>NC_056725.1:1642707007-1642902007 GCF_019279795.1 Protopterus annectens | reverse complement strand
CAGATACAGACTCATAGACACATTTTTTTTCTTTTCTAATGGAAATATTACCTAGTAGAGACCAATAACAAGCCACAGATTAAGAGATTAGCATTAGAAAATTAGAAATCGTTAATTTCTTTTTAACTCCATGAGCTAGGCTACTACAACCCATATAAATATGTATATGTTAAGCTCTACTTTCATTATTTTCTCTGTTTCATAATTAAGCTCTTCTTTAACATCTTCTCTTAAAATATGTTGTATACTTACACTGCTTTATTTTTCTTTTCTTAACTCACCGTTTATTACTCTCATCTTGCAAATGTGTTTACTACAAGTTTGTCATTTTTTTCACTATTCATAAATAGTTTTGTGTATATATTTACTACTATTTGGTCTGTACAACTCTGGAGCTTTTCTCTTCAGGTTTCCACTGAAAATGTGCTTCTGGTTCAGTTGGACTATCCCAGTTAACAAATGTCAAATAAATAAATAAATAAAATCAGACTTACCTCTCATCATCCTAGTGTAAGAAATCTGGACAAAGACTACGATAATGGGGGGGACAAAGGCCCCAAAATAGGAATAGATTTTAAATATTGGTCTTATAAAGTTAGAGTGGGTGGCCGCGGTGGTACAGCGGTTAGCGTTGCTGCCTCACAGCAATAAGTTCTCTGGTTCGATTCTCGGCTGGGGTGCTTTCTGTGCGGAGTCTGCTTATCCTCCCTGTGGTTGCGTGGGTTTCCTCCCAAAGACATGCTGTAGGTGGACTGGACACTCTAAATTGGCCCTAGGTGTGTGTGTGTGCCTTCTGTGGATGGCTGGATGCTAGGCTGGCAACTTGACACTGTAAAACTCCACTGCCACTCATGAGCGGACAGGTGTTCTGCTGTGGTGACCCCTAACTGGGAAAAGCCAGAATAAGAAGGTGTTAGAAAGTTTCTAGAATAACAGAATTTGTGTTTGCATGCTTTTTCTGAAGGATATGAAGTCTAAAACTCAAATGTACGCCATTATGTAGTTTCTGTAATCCTTGATTTGACAGAAAACCAAACATTTTACAATGAACAGAACAAAAATATGAGTCAAAAACTGGACATTCTGTGAAAATCTGGAAAGCTGAGAAGTATGATATCAGAGCTGGCACCGTACCAAGGAAGGTGCACATCAGAATCAAGTAACTGCTTTAGAACAATGGGTACCTGACTATCACTTTCTATGTGAGCAAAGTTCTGGCACAGTTTCCCATGTGCTGTCACTCACTTAGGACTATATTGTATGCACTCTTTGGATGAGAACTAGCAGAATGAGCAACTTTGTTAGAGGAGCTGCTTCCCCTCCTTCAACCACTACACTCTTAACTAATATATTTTGCATTTTTTTCAGCCTTGTAGATGCCTGTAGTCCCTGATATACCCTTCTTCCATGCTTATCATCAGTGATCTGCACATATAACATATTGAGTACAGTACTATATTACAAAAAAAGAACATCATGGGTGAGATTCAGCAAATATGCACTGCACATGCCCACTGCACAAGGAATGCAGGTAATGGCTGGATACACACTTCAAGTGCTGCAAAAGTGGTAGGCTACTCTGCACCGAGTAGACATGTGCTGTTCAGGTCACTTACAGAAGAGCAATACTGCAAGAATGAGTGTAAATATAATTTTTTGATAGCTTTCCTGTGTACCATCCTTGTTCCGTGTTTGTGGCAGGACTGAGGGCAGATTTAGTTGTACTAGTCGTGGCTACTTCTTATGCAATGTGTGACTGCGATTGTGTTTTCAGAGGCCCAAGAGCTTCTATCAGGCATGCACTTTTAGTTTTTCTGTCCCAAAACACAGCTAGTGTTCTCAATTTCCCGCCATGTACTTGCTGTGCTTTTTTTTTAAAACCAGTGTCTGTGTTGCTAACTAAACCTTATAGTAATGTGACCATAAAAGTCCTTCCCTCTCTTCTGTCATTCACTGCTGTCATTAAGCACAAAAGTAATAATTTTAGGATGCCACTCACTTAAAGTTACTTAAATGTTTTATCCTCCCACTTTGTTCCGTAGATAATGAATATTGAATGCCCAGTCAGCAACTCTGTGCTGCTCTTTCATACTTAGTGACTCTTTATTTGCTTGTCCCTATTATAGATTTGTCTTTGGGTGCTCCATTCTGTCTCGCATGTCTGCCAGGTGTGTTATTCTTAGTATAGGATGCCTGGAAGTTGAGCTCAACAAACTTTTGATTAAATTGTTAACAATGAGTATGATTATACTGCTAACACTGTTTTACTGCTACATTAGAAAGTTTATTCTTATCATTAATTTACTGGTTCCTTCTACTCACTGAAGGTTTACAGGATAGGTGTGGGTGTTGTGTGCTATTGAGGTTGAATTAAAGTGTCTTGCTATTTGTTGCTGTTCTCTGTTGAGCCTTTTTGTTCTTTACTTTGTGTCACAAATTAAGACTATTCCCCATGCTCCTGCCTTCTGTGCACAGCACACTGCAGTAAACAGATACAAGTTTTTGATCCTTATTTTTTTCTATTTCACCTACTGTCCACAAATGCACTTTGAACTATAAGTAATACTATCCAGCAGTGCATCACATGATCAGCCATGCTGCACTTTGTAACTATTATGGCAAACCCAAAACATGATCACATCAACGTGGCCTTGCCCAATGCCAAAAGTCTCAACGTCAAGATGCAAGATCTTAAGACTCTCCCACACTTTGAGTGCTTGCTTGTCTCCTAAACCTGATAGACTTCTTTGAAACAGTCACCAAAGCCGTAGATGAAGATAAGGTAGTTCACACAGCCTATCTAGATCTCGCCAAGGCTTTTGACACCATCCCCCACTCTGGAATTATAGATAAACTCACTAAACTAGGTATAAATCCCTATGTCACAAGATGGTTTGCCAACTGGCTCACTGACAGAACCCACACTGTGAAAGTAGCAGACCCCAAATCTGACTTCAGACCAGTGACAAGTAAAGTACCACAGGGTTCAGTCCTGGGTCCTCTCCTGTTTGGTATTTAATTCTCTGAAGTACAGGCTAGCACAGAAGGTCTTTGGCTAATGTAATTCACAGATGACTGCAAACTGGGAGCCATAATTGGAACTTCTAACTATGTGGACATCCTACAAAAGGGTCTCACTGAGACAGATGCCTGGTGTCAAAGCCATGGCCTCAAGCTCAATGCCAAAAAGTGCATTGTCATCCCTTTTGGCAAAAACTCTGCACCCATGAACTACCACATAGGCGGTAGTCTACTTAACACTGAAAGTGTGATAAGAGACCTTGGGACACAGGTTGACAGTAGTCTCTCCTTTGATAATCACATCACCACAGTAGTTAGGAAATTCTTCTATGTGGCACACCTCATCACAAAAGGTTTCTCATCCAGGAAAAAAGAGGTCATTGTTCCCCTCTACTCGTCACTCATTAGACCCATTATAGAGTACAACTCCCCTTTCTGGTATGTACCTCACAAGACATCTACAACAACTGGAAAGGCTGCAGAAATACCTCACAAAGAGGATTACTGCCCTCAGACAGATGCCCTATGCAGACCGTCTCAAAAAACTCCAGCTTTACTCCGTCGCATATCACCTTCTCAGAGGCGATTTCTGCCTAACATACAAAGCTACATCAAACCCAGAGCTGTTGGACATGTTCCACTTAAAGAAATCTCAATTCCTCCGAGCTACATGCTCTAGGGACCTAAACCTTGTCACCACAATAAACAGAACATGCTGGAGGGATAGATTCCTGTCCCAGAGACTTCCCATACTCTGGAACAAATTACCTGTCTATATCATATCTATATCAAACAAAGTTCCTCATTAGCACTCTTCAAGAAAAATCTTGTTGATTGGATGGGAAATGGGAAATACACACCAGGGATCACTTCTGTGACTCTGCTCGACAGGGACACAGGTAAATAATTTTCTTGGGTGGCGAAAGCCAGGGTACCTTTTTGGCTAGGCTTATATAGGCACTAGGGCCAATAGGCTAATACCTACCTATGAACCTATGAACCTATGAAATTACTGAAACTTGGTTGAAATATTCAAAAAGTACTCCCTGGACACCTGGGTTTTACATAAACCTTGCCCAGTGGTAACTGTGATGGCATTGCTATAGTTGTTGAGGACCACATAACCACTAGTTGCAATTTTAGAGACCCACAAATGGAACTCATTAAGCTCAAAATCATACTACAACCATCAGTTCATAACTTTTTATAGGACATCTGAAAATCATATAAGGTTCTTAAATGTACTAGATGAGCTCCATATAAATGAGAACTCCATCATCTTGGAAGCCTTTAATTATACATCAATAAACTAGAGCAACTATACATTTCTTTAAGGCCAAGAACACTGCATCGATGTGCCCTGACAATATCCCAGGATGCCTTCTAAATAGAATAAAACATGACCTATCAAGCCCTCTGGAATTGAACTCCTACTTAACTGTAGCCTCCAAACATGCTTCATGCCTCCTCTGCACAAAGGTGGGCCATCTACAGACACTGGAAACTACAGACACATATGTCTCACTAGTCTTATATACAAAGCCATGGAAATAATTATTATGGAAATCACCAATAATGATATAGTTAACCTCCAGAAACTGGCCCAACCCAGTTTGGTTTTATCAAGGCAGGTAATTTCTACTCAATCTGGTGGATTTCTTTGAGAAGGTCACCAAAGCAATGAATGAGCTCAGAATGGTTCACACTGCCTACCTTTACTTGACCAACGCATTTGACACAATACCCCACTCAGGCATAATTGACAAGCTCAGCAGGTTAGTTACAAACCCGTATGTCACCCAGTGGATAGCCAACTGGCTCACAGAGAGGACCCAGTAAGTTAGAATTGAGGAGTCCACCTCTGCAAAGGGACTAGTCACAAGTGGAGTCCCTCAGGGATCAGTTCTTGGACTGCTCCTTTTTGCATTGATTTCTCTCAAGTCAAGACTAATGTCAATAGTCTCTGGCTGACTACATTTACAGATGACTGTAAATTAGGAGCTGAATCCCACACCACCACAAATGTTGTCCAGGAAGGGCTGACACAAACAAACAACTGGAATCAGAGCGATGGACTAAAACTAAAGGCCAAGAAATGTGTAAAAGTATCCTTCAGGAAGTCATCTACCCTTGGTAACTATCATATTGACAACACACCCCTTAGAGTTGACCCAGTAGTCAGGGACTTAGGGAATCACATAGACAGTAATCTAGCATTTGACCATCATGTGTCTGCAGTAGTGAGGAAATCATTTTATGTTGTGCAATTTATAAACAAAGCTATGGCATCTAGGTCCAAGGAGATCATTGTTCCACTGTATTCAGCAGTTATCAGACCTATTATTGAGTACAATACCCCTTTTGGTATATATCTAATCAGGCATATTCCACAGTTGGAACTTCCACAGAGGTTCCTCACTAAAAGAATATAGAGCATAAGAAATATGTCCTATGCAAAATGCCTCAAGGCCCTATCCCTGAATTCTGTCTCTTGCAGGTTGTTGAGGGAAAGATCGATGCCTAGCATACAGAGCATTGACCCCACTAAAATTGTGACATATCCATAAAACAAACTTCACCAGAATTACCCATTCTAAAGACTTAAACCTTGCCTGTGATATAAATAGGACCTGCTGGAGACATAGTTATGTATCCCAGAGACTAACCTGTCTCTGGAACAGGCTGCCCATCCATGTGAAGCAGAGTATCTCCCTAACCCAATTCAACTGTAACTTGCACAATTGGATGGGGAACAGGAAATGTGTCCATGGCTTGGCATCTATGTCTCTAACGGACACAGGCAACCTGTAAATGCTTCATCTCACAGGCTCTTCCTTGCAAATATTTAATCTCCCAAGCTCCTGCTTACACCTATCAAGGGTACCAGAACTTGTCAGAGATTTGGAATGCATGTCTAGGTTTAAAAAACCCTTGTGTTTGTTAACCTAGTAAAAACCTATGAATCTATGAACCTAAATGTAGGCTACACCCAGATGTTCCTAGGTTTAATTAATAAAAACTCCCTAAACCAAACTATTGATAAACCCACTAGAGGAAACAATATTCTTGTCCTGGTCCTTATGAATATTGCTTCTTCATGCAATGTTCATCAGCTGTCTCCTTCCAAACATATATTGGATGATAAAATAATGACCTTCACCTTTCAAATCTCTGAACCTGTATACAGCAATATCTTGAAATTCAAGGATTTCAAAGTTACAAATCTCAAATTTACTCATAGTAGCACAACTTTAGAAAGGAGTGTTAGACCCACTCAAAAAATTGTACAGCAAATCCCTTTGTTGGTCCACTAACATAAATGAACTTTATAATAATAAAAAAAATGTTAAACTATATCGCAGATCAAAAGTCCATCAAATCAGGGTTAACATAAGAAATTTGAATAAAGACCTGAAATATACTACTAGGTCTACTAAGGCAGCCTATGAACGTAGGAAAGTATCTGAAGCCATGGACAACTACAAATCCTTCTTTAGCTATGTTTGAAAAACCTTAGAAATAACATACAACATTGTTCTTAATGTATCCATAATGACACCACATGCTCAGACCCGTATACATTACAAATACACTAGCAAACAAATTTAGTGCAAATTTCACCAGAGAAAAATTATCCAAAGACCAGCTATCCATGAGGATCTCAGATCCCACCCCCTTCACCACTAAAGCACATGTAGTAAATGAATCCTCAAAGAATAAAATACTTCCTTCATGGGATGGGACCTGATAATACACTAGGCTGTTAATACTATTTAACCTATGTTTGGCCACAGGCTTTGTCCTTCAGGTTTTGTGTACAGCTGTGCATGGTCCCATTACTGACCCGAGTACTATAGCCCCATCAGCCTAATGAGTCTTATTTGCAAAGCCTGGAAGACATTATAAGTTAGTAGAGAAATTATGACATTAAAAATCTGATCAGAATGGACCTGCAGCAGTTCAGCTTTGTAATGGGCAACGTCTGTGTAATGAATTTGATCAACTTTTTTGAGAAACTAACACAAGATGTTGACAGCAGCCATGCTGTCCACATGGTATGCCTTGATCTGCCCAAAGCATATGATACCATATCCCATGCAGCCATCATTAGCAAGCTACATGCCTTACAAATAGATTTCTGCATGGTAAGAAGGATTGCAAAATGGATAAAGGACAGAACCGGCTCAATGTGTTTAAGAGGAGCATCATCAGAGAATATGAAGGTGTCCAGCGGTCCCCCACAGAATTCCATGTTGGGAAACCTTTTGTTTGGCATTTACATTTCCAGTCTTCAATGCAGGAATCAAGTCCTCTGTTTAACCAAGTCTGCAGATAACTGTAAATTGGGAGTCATTGTAAGTCAGTTGACACCCAAGCCCTTTAGCAAGAACTTACCCTTGCAAATACCCAGTGTACAAATAACAGGTTTAAATTAAATGCTAAAAAATTAACATTGCCACTTTTGGTAGATTGCCCCTCCCTAGAACATACAACATAAACAATACCCCACTTCAACATGAAAATATTTTCAGAGACCTTGGCATGTGCGTTGACAATTCATTATTTTTTATCACCATGTAGTGACAGTGATCAAGAGGTCCTTCTACTTGCACAACTAATTGCCAGAGAAATATCATCCAGATCTAAAGAGGGCATTGTTCCTTTATAATCAGCATTGATTAGGCTAGTCATTGCACCCAATTTCCTCTTTGGTAGGTACCACATTAGGAACTAGAAAGATCCCAGATGTTTGTAACTGTGAAATTTACTGATTTAAAAGCCATAAGCAATCGGAAGACTGGAAGGTCTGTCCTTATTTTCGGAATCATAAGCGACCCAACAGTCTTGGATCTTCTGTATCTCCATAAAGCAAATAATCCCACAATTAACAAACCAGGGATCTATATCTTCTTCAACAGATAACTACAACTAGATAGAAAGACAGAATCATTACATGACATTCTCATTACAAATTAAGCAGTGTGATGCATTATCTTTCTTCAAACAGGAACTGGACGCATACCTGAGTTTTCAGAATTTCATCCTTGGTTTAATTGTCCAGACCCTCCTTGTGAAAAGGAGCTCAGTTTGAGGGTGGATAGATGAAAGAAATAAAATGTCAGATGACTCAGCTGCTATGCAATTGCTAGGATTCTATGATCTAATACCAAGGCTGTGTATGGGATCTGAATTAAAGCGTAATTAGAAAAGAGAACAGCCATTGAGAGTAGAATTTGTTGCTCTGTTAGTACAGTCTGTGATCAAAAACTGCCCTTCTAACATAGAAACAAAAATGAGATTAACATACTATATTAACTTCTTTGCACACAGCTACCATTACTGTAACGCACCACCACAACCATTCCCATAGGCACCATCCGGCTTTGCATAGAGCAGTACAATATATTATACTCCAATAAAATTGCAGGATTCTGTACTGTTTAACATCACTCAAAGCATGAAGTCCAAACTAAATGAAATTGATTAAAAATACACAGAAAATGGTAATAAAAGATACGGCACTTAATGTACCTTCTGACTGACATTACTCATTACTGTAAAGTAGTGGTAGTAGCGGATACACAGTGTCAAGCACCATTCTCTGCATGAAATGCTATGTTGTCTGCTTTCAGATGGCTGTGTCCATTCAGGTACTACAGTAGGTTGGGGTTCAGTGCATTGCAATGCTATTGTACCCTCAATGCACACAACACGTTGGGGAGGGGCAAAGCAAAAGAGATCAGCAAAAGATGCAGCATTTGCAAAGTGGGACTGAGTATGTAAAAGGGAGATTATCATATTATCAAAACATTTGGGGGGTGTATACTTTGTAATGAGGGTTAGTGCTTACTTGGGGGGGATGTCAAGATGCAGTGGGTGCTTGCTCAGTATGGGTTACAGAAGATACTTCTGCAGATGCACTTGAACTGATGTTATATGGGTGTGAGATAGCTGCTGTGGGATCTCAGGTGGGAACGCTGCAGACTGCCGATGTTCCCAAATCTGGGCTCATCTCCTAGCCTACAAAGAATGGTAATAGCAACAGCATCGACTGCCAAGGACGAATATGAATCGTGAAACTGGGACTGATTTGCTATACCATGTGCCTGACTCCCACTTACTTTATTAATGTCCCGATGACTATCCAGCTTCACTCTAAGCTCACTTTTTGTAGGTTGTGAGGTGGTGTTAGCAGTGTGTGACTTTTGACCTCACTGCTCTCATGGTGTGGCCACATTTGAAGCAAATGAGTGGAGGGCAGGGAAATGGACTCAGTACCACTGTGAAGACTGACACTGGAGCTAGTGACCTCATGCCAAATGCATTCCTTGAAGACCTGGTCATTCTTGTCTATGCTTTGTATCTAGCATCTGTGCTTACTTAGGGCCTATAGTAGCATAACAGTCTCTGCCTAGGGGAAGTTTTCTTTAGGCACCATGTTTGTAACTGCAAATGTGGCCACACAGGTATTGTCAGTGAGTGGGCACAAAACATGAGCATCACCATTTGTATTTATCATGCACCCATGTGTCATTACAATGTGCAGTACCTAACATATCTGATTATTGCAGGACACTTCCCCATAGCGGTCAGTATGGGGACAGACTGTGCTTTGACATTGACTCCATTCTCGATTTGCACTTATATGTGCCTCAGAAAGCGCAGCTGCCAACTGCCTCAGATATTCACCTCCACTCTGTATAATTACCATTATCTTTTCCCACTCCATCCCATCAGCCATGCTCTATATATAATCTACACATGCAGGCCTTGTGAACTGTAGTGCTGTCCTCTCCTTCTTGCTCTTTCCGAGCTGCATTCCAGAGGGTATAGAACACTTCACATTGCCCCACAGCCATACATCTGGAGGGCTACTGATGTTTGCACCTGCACACAGTCTTTATTCATGCATCATTGCAGCCATCCTTGTGCCCCAAACTCCACTATCAGAAAATTGCTATCTAGTGAAGCCTAAAAAATAAAAGAGCTTTACCATTATCCATTTAACTTAGCCACCTGTCAATGGTGAATGATCCTTAACATAGCAGATGATCTACACTTCTGTTATCTGTAGACCAATGTAGTTATTTAATGCAGACTCATCACGACCCTGTCTGTGCTCTTTATTATCCTATCAGCATGTAGATGTGGACAACCCCTTCAACCAATAAAAGAGTTTTGAAGTTATCCAGTCACTCTGTCCACCTGTCACTTATCTTTGTACCCTTGCCACAGCAGATGCAGAATGCCTTTTCCCTTCATATGTAATGTAAATATCTTTTATGTGCTCTACTTGCTATTCCTGAAAAAAATCTAGCAGTGGGATGAGCTCTGCAAAAATGCTGTTTATATCACACAGAGTCAGGGCCCTTAGTGTAACATTTATGCAAATAAAGCAATTTAGGATAAATGTCTATGAACTACACATTTAGCAGATTGAGTACTAGACCAAGTTTTTGACTGAGGGTCACACCTGCCTTGCAAACAAACAGAAGACTGCTTACTGGTCCATGGATGGATGGGCAGAACCATGACATGTGCTGTGAGCATCTTAATCAGCTTCAGACATCTTACTGGTGATGTGTCACAATCATGGACAGTAGCATGGCTTGTACAAGGCCAATAACATGTGAGTAATGCATGTCTCTCTGCCACACTGGTACCATGGTTATTGACATGCCAACCTGTGGTGGTAGTGAGCTACATTATACTGACATCCTGCCTGCTGATGTGATTTATATGATACTTGCAACATGCATTAATGTCAGTTTGTTATTGTTTTTCTCTTGGTAACAGACTAATGTGAGCAGAGGTTCCTCACTAAAAGAATACAAGGCATAAGTAATATGCCCTATGCAGACCGCCTCAAGGCTCTATCCCTATATTTTGTCTCCTACAGGGTGTTGAGGGGAGATCTATGCCTGGCATACAAGGCATTGTCAGACAGCACTTTGATGGAACTCCTGCATATTCACAAAACAAACTGTAGCAGAATTACCAGTTCTAAAGACTTAGACCTTACCTGTGATATAAACAGGACCTGCATGTTGAGATAGGTATGTATCCCAGAGACTAACCCATTTATGGAAGAGGCTCCCCATCCATGTGAAGCCGAGTTCCTCCCTAACCCAATTCAAGTGCAACTTGGACAATTGGATGGGAAACCAGAAATCCAGCCCTGGTTTGGCACCTATGTCTCTAATGCAAACAGGTAACCTGTAAATGGTTCATCTCCCAGGCTCATGCTTACACTTATCAAGGGTATCAGAACTTTCCAGAGATTTGAGATGCATGGCTAGGCTTAAAAAGGCCCTTGTGGTTGTTAGCCTAGTAAACACCTATGAACATATGACGTGATTATGGATTCCCAATGGTCTGAGTCTACAAATGCTTCTGCAGGATGCAAGAAAGAAACCAAAATATTACTCTGTCTCATGTGCTGACATTATAGGAATCATCTGCTGGGTAAATTTCTTGAATGAACACCTGAACTGTTTTGCCATGTTAATTAAGTGTGCTACCATCTTATCAAATTGTAACTAGATGCTTGAGAGAGGGAACCAGAGTTCTACAGAAAGCATTACAGATTAGTAGTTGGCTGCTTTTACATAAGTTAGCATTCTTGTTTAGTAAAGTGCAGTTCTTGGGACTGCATGGATTTGTATCTTTTTTTCATTTTATCAGCAGCTGATAAAATAAAAGAAAAACAGCTAATAATATGCCAGGGGAGGCAAGAAAGATTGTTTAGGTATTTGGCTTTATATATGGAATCAGTAGCATAGCTGCATGTTTGTTAGGCACATGTTTCATTGCCTGTGCTAGCCTTGTCATTAATTAATTTAAGCACTGCTTACACCTTTGCTTTATGTGTCGTGAACCTTCAATTACCACCAGAGATTCCCATCAGTACCATGGGCTGATGGTGAGTGCTGTACCGCTGTCCTTCTCAGTCCTGCTCATCCTGCCCGGTTATCATCTTTTATAGACCTTATTAATTGTCATCATTTCATGCTACATCCTTAGCCATATACCTTGTCATTAACATACAGTGCCCTGGAGAGTCTTCCATGCCTTACTCTTACATTGGCCATTGAATCTCCATTACCTGTTCCAGTTACTTGGCATGCCGTGGGCATGCATTTAAAAGAATGTTGACTAATGCTTCATGGAGGCTGTCATATGTTATGGCACATTATTTTGACTAGATTTCCAGTGTTCTGTGTGTATTCATTTGGGAATTATGTGGTGGCATATATGTGTTATGGTTTCTATGATGCCATGAAGGGCATCATTTGCTAGACAATGTATGCCACTTGCTGATAGGCTGCTATGAGCTGGACACTACATGCTTATGGATTTGTTCAGCTCAGTTTTACTATCCTTTGTGGTCACATACTTTGCAACTTATGGACTGTGCACATGTTCTACACAAAGAGGACTGCTTAAATGTCATTTAATTCTGCTGTAGTACACATGTATCAGGCTTCTATATTTTTCAGATTGATATTGCTTACCTAATGATAGTTTACTCCCACAGGGACTGTACAGCCACTCACTATATGAAACAGTATAGATAACTGCTTTTACTTTTGTGTTTCTCACTTTGTCACTCTTTTCTTTTTACCCATTCTCATTGTTGTTTTGTTTTTCTTCACTTATGTTCTTATTTTATGCAATGTTGGCTGTGGCAGTACATGTAGTATAGCAGTGACCACTGCAGCATCCATCTCCCTTGCCATCATGTGATCACCCCCCAGTAGGCTCTAGGCCTGTTTCTCTGTAGGGTTATGTATCCATAATCTGGTGGGGGAGTATAAGGTCCTCCTCAATGGGTATCACAGGGAAATCCACATTATGTCTCCCAGTAGGAGGTTGAAGGTCTAGTGAAGGCATTGATGGACCGGCAGCTGCACACATGCATTGCCGGCCTGGAGTGCTCCTTTGTTCAACAGATACAAATTGTGCAGGTTCCTGGCTGTGACCTCAGATGAACATTGTCTGGGTCAGACCATGAAGGCACTCACTGATGTGGCTGTCCTTGAGTTGGTGCAGTACTGTGCAGCATAGCTTTCAGCTGCCACACAGTTATATCCCCATTACTGTTTTTTCATTCCTTGTGTACCAGTTCCATTTCCAGTTTCTCTTCATTAATAATGTTCTTGTCTCTGAACCACTAGGAGCAAGAAATCTGGGCACAGCCACGAAAAATGGTGTGTGGGGGGCAAAGGCCTAAAATCATGGAAAACATTGCTCTTATATACATTGAAACCTTATAGAATGGCAGGTATTGCATTAGCACACGTTTTCTGAAGTATAAGAAGTCTGCAGCTTAAAAAGATGTCATTATTTAGTGGCTTCAATCTTCATTGATTTGTCAGAAAAAGCACACCAAAAATAAGTGGCAAAAATGTGGACATTCTGTGAAAACATGGACAAGTGAGAGGTATGCTGTTGTGTTTATTTGTTTACCCCTGCTGCTGTCCTACCCACAACTACTACATGCTACCTATCTGTCTGCCTTTCTTTCTATCTATCTGTCTATCTAACTATCTATCTATCTATCTATCTATCTATCTATCTATCTATCTATCTATCTGTCTATGTTGTATTGTGTTCATACCTCTCAACCTCTTAGAGCAAGAAATCTGGACAAAACCATTCATAAAAGTGGGTGAAAGGCCCAAAAACAGAGACACTTTCTAAATATTGTTCTTACAAACTTAGAAAGTTGATAAAATAACAAGTTTTGCATTAGCATGAATTTTATGAAGGGTGTGAAGTCTGAAACTCAAATGTCTGTCATTATTTTCTAACTTCAGTCTTTAATGATTTGCAGTGAAAAATGTGGACATTCTGGGAAAATCTGTTGAGAGGTATTGTTTTGTTTGTTAATCATGTCAGTGAACTTGTTCTTGTACTGTTTTTACCCATGATCTGGGTGCATACAGCACAGATATTACAAGGTACATCACTCTAGCCAACATTATTGGTACAATGAAATGCATAACAAGTCTTCACAGTAAGACCTTAAGTGTACATAATGGATGCACAATATGTAACATAGCAATCGCAGAGCATTAAAACAGAACAAAACATGTGTTGACTTCACAAAGAAGTACTGCTGATGGATTACTTTACAATGGGTAATGAACAGTATAACTCTACAAGTACATACCACAGATCATTTTAAATCAGTTTCTGGTCGTTATAAGAGATGTGTAGCTGTTAATTAGAGATTTTAGCAGTGTACAAAGAATTGTGTGGCACATAAAGTTTACAGTCAGAAAAAGAGGCCAAGGTGGATGTGGAGTTGTGAGGTATCCATGTAGATACTGATTGGGATATCTTCATCCTTTTCCCTCCATACAAATACTTGAAAAAAACATGCACACGCCACCAAAACAAAATTATATCCCTATCTATCTTTCTATCAATCAATCAATCTATCTATCCCTTGCTTTCCCACCACCATACCACTCTTCCTTTTTACTTGCCTTTCTGTGAGCTCCTCTGTTTGCATCCCTCTTACACATTTTCTCTTCCATTTAATTATAAAAATAATAGGCACTTTGCTGTGTAACTATTAGTAGGGGTCTTATTTGTACCTGTAATGGCATGCCACTGCATGAGCGAATGTGCATCATTTCAAACATGTTACACATACATTATGGGGCTAATGGAGTCCCATAACTGTAGCAACTGAGTTCTATTCATTACGTGACCTGTGTACCTATTACAGTTTTGTCAGTGAATTATCTGCTTATTTTGATCATATCGTTCAAAGTCACTCCTACTGCCTAGTTAATCATTATTGGATTGCATTACACTACCTTGGCTGCCATATCTGGTCCTTATGCCCCCATGTAAATGATTTTTGCTTAATTATGCCTACTGCAGTAAAGAAAAGATTGCATAAAGTATACAATATGTTTTACTTGGAAAAGGTGTAGCACAGACTGTAATGTAATCTTTTTCTACTAATAACCATTCCGTACTATTACAATCATTTTTTTAGATGTACAGATGATTGTCTTATCTTTGCATTTACTGAACTCCTAAATGAATTACTGCAATTGAAAAAAAACTGGCTCCTGCTCAGTACAAGGACTTCTTCTCCGCACTCATTTTTTTAACAAGGCATATTGCACATATTATTATTATTATATTTAAGTATTCTGGAATGAGTTATTCATTTTGCATATATAAGCTAAAGTTTTTACTGAAGTTTTATTCTTTAATCTTTAGTATCAGTTTTTCTTCTATGGATGCTTCTTAAAATGTGAACCTTTTTCCTTGTTTTCTAGTATTTACATGAATCATTCAACTTTCAGGTATAACTTACATCACTTGAATGTTGTAAATTGCATCTAATATTAAGGTTATCCTGTTTTCCCACCAATGGGCTTTTGTACAATAGTCTCAGACCTTCTGTAGAGTATAGATAACATTTAGATGCTTCAGTACTTGTCCCATGCACTTCATTAACCGGCCTAGAAAACAAAGCCAACAATTTAGTGGCCACACAAAGTTCCATAACAGGTTAGTTTATTACACTTGCATACACCAGGGACATGCAGGCATGCCATGGATAACCTGCATTCTTATATAAAGTCCATTAAATAAATTGGAATGAAAGATGTATTTTACATCAGAGTTTGCATTTAATTCACATAGTTTATATTTCAAATTGTGCCATTTTAAATTGCAAGTTACTATATGAAGCTTCTTTATATTTCTTTTAGTTAGCAGTACATGCTGATTAACAGTCAAAGTACAGAGGTAATTTTTCTACCTCCAGAGTTCTTTTGCGATTCTCCTTGGTGGCAGTCATACCATGGAAATAAGGCAGGAGTGTACAATTTCGCAGTGTATGATCTTGCTGCAATTTCAGGCCTGAAGTTCTCTTCCATATACCACTTGTACATCTTATCTTTAGAATTGAACAATCATTCCAGATTATTGTACTTTTCCTTCTGATATTACAATGCCTTCTTATTTCGTAGCCATACAAAGTGAAATCATGTGTCTATACAATGGAAGAGTTGAAAAAGTATATAAATAAATAAGAGGAAATGGATGAAGAAATTAAAGTATTGTTCATGAGTGATGGAAAACATACTTAAGTACATATCACCTCTAGTGTGAGAAGTTATAATAGTATAATCACCCAATCATATCATTTGCTGTCTTGCAAATAATTCATGACAGTGGACCACAGCAAACGTTTCTTCACAAACTGGACTGCATTAACATTATTTGCACCATAAAACAAACAGTATCAAAATGCTTTTACACATGTAAGATGCTGAGAAGACTATATATCACAGATTTCCCTATTTCATTGGTTTGTTTATAATTTCCCTTATGCCATTTCTGTTTTAGTCCTGCTGTAGGCTACTGGCTTTGCTTGTCACTTGCTAGTGCTGCATTTCCACTTCAATGGGCACTTCCCACTCTACTGAATATCACCCTGGCATACCCCCTTAAAAGAACAACCAAACAGGACTTCAGCAGTGCTTTTTTTTTTAACCATACAGCCTTTCCACAAAACCAACAGTGTCTTGCTAGTGCTGCGTTTCCACCTCCCAAGGTGTTTCCCACTGTACTGTATATCACCCTGGCATACCTCCCTTAAAAGAACAACCAAATGGGACTTCAGAAGTGCTTTTTATTTAACCATACAGCCTTTTCCCAAGACCAACAGTGTGTATGTAATTCAACTGTTGTATTTTCCCTACTGCTTTTGCCAAAATCATCTTAGTTAAATGCTCTACCATGCATTCACTAACAGTCTGCTGTGGTCTACACTTCTCTCTTTACTCCCCGATCTTCTTCTCACTCCCTTGCTCGTTTCTGGTATAGCCTAGTATTAATTTACACTTTCACCACTAGGTGGCAGTGTTTACTCACTCCCTTTACCAAAACTTAACTTATTCTGTGTTAGTATTTTACCATAGTGAATTCACTTCCTTTTGACAGTTTTAGCCCTATTTTTCTGAATTTGGCCCAGTGTTTCATTACTGTGTCCCCTTACCTCCAAGCTTGCTCTCTAGCTCCATACCTTTCCTCTGATTCATTGATTGTTTTTGGTAAGCCACCTTCCTTCTCCTCAGCTATGCCCGCTCCATTCACCCTTCAGACTCACTATGCTCTCCTACCCTGCCCCCAATTCCCACCCGTCCACCCCACTACCTCTAAAGTTATAACCATAGAACCACTCCCACCTCCATAGGATCCAATCAAAATCTCCTCGCCCTCCTCCACATCATAATTATCCACCCGCCCCTACCTACTAACCCCATCCCCCACTTCCCCTCAGCCACTGCCCACATTTGAGCTAGCCCATTCTTCTCTCCATTCAACTCTATATCTTCTCATAGCTAGAAATTGGCTTCTTATCCCCTATCTCAAAAGTTCTAGAAAAATGTTTTCATCTACAACTTTTATCCTCCCTTATTGACAGACACCTACTTACCCCCACACAACATGGATTTAGACCTGGCCACAGTACCATCACCACTCTCCTCTCCTTCCTCAAAACCATCAATAAAGCTTGTGAATCCAGCTGCGTTGTGTCTACCCTCCTTCTGGACTTATCCAAGGTCTTTGATACTATCTCTCATAACCTTCTCCTGTCCAAACTCACTAATCTTAAACTATCCTTCTCTTCGATCAACTGGCTCACTAGTTATCTCTCCAACAGGAAACAAGCTGTCAAATGGAAAAGCCACTTCTTCCTTCTTTAATATTCCTACAGGTGTACCCCAGGGTTCCATAGTAGATCCACTACTGTTCAATATTTTCATAAATGGCTTTCACCAGAGCATCCCTAATACTAAACTTATCCAATATGTGACTCTACAATAATTTGCTCTGCCACCTCCACCTCCGCTCTCTTAAAATTAACTCAAGATGTCTTCTCTTCTACCGAGCGCTGGATGTTAGATAACCAACTATAACTCGATGTGTCAAAAACTAAAATCATGGTATTTACTCCTTCAAAAAATACCACTATAGACAAGAACTCATTCTCTATTACTAGCCAAAACAATACCTCTGTCGAGGTAGTATCACATGTTAAGCTTCTAGGTATTCTCATTGATGAACAATTTAAGTTTGATACCCACCTACAAGCTAATATAAAGAAAAAAACACCAGAAACTTGGTATTTTTCATCATCACAACTATCTCACTCCTTCTACTGTTTGTTCTCTACCACATACCTCATTCATTCCCTCTTATATGGTGCCCCACTTCTTAGTAAGTTCAATCTTCTCTAAAAATAAAACTCTCTTCCTGTTACAACAAAATTTCTAATTGTGCTACCAGCTACAAATCCTCCTCCACCACTGTAATGCCCTGCAGCTAGAAATGCTCAACCATCTTACCTATATTCAACTCACCCATGCTCACAAACTTAACTTCAATCCCTCTCTCTCTCTCTGCCCCTCCCTTGCCTCGTCTCTCAAAATGCATCTACCCGATAGACTTCTAAGATCCAATAACCAGAATCTGCTTGAACTGCAGAAGCCTGCTAGCCCACCAAGCAAACATCTATTATCCTTTTCTGTAGCATGCCTTTGGAACTCCCTGCCACCTCTAATTTGTACAACCCATAACCACTCTACCTTTAAGAACTTGCTTTATTCCTATCTCACATCCCACTGAGAATGTTCCTGCTCTTACCCCACATGACTCCCCTCTACAATATTCCTGCTTTCTCACTCTCCCTCACTCTCACACTGCTTGTCAACCACCGTTCTCTTCACTTATTTACTTTTACATTACTTTTTCTTACTGTCCCTATTTTCTTACATCAACACTTAACACCTCTTATCCCCCTATCCTACTATAACTCTGATAAGATACCATGTGAAGCCATTTTGTCACAACTGTTATATTTCCAATGTGTAAACAAACGTATTTGTGAATATTTACTAATGTTTTTCTTAATTTTTACCTAAATTCTACTGTAAACTGCAATTTTTTAGACTATGTTCTTCACCTGTATTACAAAATGTGATTGTAATGTTTTCATTGTATAATGTTTTTATGGAGCTCCTCTCCCCAGGTCTCCATCCCGGTAAGCAAACTGTAAATAAATAAATATATAAACAGATCACTTTCTTGAATGCTGCTTGCCATGATGTACTGCCATTTTGGAATATAATATCTGTGAAAAGCCATATTATACATGCAACTTAAATAGGGAGCTGAGAACGTTCTCTGAAAACTGGGTCTCATTTATTTCTAGGAAGAAATAAGATGCCACTTCAGGAGATAATGCCTACCAAACAAACAAAAAAAAAGAAGCAATTACATATCAAACATATGCTGAAGTAAACCCAGAAAGCTAATAAAAAACAAAGCAAAGCATTTGCTATATCAAACTTTAGTGACGGAAATATTTATTCTGTCCATATATCAAACTAAGGCATATTCTGATAAAGTAGCATTTTCTAAAATGAATATGCTTGTCCAATACTTATTGAAATGAAGCTTTTCTGAACATTGTTAACTGCCAGAATATTATTTTTCTTTTACTAGTATTGTTACAGTGACTGATAAACACCTCTAGAAAAAAAAAGTCATTTTTAACTGAAGAAAGGTTCTTTCCCGCTGTAGAGTGGAAACTATTTCTGACATGCAGCTTGGTTTCTGTACAAATTGGACTGGAAAAAACATGACAAGTTTCTGCTACTAGAATTTTTCAGTCAATCAGGTCTAGGCACGAATATAGGAAAATATATACATCTATTGAGTGAGTGACATCGACTGAGCAGAATAACATGTAGGCTGCACAATGATTTGGAACCCATTTATTTGAAACTTGTTAGAGAAAAATGACATTCCTCCAATGAATAAAATATATCTCAGAGAAGCAAAGTGAACCAGGCTCATACAAGGTTTTTGGAATGAAAGCAATATCTATGCACAACAAAATGTCCATGCCTATTCTGCCTTCACTGTTTGAGAGGTTGAAGTGTTTGTCTATGATGTAAGAAACAGGAGTTTTCAAACAAAGAAACTTGGCAGGTTTTCCTTTGTTGCCTACCTACACACAATGATGTTTGTCACACATAAATCAATTCCCCCAGCCCACCCCGGCTAGTGAGATACCACTGGATCCATTACAAGAGATAAACACTCATCTCCATGGAGAAATGGCATTCTGGTAACTCCTTACTGTATTTGCCACCTTTACTTTGAAGTATGGGAGAAAATGGGATTGCATCATATATGCACAGCAAGGATTGTGAAGCCAAAACTCATTCAGAGCATATATAACTAATTCATATAATTCTAGCTGTGCTACATTTGGTGAGCCCCCCCCCTCCCCACACACACACACAATGAAGGAATGACAACATTCTTTCAACCATGATGCACTCACTGATGTTTTCCTGAAAACAGGTTATTACACACAGAAAAAACTACAGTGAGGTCCAGGTCCATCACAAGGTGACCTAGGCAGCTGCTTAGGGCCCAGTGTAGCCTTGGGGGCCAGCCAGGGCATCCAGCATTATTTAAAAATAAAACAGGCAGAAAAAGATTTCCTGCTGGGCTTTTTAAAAGTAAAAATAAATAAATAAATAAAGTGCCTACTGCCAAACCAAGCAAAATTTCATGCTGTGCTCTATAAGATTTCTTGCTGCACAGCTTGCAGTCTATTTCTTTGGCTCTATGTCCCTTGTTGTATGCAGACAATGGCAGGCTTCCTGGAATCAGTGTAATTTTTAACTCAAGTCGGGGAGCAGGCATTGTTGGTTTTGCAGCGAGTCAGTCAGCATTAATGGAAAGCAAAATATATTCATTAACTTAACAGAAAAGGATGGAACAACACTGAGATTCAAGTCAGTCCGTCCGGTACTAACGTGTGGGTAAGAATGGGAAATATGAATCAGGTTATATCACAATTAACTGTATGTGGAAAAGCATTTAGGTGTGAGGGAAACTATGTTGGCATTAAGTCAGTCCAGAGATTGTGTGTGTGTATGTGTGTGTGTGTGTGTGTGTGTGTGTGTGTGTGTGTGTGTGTGTGTGTGTGTGTGTGTGTGTGTGTGTGTGTGTGTGTGTGTGTGTGTCTGTGTGTGTACATGTGTGTGTGTGTGTGTGTGTGTGTGTGTGTGTGTGTGTGTGTGTGTGTGTGTGTGTGTGTGTGTCTGTGTGTGTGCGTCTGTGTGAGTCTGTCTGTGTGTCTGTCTGTGTATGTGCAAAATGCAACAGTAAGAGAGGGCCATCTAGTAACTTACTCAGCTTCAAACCCTGTATCTTAGCTAATGGAGGCAAGACCCTTAGTCATCCACGCCAACTGCCAGACTTCCATTTTTTTTGTTTGCTTTCACTTGAAAATCACAACTGAGAGTTGTGCTGCAATCAGTCAATATCAGTCATTAGAATGTCACAGTTTCTTTAGTTGACTGTATAGGTGTCGAGACTAAACCTGTTCTGTTAATTTTTAAGTGATTTAGAGTAGTCTGCTTTTATCTGTCTCCAGGTTTGCCGACCATCTCTTATTTTGTCTAATATTTATGCCCTGTCCTTAAGCAAGTCCATTAACCAGACAATACTTTAGAACAACTGGAAATTTGGGCTAGGCTCCATATTGGTCCCCTGGACTTAATAGCTAACTATAAACCAAAGTAGGTATGGTGTAAAGCAATGAAACTGATTGCAGGAAACAGGAGCATCATCATCATACGAGTCATGTTCTTTAGATATGATCCTGTTCATTATTGACAGTGTGTCTACTATTTAGCTATGAATAAACTGGACAGTGGAAGTCTATGAATTTAACATTAATAGGTTAAAAAAGGATAATTAGTAGGGCATATGCAATTTTTCATGGTAACTATAGGAATCAGTCACAGGAGGTTAAAACGAATTAGGAAAAGAGTTTGGATAAGCAATTCATAAAGAAACAATGGAAGGATATATGCATGGCTCCCAAACATGCAACAACATCTAGAAGATTTAGGAATTTTGCTTGGGAGTGTTAGCATTGTTATTTTTATACCTCAAGCAGACTCCAAATAATTTTTCTCAGGTGGACTGCAAAGCACTGCAAATGGTGGAGGTGTGATACGCTAGAGATAGATAACTGGGAACATATTTTTTGGAGTGTAATGAGTTGACATACTTTAAAAATTCTTTGCAGACTACTCTGTCAGAAATCTTGTATGAGCAAATTGGTGTAACTAAGGAAATTATTTTTTTTTTATCTGTGGTACAGGATTGGAATTACCTAGACATATTAAAGCCTTGCTGAGTTTAATTCTGGTGTTTCCAAAAAAAATCAATTACTAGTAAATGGTCTACATAAACACTACTAGAAGTAGCAAATATAGATACGGTGATAAAAAAAATGGACTTGGGATCTTTAGAAAAGGGTAGGAGCAAATTACATACAAAAAACGGGAATTCTGGGAAAAATACATGCAGAATAATGTTTTGGAGGAGGAATGGTGTTTGAGAGAAGGCAGGAGTTGAATGAGCTATGCATTGCTTGATTAACAATGACAGCATAGATGATCATATGTAATGTATAATGTTTGCAACTGAACATATGTCATTATGGTTTGTTTTCATTTATATTTATTTTTTTACTTCTTTTTATTTGCAGTTTGTTTACCAGTAAAGTCCATTGGGCCAAAAAGATCTCATTTTTAATGGAGGCCCAGGGAGAAAAGCTCCATGTATAGTTTTACAATACAGAAATCAACAAGGCTTACATTTAATACACAGTTTAAAAAAATAACAGAAACAAAGTGACATAAAACAAATAGTAACAGAAACATTAGTGGAATTGCTATAACAAAGCATTCTAAGGAAATATAAAAAATATCAAAGTGGCATTGAAATGGTACAATAGCGAAGTCATCAAGGCTTACATTTAATACACAGTTTAAAAAATAATAGAAACAAAGTGAGATAGAAAAATAGTAACAAAAACATTAGTGGAATTCCTCTAACAAAGCATTCTAAGGAAATATTAAAATATCAAAATGACATTTGAATAGTACAAAATGTTTGTGGAATGTGCCCCAACAAAGCATCCTAAAAGATATAATATAACAATGTAAAATAACAAGGCCTATTAGACAAGATATTAGATTAGAGATTAGAGAGATAGACAAGTAATGGGATATGGTTATGACTGGTGGGGGTCTGAGCCATTACCGTGCATAGGGCCCCATTTGTTCATGATGCTTCTCGGACTCTGGAGGTGAATGCAACAATACATCATTAGTAGTCACTCAAGTTGCTCAGACCTGTGCTGAGTGATGTCAGAGATGACAGTTATTCTTGATGTCAGAGAAAAGAGAGGGTGATGAAAAATGAGATGCAGGTGTGCTGTAAAAGTATATTGCAGTAATATCTCTGATTTTGGTTTGACTTCTGAGCTGTTGAAAAAGAAATTCTGCTGCAGTATTTATACTGTCTTTAATTGTTTAGTTTTATTCATTGTACTAAAGATGGCTTTCATTAAAAGGCCTGGATTATTTAACATAGTCTAAACATGTTGCATTTTATTAATATGTTTTACAGTACCATTACAACCTGTAGAAAGTGCAATGGGGTTGGCATTTATCAGGTCATATAGTTTGCATTATTTAGAGTGATAATCAGAACTGTCTGAGCTTCAGCATTCATTATGTAGTCTTCTCTACAAGATTGGATTGTAATGAATTTATGCATTTAGTCAAAAAGTGTTACTCTGGGATTTGTCACGGAGGACTAAAGCTCTGGTATGTTAATGAGCTGCTTCCTGTGGCAAGGGTACAGGGTTTGAATCTTTCCATCTTCATTAACCTACTATGTGGCATTGAGCAACTCACTTAACCAGACAGTGCTTTGGAGCAACTGGGAATTTGGACTAGGCTCCTGAAAGCTCTCCAGGACTGTGTGCCTATTAAATGTAAACCTGCTGTCATTTTCCAGCCTTTCACTATTACATAGCTGATCTACTTTAGGAAATATTAAGACAATATCACCAGCACACCAATTTTTAATGGAACATACCAACAACAGGCACTGAATTTGTAGATGAAGCAATGAAATGCAATGTCGTCTGCCAGCAGCAGGATCTGCATTAGCAATAGCTCTCTGTAATGTACAATTCTTCAGATGACTTTTATGTCTGCAGACACTGTGCACATTGGCATGTGCATGAGACAATATTAGTATAAGACCTGTTCGGATCTTGTTGAATTACTACATCTGCCTCTACTGTATGCTGCCACTACATAATAAATCACCTTAATCTCACAGTGAGCAAACTCTTTTACTCTGAAAGGCACATAAAGATGTGACACATAAAGGAGAAACTGTGGTATTTGGTACTTGTCCAGTACAGCTCCTGTTAATTTAAAAGATCCATGTCAATACTTACAGACATACACACACACACACACACACACACACACACACACACACACACACACACACACACACACACACACACACACACACACACACACACACACACACACACACACACACACACACACACACACACACACACACACACACACACACACACACTCACACACACACACACACACACACACACACACACACACACACTCACACACACACACACACACACACACACACACACACACACACACACACACACACACACACACACACACACACACACACACACACACACACACACACACACACACACACACACACACACACACACACACACACACACACACACACACACACACACACACACACACACACACACACACACACACACACACACACACACACACACACACACACACACACACACACACACACACACACACACACACACACACACACACACACACACACACACACACACACACACACACACACACACACACACACACACACACACACACACACACACACACACACACACACACACACACACACACACACACACACACACACACACACACACACACACACACACACACACACACACACACACACACACACACACACACACACACACACACACACACACACACACACACACACACACACACACACACACACACACACACACACACACACACACACACACACACACACACACACACACACACACACACACACACACACACACACACACACACACACACACACACACACACATCACGGTCACAATCATACTCACACTGGCATGATGCCTTTGGGATATGACAGAAAATGAAGACCCTTGGTTAAACCTATGTGGATGCAAAGAGAACACAAAACTGTGCCCAGAAAGCAACTTAGGTGGGAACAGATCCAGATGAGGAAGAACAGTGAGGTAGCAACATTAACTGTTTTACCACTGTGACACTTGGAGGCCATATCATCATTTTTTTCTCCATCTTTTACATATACCAAATACTTAATTTTCTATATGGTTCACAATAGCAGCATGAATCTGATCGAGGTAATCACTGGTAAGATGTGAGGCAACTACTGCATTAAAGACATAATCCATTTTTCCTACTTTATTAACTGATCCTTTTCTTTGAAAATTTCACTAAAAGTCTATCTTCAAAGTTGTTTGATGATCCAAAGGAGTTTAGCAATTGTTACGATCACTTGCGTTTTTGAGATGTTTTAATTTATAATGTATTTTTCTAAACTAGATGAAGGATATTATTTTCATCTGAGTTAATTAATCATTAAACATGCTTTTTCCATATTCTGTTATTGCTTAACAAACATACATTTTATGTATCATGACTGTTATATCAAAACAGCAACGTTATTGTCCTACAGACATATACCATCACTAGTTTTACTTTGCTGCTATCACTCATTGCTATGAATTCAGGAACTATGAAGATTTATCACATCTATGCAGGCATATCTGTTCTGCAAGAAAAGCATTAACTTTTAAAATAACAAGTGCATAACACTGCAAAAATAATATTTCCTTTAATGTATTAAAACTCAGCTAATCTTCGTGTTTCTCCTACTCCTTATTGATTTTAAGTAATATATTTTCTACTTTTATAAGAATTAAAAAGTCATAATCTCTAATACCCCATACAGTCAAACATTTGAAGTTGTTGTCCATATATTGCTTACATACTCTCACAGTGCAAAATTTTAAATAACAGCAGCCCAAATTCTTATGATATAGCACACAACGCAAAAAAAAAAAAAAAAAAAAAAAAAAAAAAGGTAGGAGAGCTTACAGCAGATATTTGCTAACAAGTTTTCCAAAACTACTACAGCATCCACCTCAGCTTTCTCAAAAAGCTGCCAGTCCTCTATGCAAACTACTGACATTCATCTTTAATCTATCTCTCAATTCACCTTTTTTTTTTTCTCATAATTTAGATATTCACTTTTCATCATCAGCATTCCTAAGATATCTTTCTTTCATGTAAAAAGAATTTATCAGGTAATCTTTATACCGTGTATAATCTACAAGCAGCTTTTTGAACATATATATAGCCACAGCACTCCGACTGATACAAAATATGGCTTCAGAAATGTGCAAAAAAAAATAACCGTTATTGATAGAGTCACAGACAAAATCCTCAGAGGTATGGAAAAAGGTAAAATGCCAGGAGTCCTAGTTACATACTTTAGTAGTGTATTTCAATTATTTCTTTTAATGTTACAGTCTTACGGCTTTGGGCAGAATACCACATCATAGTTCCAAAGTTACCTAAGAGACCATACTTCCAAATTTCAGTCAGGATAACAGTTGACATATGTCTATTTACCAACAGGACCTCATGGTTCCTCTGTCTCTCTTTCTCTCTGTACTAAAATACTTCTACATGATTTCATAGCAAATGTAGATGATATCATATTTCAGGTATTCAAAATGACCAACAATGAGTTCCAAGTCGGTCTGAATGGATTAACTCAAATGACCCTCAGTTAAGATTAAATGGACCACATTGACATTATGATACTAGACATAAGCTTTCAAAACCTAACTTCTAAGTTTAAAGGTCCTCTGATAAGTATTTGCTAAATAGTGTCCAGCAATGCTGATTCTTACACATAATCCTTGATCCATCATTAACCTTCAAAACTCTCAAAAAGCATACAGACCTCAGTACATCTGGGGTTAAGACTCAACTAAGTCCATCATATTGCATACAACACTACTTATACTGCAGGCCAGAGGTCAGATGATCAAGAGATGCATCTCTCTTAATCCTAAAGTATACTGTCCCTGTTATAACACAGTCCTCAGCTCAAAATGCTAATGCACGTATGATAACAGTAAATGAGACCTACAGATTCATCCATTTCTCACCCAAAAATAAGCACCCACTGAATGATCTATAGCAAGCCAACTAGCTTCTTGCTGTAGCCAAGGTCACTCCATTACCCTCTGCCTCCATTTTCAGAATAGTTTATGGCAGGTACTATCTCTCTTTAGCTAAAAGAGTTAATAAAAAATGTCACTGTACCCTTCATACTCAAAATGGTAGCATGGTTCAATTTCACCAATAATTCTTCAGTCTAGTGATATGGGTAAATGCATCCAATAAACATACCTGTGTCAGCTACAATTGCCTACTACCAACATTTTAGAAAACTGACTGAATTCCAAGAATTCAGGAAAGAACTACTTACTTCTGAAATAACTATAAGGTTTGATGCTTTTAAGATGTTGGCTAACTGGTCAATCTACTAATGACCAAAACTAGAAGCTAGATCTGGTACCCTGACTGTCTTTAGCTTATCTCACATGTCAGTGATAAGCACCTATAATTTCTGGGAGGATAATTTGAAAATCTTGTTTATATTTTAAATAATTCACATTAATACTAATACAGAATCAAGAGTAGCAATGAACAAGGATCAATTTAACTAGAGATGTGTTCACTTTATATAAATGCAATGTTTGTCACTTGATAGCCTAACATAAACTACTAACAACAGTTTTCTGTTTGAAATGTGTGACTGAAGTGCCTTCAATCTTCTTTAATTGTATATATTTGAAGAATCCATCTCATCTGCCATATATGTACATTGTCCGTATTATAAAAATATTTTTTTTCAAATAATGCAGATTGCATACCAAAAACACTGTCTATAACCAAAACATCTTGAACAGGATTGTTAATCATTATTATTTACAGTGGAGTTATTCTTATGAGGACTATCACTTTATTTGTGCTTTTGCACCTAGGACATGTCTGAAAAGTGTCCATGAACCAGCCCACCTACCCTGTTAATAAAAGTAAGTAAAATAACAACATAAGGATGGTTTGCAATAACAGAAAAAAAATTAAAAATATTTATTTGCAACAAAGTACTGGAAGGCAATGCATGTTAAACTAAAATACATGTTACAGACAACAAAATCTTTTTTTTTTCCATATGTTAAAACACTGACTCCAGTTGTAGCTACTCTGCATTTGGTATGTTAGACTGCCATTAAAACCCTCAGGCAGAAGATGACAAGCAGGCCTAATGCTGTCAGTATGTGTTCATTCACAGCAAGCTAGGATTACAGTTCTTTAGACTTCTGTCTACAAAAAGTTTCCATCTTTGAGAAATCTTCCTTCCAGTTAGAATCCATTCCTGGCTGAAGCAAACATGTATCTGGACTCTTACTATACTATATATACCTTGAGCACGAATCTGTGCCATGTTCCCGCTACAGAAGTAACAAAAAAAAAAATCAAGTTCCACCTAAGACATACAGCTATAATTTTTTTTTCTTTTAGATCAGCCTTTAGTAGGCATCCTAAGCTCAAAAAATGCAATTATGGGGTAAATTTTAAACTGAATAATAAAACAACACTATTAAATGCTCTAACAGAAAAAAAATGCTTATCTCTCTCTTTTCCCTTGACTTAACTGGTATTCATAGTCAGTTACACAAATGGCCTGACGCTATCCAAAATGTTTGTGGATGAGCACAGCTGAGTTGCAATTCATAGAGGCAGTTCCCACCAATGGGTGACAAACTTGAATGTGTTTATGCATATTTACAAATAATAAGATGTAAATGAGGAGTGATGTAAGCCTTATTCTTATGAGATAAGTTTTACACCACTTGCATTTCATAGTCAATTTTTTCCATTTTTCTGTGATGGTCAGAGATTATTTTATTTATTTATTTATTTAATAAATATTTGTTTATGGGGATAGTCTGACTGAGCTATTTGCCATTTACAGTGGAGGCCCAGGAAGAAAAGCTCCACAGATAAAAGCAGTACAGTACAATGAAAGACAAAATCATAACTTCAAATACATAGAACAGTAGTGTATAGTGGAAGAAAAATAAGATAATAGCATATATACAATATACAGATGCGCTATATATATATGAGAAGTTTTGAAAAGTCCATCAGAGTTGCAGTTGTGAAAAATTATGTCATTTCCTGTGAGCTTTGCTATTTCCAGATCTGAGTTGCTTGTCTTGGTTCGGCCAAAAGTGCATGTGTCCAGCAGCACTTGCCAGCCACGATGGCAAAAATAAGTACAGGATTTCTCATTATAACTTTGATAATCAGGAAATACTTGATAAGTTTAGTGTGGACAGGGACATTATGAGGGTCATACAGTGTCACAGTGGATATATTTCATCCCCACAGGGTCACTGGAGGAATGCGTGGACGTTTTGTCATTGTGAACACAAATACATGTAAAGTTCTCACTACAGTTGCTATGTAAACCTTGCAGAGACACACCGGGGGAATGTTTGGGATCTCACAGTCTTCTGCCTCGAGGGTACTACAGCAGTTCCTGGATATGCTTTGGCACATATTTATCTTCTGGTGTCACCTCAGGAACAAACCTAGATTATCAGTGCCTTTTATGGGATTGAATTCCCTCTGGTACTCAATACAATAGACAACAACCATGATGCAATTAGGGCCACTCTAGCTCCACAGAAGGAGCAGTACCACAATAGGAAGTGCTACCATTCCATTATTTTCCAGGTATTGTGATGCATTGGGGAACATGACCAATGCCTTGGCCCAGCATTCTGGCAGTGCATATGATTCCTACATAGGATCATAGGATCATATGGGGTTACTAGGCTAATGGCCCTGGGGCCCTTACAAGCCTAGCCAAGAGTTTATTCCCAAAAAAATAAACTTCAGTCAGCACCTGCCATCCCTGTCAATGAGGGACACAGGTGGAACCCCTGGGATAAATGTGTGATTTCCCATCCACTCATCAAGGTTGCACTTGAAGAGGGTCAGCAAGGTACTCTGTTTGACATGTATGGGAAGTCTATTCCAGAGATGGGGCAGCCTCTGGGAGACAAACCTGTCTCTCCAGCATGTTTTGTTGGTGTCACATATTACATTTAGGCTTTTTGAGTGGGTAATGTGCGAGGAGTTAAACTTATGGATATGGAGCATTTCTAGTAGGGTAGGGTCTGAGATTGCCTTGTAGGTGAGACACAGTTCACTCCCGAACAATCTGTACGATACCAAGTTGAGTGATAGTGATTTAAGCCTGTCCACAAAGGACAGGTGTTGGAGGCCATGGATTCTCTTTGTGAGGTATTTCTGTGGCCTTTCCAGTTGGTGCAGATGTTTGGAGAGGTACATACCAAATGGAGCATTATACTCAATTATTGGTCTAATGAGAGAGGAGTACAGAGAGCTAATAACCTCCTTTTTTCTTGACACTATCCCTTTTCTGACCACTGCTGCTACATGATAGTCAAATGTCAACCTGAGTATCCAGGTCTCTCACCACAGGTTGTGTATTAGGGGGTTGTCATTAATGTGGTAATCAGTAGGGGTCATGTTTTTGCTGAATGGTATAATGATACATTTTTTTGCATTTAACTTGAGGCCATGACTTTGGCACCAGTCATTAGTTGCTGTGAGACCCTCTTGCAATATGTTATCATCTGGGGAGTCAATGGCAGCACCCAACTTACAGTCGTCCAGAAACTTGGTTAGCCAGATGCTTTATGTCTTTGCCTGGACCTCGGAGAAATAGATGCCAAACAGTAGGAGTCCCAAGACAGATCCTTGGGGAACTCCACTAGTGACAGATCTGCTATCAGAGGTGGAGGCACCTGTTTTGACCTTGTGGGTCCTGTCAGCAAGCCAGCTGGCCACCCACCTGATGAGATAGGGATTTACTCCAAATTGTGTTAGCTTTTCTATGATGCCCGAGTGGGAGATTGTGTCAAAGACCTTGGCCAAGTCAAGGTAAGCTGCATGTACTCACTTTTCCTCATCCAGGGCCTTGGTAACAGTCTCAAAGAAGTCTACCAGATTCAACAGGCAAGATCTGTCTTTGACAAATCTGTACTGGGTGGGATCAGGTGCTTGGAGATTGCCTATGTCCTTGTTTATGAGATCCATAATAATATGCTCCATGGCTTTACTAGTCAGACTTGTCAAACTAATGGGGCAATAGTTTCCAGGGTCAGTAGTGGCACCACTTTTGTGCAAGGGGATGACAATGGCAGTTCTTCATGAGGCTGGAATGAAGCCTACACTTAGGCTGTGGTTGAATAGGGTGCTCAGTAGTGAAGTTAGTTCTTGCTGGAGATGGTGAAGAATACAGACTGGGAAACTATCAGGTTGAATGGAAGCTGTGTTCTTTGCCTTGGATAGGGCCTTTAACACTTGTTCTATGGAAATGTGAGGTGAGGGACAAGTATCAGGGATGTCAAAAGAGCCTTTGGGAGGACAGGGGGTTGAAGTTTGCATCTTATCTGCTAAGTCAACAGGATCACCATTAAGTAACACCATTAAGTACTAATTTGCAACAGACTTTGGCATTGCCATGGAGGTTCCTGACCTAACTGAACAAGGTGTTGTGGCTTTCTTTTGTTTTGGAGGTTAGTTTTGATTCATAATTAGCTTTGGATGTTTTCACTAGTGATCTAATTTGCTTGTTGAGGCTGAGGAGGGAGTTTTTCCAGTGTGGATTTTGTTCCTTTTTACCCTTGGACAACAGGTTCTTCCATTTGTTGTAAAGCCTGCTGTTAGAGGATGTAGGCACATTAGCTCATTCTATCAAATCTTCCTGCATGGCAGTATGCCCAGTTGTCATCTTGTTGGTAAGTAGAAAACTACTTTTTTTGTATATTCTATTTAAGTAGTTATTCATCTTAAAATCTATTTCTGACTATTATTTTTTTTGCCCCACCCACACTTTTTTATCTCTTTTCTTTTCAGGTGATTCTGGTTGTCCACTGGATCCACTGGTGATAAATCTAAGTGAAGCTGCAGACATGTATAACACATATCTGTCCCAGACACATATTGTCATTGAGAGGGTCTTTGGTTTCCTGAAGAGCCATTTCAGGTGCCTTGATAAGAAAGTGATCCAGCTACTGTGTGCAGGATGTTGCATTCTCCATAATATGTTCATGCACTTGTGTGGTGGTGATCTGACCCATGCCATTACGCAGCTCCCAGTTCAAGACACTTTAAGACAAATAAGGACCAGCAGTAGCAAGACTCCATGTTGCTTATGGACTGCATGCAGCTGCACAGGTCTAGATAGACAGGTAGTAGTCCACAACTATATATGGACCATGACATTCATAAGATCCAAGGAAGTTACTAGGTTATTGGCCCTGAGGCCCTTATAAGCCTAGACAAGAATTTAGCTCATGTTCCAAAAAGTCAGCACCCTATGCCACTGTCCAACAGGGACATAGGTGGAATCCCAGGGGTGCATTTTCTGTTCCCCATCCAGTTATCCAGGTTGCACTAAAAAAGATTTATTGAGGTATTCTGCTTTATGTGGAGAGGAAGTCTATTCCACAAAAAGGGGAGTCTCTGGGACAGAAATCTGTCCTGCCAACAAGTCCGATTGATGTCACAGACCAGGTTGAGGTCTTGCGTGTGGGTTACTCAAGTGGAGCTTTACTTGTGGATATGCAGCAGCCCCATCAGGGTGGGGACTGAGATTGCTTTCTATGCCAGACAGACACCTCTGAGGAGTCTGTAAGAGACTGATTAGAGGGACAAGGCTTTTAGCCTATCTGTGTAGGGTAGATGTTTGAGGCCCTGGATTCTCTTGGTGAGGAATCTCTGTGGTGTCTCCAGCTGCTGCATGTGCTTTGTGAGGAACATGCTGAAAGGGGCACTGTATTCAATAATCGATCTTTAAGGGAAGGATACAGGGATGTTATGACCACCTTGTCCCTGGATGAGATACCATTACTAATGAGGTGGGCCATGTAGAAAGCTTTCCGTGCAATGGAAGCAATATGTTGGTCAAAGGTCAGTTTGCTGTCAACCTGGGTTCCCAAGTCCCTCACAACTGATTGCGTGCTTCATGCCTTATCGATGTGATAATTTGTGGGGACATCATTCTCCCCAAAAGGGATAATGATGATGATGCATTTTTTTGGTTAGTGTTTCCTTTATTGTGAAAAGCACATAGAGTATAACTGATGCATGTAGTGATATCTGCAGCTGATCCTATGTGGTGCATGGCCTGCTATCACTGTTCATCTGACATTCTCTCGCATCTTAAAATATTTTTTTTATTATCCATTACAAAATAATACTCCTTATTGCCATGCCTGAATGCTCACTGACTCCTGTTTAGTGATGTCAAGAGGCATTGTATAGAAAATAATTTACATTTTTGTCTGCTTTTATGAATAGCTTCTGCTTTAATGATTACTTAACTTTATAAAAGTAATGAATATTACCAACAGTGAAACACTTTATTTTATTTTATTTATTATCTGAAGTTTGTTTGCCAGGATGGTCCATTGGGCTGAGTGAACCCATTTTCAATGGAGTCCTGGGGAGAAAAGCTCCATAGATACAATATCAGGTAAAAATATAAAATAAAGTAAAAAGTAAAAAAATGCAATACAATAGCATAATATCAGGTAAAAATAAAATAAAGTAAAAAATACAATACAGTAGCGTACTAGTTTGTAAAAGTGAACAGAAGAGTACATATACGCATGTGAAAATGTTAATACAGCTGGAATGTGAAGCATAGTGACAATTCATATCGATTTACAATTTTTTTTTTTTTTTTTTTTTATTAAGGAATGTTAAATGAAGGCAATAGTTAGTAGGTATATGCAGAAAATATTAACTTAAGAGGTTATTTACAATGTGTGTGTTCCCACAGGGGATGTGATTGTAGACTGGGGAAGGTAAGGTAGTAGCTGGGGATGTTATGCAGGATGGGAACATGAGCATTCCCAGAGAGATGATAAATGTGAGTGGAGGAGAGTTTTGAAGATGGGAAGGTTGCTGGTACTGCGGATATGAGGTGGGAGTGAGTTCCAGAGATGGGCAAGGGAAAAAGTAAGAGTTTGCCTGCTGGAGGGGCAGGTTTGTGGAGTTCAATTAGGTTCTGAGTGCTGGTTCTTAGGGGTCTGTTAGGTTGGTGCATGGTGAAGGTTGAGGTGAGTGAGGGACAGAGTGAGGGCTTGAAAATTAGCTTATGAGCATGAGTTAGTTGAATGTAGGTAAGGTAGTTTGGGAGCTCTAGCCAGTTTAGTTTGTGGAGGGCAGTACAGTGATGGGAGGAGGATCTATGGCCAGTGGTGAATTTGGCGATTTTGTTGTAGCAGGAGGAGAGTTTTGTTTTGGTAGAGGATTTTAGGTTGGTTAAGAGTGGGGCCCCATAAAGGAGAGAAGGGATTAGATATGTGGTAGAGAGGAGGAATCTAGTGGATGGAGAGAGGAAGCGAATATGGCAATAGAACATACCAGGTTTGTGGTGTGTTTTTTTAATGTTTGTTTGTATGTGGGAATCAAAATTAAACTGATTATCAATGAGAGCTCCTAACAGTTTAGCACTGGAAACGACTTCTAGGGATGTGTTCTTGTGACTGGTTATAAGGAAAGAATTTATGTCAATAGTTATGCTTTTGGATGGGGTGAATATCATGAGTTTGGTTTTTGATGGATTTAGAGCTAGGGGTTATCATGCATCCATTTTTTAGTTGTTGAGAAGGCATCTTGAGTTAGTTTTATAAGGGAGGGAATGGAGTTTGCAGCACAGATAATTGTAGAATTGTCTGCTTTTTGGACTATTTTAGCATTTGGGATATTGTGGTGGAAGTCGTTAATGAAGATGTTGAACAGTAGGGGCCCTAATATGGAACCTTGGGGTACACCAGTGACTGTGTTTCTTCCATTTAACAGATTGTTGCCTGTTGGCAAGGTAACTGGTAAACCAGTTGATACAGGAGGATGAAAGATGTAAATCAGAGAGTTTGGTCAGGAGTAGGGAGTGGGAGATGGTATTGAATGCCTTAGATAGGTCTAGGAGGAGGGTGGAGACAATGTGGTTAGAATCTCTGGCTTTATTTACAGTTTCAAGGAAGGAGAGTAGTGCAGTAGAGGTCCAGTGACCGGGTCTGAAACCATGTTGTGTTGGGGTTAGTAGGTGGCTGTTGGTAAGGTATGGTAGTAGTTGTATGTGAATGCATTTTTCAAGTAGTTTGGAGATGGGAGATAAGATGGCTATAGGTCTAAAGTTGGAGATGTTATTATTGTTACCTCCTTTGTGGAGGGGAATAATGTAGGCTTTTTTCCAAATTTGGGGTACATAACCTTCTTGGATTGACCTGTTTATAAGTATACAGATAGGGAAGGCAATGGCATCAGCAGCTGTCTTTAGGAAGAAGGAAGGGATGTTATCAGGGGCATTAGAGCAAGGTTTTAATTTGAGGAGGAGTTTCTTTATGGTAGATACAGGTATGGGTTTGAGAGAGAAGAGAGGGATGTGGGAGGAGGAAGAATCTGAGGAGGAAGGGGTGGTGGGAATTTTTGGCGGGTGAGTGGAGTTGTTTGTGAATGATGATGTTAGTTTAGATATGGAGTCAATAAAGAAGCTATTAAATTGGGAAGCTAGGTCGGTATCAGAAATATTGTGATCAGGGTGTGGGTTTTCTTTTTTACCAGGGTTGAAGAGGGAGGAGATACTGTCCCAGAATTTTTTTGGGTTGGTCTTGTGATTGTTTTGGAGGGTGATATAGCAGGATTTGTGGTCGGAAGTGATAAGTTTCTTAACTTTGTTGCGGAGTATTTTGTATTCATTTAGGGTGGCTGGGGTTTTGTGTTTATAGTGGTTTTTCAAGGCTTTATCACGGAGGTGCATGACAGCTAAGGTATTTTTGGTTAACCATGGGATAGTTTTGCTCTTAATTCTTTTCGTTTTTAGGGGGGGCAGGGTGTCTAGAAGGTTTAGAAATGATGTATTAAAGTAGGTGACAGCTTCATCTAGGGGAAGTGTATTTAGGGGACTCCAGTGAAATCGTTTAAGTAAGTCTGAGAAGGTGTTGGGGTTAAAGTTTTTTAAGGAACGTACAGAGATGGTGGTATGTGGCAGTTGTAGGGATGGAGAGTGATGGTGAGTGAAAGTAGGAAAGTGGTCACTGAAGGAGTCAGGGAGTGTACCGCTACTGGAGATAAGGTGTGGGTGTGATACCAGAATCCAGTCTAGGGTGCTTCCAGAGGAATGGTCCTTAGATGGTCTGGTTATTGTATCGATTAGCTGATGAAAGTTGTAAAGGTTTATATTTAGGGGGTTTGTAGGGCATTGGATTGAGGACCAGTTGATGTTAATGTCACCTAGGATAACAGTTTCATTAGTAATGTTGGTGGAGAGCCAGAAGAGGATGTTCTCACGAATTGGTATGTTATCACCAGGAGGGATATAGAGGGAGGCTAAGCATATTGTTTTATGTTTGTTTAGGTGGAGTAGGGCTAGAAGTATTTCGGCATTAGCAAATTGGGGAACTGATTTAGAAAATGGAGTAACTGAAAAGGAAGAGGAGTAGAGTAGAGCAACTCCACCTCCTTTTTTGTGGGTTCTGTCTTTCCTGATGATATTGTAGTTGGGAGGAGTTATTTCTGAATCATTTATGGAGGGTTTTAGCCATGTTTCAGAGATTGACAATATGTCAGAATTGTTACGAAGAAGCCAGGCATGGAGGTTAGGGATTTTGTTACATATTGGTTGGGAGGGTGGCCTAATGGTTAAGGTGTTTGCCTTACAAACACAAGGTACAGGGTTTGAATCTCACAGGGGATAAGTGGCTAGGCTTAAAATGGCTCACAAGGGCAGTTAGCCTAGTACTAATCTATGAACCTATGAACCTATATACTTTGAGCATTTAATGTTGAGAAGGAGATGGCTTTTATGGGTGTTGGTGTATGGGAGGGGGATGTTGAGGAACTACTGGAAGAGGGGCCAGGGTTAGGGTGTATATCACCAGAAAGTGGGGTGGTGGTAAGTCGGTAAAGATGAGAATACAGGTAATTTGAGAGTTTAGTGTATAGTTTAAGGGTTATATATTTTATAGAAGTATTAAATCATTGCAAATTTGAGGTAAATGGATTAAACTGTTTTTTTTATATACATTATGCCATTTTTTGATTATTCCGTTGTACTGTACATCAGATTAAATTTATGTCATACACACTAAATTCTGACTTTATCATGATTTGACCAGTGGAGAGGGTGAAGTGGAAGTTTACATGGCAAGAAACTCATTGTAATATGTCACTTGATTATGATATATTTCTCCTGAAATTTTTTCTGCATTATTATTTTCATCTTTCTGGTACCTGCCACCTGTAGGAAAGGTAATCCATGCAGCATTGCTTTTTGTCTACCTTTCTTTGATGGCACACATACTAGTTTTACAGGGATGAAGTGGATCATTTGCAAACTTGTTCCCTCCAACCCGCCATTCTAGTTAAACAGACAACAGTGTCTTTGAGCTGATTCGCAGTGGTTCAGGATCAAATGAGCTGCACACATCTCCTATTGTTAGGCTAGGTGACTGTGCTAGTGATTTTGAGCATGGGCTACCATGATAAATGTAAGATGAATTGGTGGGATGGTATGACCTTCTTGATGCAGAGGATCCTGCTGTCACTATGTGGAGGGGTGAGAGAACCTGCCATTATGCTTGGAGACTGTGTGCCACTTTCCTGTGGCTGACTCATAAATATAATTATGTTATCTTCATCATCATCAGCAGCAGCAACAGTCATTGTGCTGCTGATATCATCCACATTTATGGGTAAGTTGAAGTGTTTGTTTCTGATGGTGACCCTGTAAAATATATTTGAAAAAAATAATAATGCATTAGCATACAGTAATGTATGTTTACAAGGGGGTAAGTGAGGCACTTATCATGCACAGTGCCTTAATTTCCATTCTTTGCTGATACACAAGCTTCACTTAATAATAATTAATTGTGACGTGTTTAATTGCATTGTTCCTTATCAACATTTAGTTTTCTCTATATAAATGACTTCTATTGATTTCAAGCCAACCTTCATGAGCAGCAGCAGGACTATTTAACCCCAAACAGTTCGACCCCAGAATGTTCGTCCCCGGACGGTTCTACCCCAGTGCATTTCTATACAATTTCATGTTTAAATTTATATGGATTGTATATGTGATTTTTAGTGGATAGTTTGACCCCGGGGTCAAATTGGTTGGGGGTGAATCATCCGGGGGCAAATTGGCAGGGTCCAAACGTCCTGTACCCTCATGAGTAGGTGAGTGTTACTGTTTCTGCAGACATTGGTAAGATGGAGCAGTGTCCATGACACCTCTAAAATTATTATTATTATTTAAAATTATTCCTTTTTCACCATTTTATGTGTAATAGGCATGCCCATGGATGGATAGATTATTCCTAATCTGGGGTTAACTGAATGAGATTTGGGGCCCTCCCCCCTAGCAGTACAGGAAATTGCATTCTACCTGGCTTTGCTTCTAGACTGTTCTACCATATCATTAGCTGTTTTCTTGCACTGTGTCAGTGGGTGATTTCTGCCACCACACACTACATTAGTTTCAACAACTGCTTGACTCCACGGCTTGTTCCTCTCTGCTTGTCTAGGCCCACCCTTTAGCAAAAAAAGTTTCCTATATATCCTAAGTGCTGCCACGAGGACACATTTTTCCTCATGGCTAAAGTCATCCTTTCTCTGCTTTGATCACTTATTTTCCATCAGTATTATGGGTGAAAAACAAAGAGCCACCGTCAGAAAGTGTGACACTGTAATCAGCATTTACATTACAAAACACTGACAAAGTCTTACTGCAACCCGCATTAAATAAAAATAATTCTTAACCCTAGCTGTATAATTACATACACTATACACTATGTTATCTACCGCTCATTTAAGTCATTTATTTTATTTATTTATTTTACATTTGTTTACCGGGCTAGTCTAACTGGATGTATTTCCATTTTCAGTAGAGGCCCGGGGAGAAAAGCTCCAATAGTAGCACAAAAAATTTAAAAGCAATTTTATCACACAATAAAAGAAAGGATGTCAAAATACAAAGAAGTAATCTTAAAATGAAGAATATTACACTAAGAAACATTGACATACAGGATAAGACAAGTCATTTTACAGTATGATACATGAGGTAATTTACAGTACATTAAAAGATTGAATTCATACAGTAAGTTATTTTAATTTTACTAGTGACAGTTACTGCTTCCAGAGGGGTAAGCAGTATCGATTTGGTAAGAAGAGGCAATATAGAGATAAAAGTAGTGAAAGCAGAAGATTAGTCAGGGTTGCTGCAAGGGCATAACCAATGCGTTTTGAGGTATCTTTTGAGCTTTTGCTTAAAGAGCAGAAGGGAAGGTAGTAAAGTTAGTTCAGTTGGTAGAAGGTTCCAGTTTTTTCCAGCAGTGTTGGAGAACACGCAGTCACCTGCCAAGTTGTTGGACTTAATTGTGCTAGCTAGAAGTTTGCTAGAAGAGCGTAGGGAATTAAGATTTTTATAGGGGATAATGAAGTTAGTATAGGAGTGTGGTTTGGTTGGTAAAATATATTGTGGGCAATGGTAAGTTGGGAAAATATCAGAATGTTTTGTAGTTCAAGCGAAACTAGCTGCTGTAGATTTTGACAGTGGTGAGTTCTAAATCGATTACCAGTGGCAAATCTGGCAATGTTATTGTAGAGTTAGCTAGGTTTGAGAAGATTATTTTTTTTAGGTTAGTATATATGGGTGAAGCGTAAAGAAGAGTTGAGATTAAATGAGAGTGGGCAATTGTGGTTTTAGCTATTGCAGTTGAGAAGGGTTTGATTCTATATAAGGAGCCCATTTTCTGTTTACTGTTTTAATAGTGTTATTTATATGGCTATCAAAATTGAGGTTATTGTCAATTGTGATTCCTAACAGTTTGGTGGTAGAGTCGGGCAATATAAGGGGTCCCGTTATTGGATTTGACTGAGAAATCTATAGGGGAGGACTTACTGGTAGGTGTAAAGGGTAAGAGCTTAGTTTTTTTGGCATTCAAAAGGAGACAATGTTTCAAGAACCATATCTCTACTGTGTTAAATACCTTCTGAGTCAGAGATTGTAGTTCTGATGTGGAGTTAGCTGAACATATGAGAGTAGAATTGTCTGCATATTGTATGCAGGTGGCTTGAGGACTTGCTACATAAAGGTCACTGATGAATAGTGAGAAAAGAAGAAGTCCTAGAATGGAGCCCTGAGGGACTCCAAAGGTGACTGGCAGGTGGGAGGATAGATTATTGTCCCAGAGAACTGCTTGTTGCCTATTGCTAAAGTAAGACTTGAACCATTGAAGAGCCTGGGTGTCAAGACAAAGGGATTCAAGGGTATTTATAAGCAGGGGCTGGTTTACCATGTCAAAAGCTTTTGAGAGATCGATGAAGAGTGCTGATGAGAGGATGTTTTTATTACGGTTTCTATTGATGGACTTGGTGAATGATAAGAGAGCAATGGTGGTACTATGAAATGGCCTAAAGCCATGCTGGCAGTTAGCTAGTATGTTATGTTGAGTTAAGTGGTCTAATAGCTGATGGTAAATACATTTTTCCATAACTTTTGCTAAGGGTGATAAAAGGGCTATAGGCCTGTAGTTGGAATAATCGTTAGAGTTACCACCTTTGTGTAGGGGGATAATGTGGGAGATTTTCCAGAGGTCTGGAATGGTTCCCTCCTTAATGGTTCTGTTTATAAGGATAGATATAGGCTAGACAACTGCTTTGGCTGCTTTTTGCAGGTATTCAGATGGTAACTTGTCAGCAGAAGGAGTACAAGGCTGAAGTTTTTGGATGATTTTGTAGATGAAAGTGGTAGAGATGGGTTGCAATTGGAATGTTGGGAGAGTACCAGGTATAGATTTAGGGAGACTTGAGTTGTCTGTGTATAGTTGACTAGCTAGAGATTGTATGGTCTCTGTGAAGAAGGTATTGAAGGCATTGGCAGTTTGATGGGGGGTATTATGATCAGCCCCTAGTGGGGTTGGTGTTTTAGAGTGCCCTGGGTGAAGGAGTCTATTGATGCTTGACCAGAACTTCTGTGGATTATTTTGATGAGTTTGCTGTAGTTTACAATAGTAGTTCTTTTTGTCGGTGAGTATTGCTTTTTTTGTAATATTTCTCAATTGTCTAAAAGTTTGTTGCTCATGAATGCAATCAGTTTTGTTGCAAAACGCACCCTTGCCCTTGCCTCTTCCATTGTCATGTACGGATAATACTACCATTTTTCATTCTTCACTATCACTCTCAAATTATCAAATTCATCACACATGCCTGTTGATATGCTTAGCACTTCAGTAGTAAGTTACTACATTCATACTCATATCTGTACAATCAGTAAATCATACGAGAGTAATCATCTTCCATCAACAGTAATCATTTCCACTATTGCTGTCATTAAAATCGAACTTCAAAATGACACAGTCTACCAGTCATTCAGTGCTATAATAACATGCATATCATACATGTAAGTTCATTACAAATGACAATTCAATAAAGAATTAGTATTTTAAGTGTTTCTATTTAAATTATAGTATTTTTAAAAGTATTTCTTTACTGTAGTAAGTCTGCAGCATCCTAATGTATTTGTCACCTATCTCAGCTCAACTTATTGGCAAAAATTCAGGGCCATTTGCATGCATTATATGCAAATCAGGGTAACTTACATTCATCTTTAAGAATTGAAATAGTATGCAAATGTTTCCCGAGATATATCGGTGAATTTTAGCTTTTCGCCAATCATGAACAAGGAGGGAAAAATAACATCAATGCACTTCAGACATACATAGATGGCCGCAGATAGTTATGTAGTCCATAGCCTCTGCAGCTGTCTCAAACTTGCAACAGGAATGCAGAAATGGCCCTGGACTAGCCAGAATCAGATATGTAATTAAACATAACAAAATGGAGTCATCTGAATGTCAGATTAGCAGCAATCTGATGCGTGATCCCTGCCCATTCAACATTGTGTGTCATACACTAGCACCTTACACAGATCATAACTTCTTAACACTTAACCACACACACACACACACACACACACACACACACACACACACACACACACACACACACACACACACACACACACACAAATGCAGTGACATTTATTTCAACTCCCCCTCAAAAAAAAAATCTACTGTATTGCATGAGGCGTAATGGTGTTAGGCTACAAACAAAAAACTTTTAACAATAAGCACCATCAATAAAAACTATTAATGATATATTTCCATTTTAATCAAGCATAGAAAGAAAAGGAAACTGGTTTCCTCTAAGAAGCAAAATATATAACAAAGCAGTTTTGGTTTAACCAAACATGCCAGTAATATCAATAACTGTTGTAATGCCCCTGCTAGTAAAGAGGGTTTGGTTAAGGTGATATCACAGCCAACAGGGAATGGTTCTAACCCTGTTAATACAGCCCTCACCATACTTGCCTCGTTGTTCTGGCACTTCAGAAGATGGCAGCACCTGTGAAGGTATGAGGCTGCACTCCTAGATGGTCCAATAAGCAGTCCGTGAAAATGGTTGACCTTTTAAATGATTCATATCAGGATAAGACTGAGGCATGCACAAGAAACAGTACATGGAAAAAAATATCTGGCAGGAGCTGGTGAACACCTTTAACTCCTGATAGGTATAACTCCCTCTGGCCAGCAGTGTCATTAAAATGATTTACAGAAGCATTGCACTGACCAATGGGAGAGTGGGTAGACCAAGTAGCAGAGGGAAGGACAGAGTTCTATCATAACTAAAAAATGTTTCTTAACTGAGTCATATTAAAATAATAAAAAGCAATTTAATAAGTTGGCATAACTAGAGGTATTTTCTAAGAAAGATGTGTTTTCCTGAAAATATTACTTGTAATCATGCATGCAAATAATATATACATGTGACGTATGTTTATTCAAGTAATAATCTGTATATGCAGCTCTGTAAAACATGTACCGGGTTACAAGAAGAAGCATTTGTTAATGGATTTACAAATGATGAAATTAAAATCACAACAATACAATTAACATTTGTTACCGTTGCATAAAATAGCTTAAATGTTACATTTCATAAAGCCAATTTTGTGTAAGCCATAGAAACATAACTAAAAACAGTTGCTTAACACAGTTGTTGGATCAAATGTATATCTGCCTGGATGTACAACATGACTGAAGTCTGAGACGCTACACTATAGTTAGAGTAGTAATTATGGAAGGAGGGTTAAGGGTTGCTGTGCCAAGTAAATGAGCAGTGTAGACTTTACTGTGAAATGTTGTTTTACTCATACATTACCTATCAAATCAGATGCATTTGTACAGGAAAGGAAACGCAAACCTCTGTGAAGTGTTCCATTTCTGTGTCTGTGAATGAGTTAACTGGACCACATCATTACATGCACAGCACAACATTTTGAAAACAATATTCCACACACATTTCATACCAATTTTCCTCTTGCATGATAAGGAATATTGGCACAGTATTATACAGACTCATACAGCTATGCATACATAACAGAAAACAAATAGGAGTTATTTGCTAGACAGGAATACATATACGGGTCTACTTCTTATGACCTAACTTTCATTTGACTGAAATTAATTTGACCGAGACCATATAGCCTAACGTTCAAAATACTGAAAACTCACTTGACTGAAACTCATAACACTGACACCTTACAATGCTAAATTTCAACATAGTAGTGGTAGTGTGTAGATCACTGTAAGGTAAGTAAAATGTATATGCCCTTTTCCCCACTGTTGTGCAATCCTGGAGTTAGTATATATAGTTGGGGTGGTATTGGGGGCACAGTTTGGTTTTATATTGTCTGGTTTCTGATAAGAGGGTATATAATTAGTTTTTAAGTTCTGAAAAGTGTTAGTAAATTGGTGTTGTAAGTGTGCATGTCTATAGTTTGCAATTTAGTTTGCTGAAGTCTAGCATTGTTGGGTGTTGGTGTTATGAGTTTCAGTCAAATGAGTTTTCAGTATTATGAACTTTAGGTTATATGGTCTCGGTCTATAAAGCCGAAAGCTCAAAAGTTCAAAACCCACCAGAAGTGCGAATTTCAAAATGCCAAAGTATGGAGATTTTGAAGTAGCGCTTCTGGTGTAGCTCTATGTGAAGGGATAGCTGGAAATTCAGGTAAGTATTTATGTTTAAGGGTTTTGGTTAGGGGCTTTAGTGTGTGTCAGTGTGTTTGATAACTGTGATCTGTGTGTGCGAGGGGAATGTTGCTTGTATGGTGGTGTTTTTGTGTGTCTATGTAGTGTGACCGTGGAGTTAGTATATTTAAGTAGGGGGGGATGTGGGGAGTGCAGCCCCCCCACATGGGCGGTGCAGGGGAGCTTGCCCCCCCTGCTTGTATGTAGTGTAGGTTTGAGTGTGTGTGTGTTGGGGGAAGCTGTGTGTATGTGTGTGTGTGATGTATGGTTAGTGTAGTGTTCGCGATTTTAAAATTCGCACTTCAGGGGTTTCGGGATTGTCAGGCTTTGGCTTTATGATCTCGAAATTTTGACATTCGATATTTCAGGATTTTGGGATTATAAAGTGAATCTATATATATATATATATATATATATATATATATATATATATATATATATACTAAGGTATGCTGAGGCACTTAAAAGCAATCTTCCTAAAATACAAAGATCACCTAGACCACCTGCTGTCAAAGCTATCCCTCAGGAAAGCCCAAAGACACTAAGAAAAAAAACCTAACACTACAGATACTTTTACTCTCAGTGGAGCCCGAACATAACTCTCAACCTCTTAGAGCAGGAAATCTGGACAACACCTTAAATAATGGGGGGGACAAGGGCCCAAAATTAGGGACAGTTTTTAAGTGTTGCTCTTACAAACTTAGAAAGTTGATAGAATAACAGGTTTTGCATTAGCATGAATTTTCTGAAGGGTATGATGACTGAATCTCAAATGTATGCCATTATTTTCTGTCTTCAGTCCTTAATGAATTGCCAATGATTTGTCAGAAAACCACAATTTTATCAAGAAACTGACCAAATATAAGCGGCAAAAATTTGGACATTCTTCGAAAATCTTTACAGTTGAGAGGTATGGGGTCCCCGAAAACTAAGCCCAGAATGCAAGCAAACACACTTCCCAGGACTCTCGCCATAGTGGACTCCATTGTAAGATACACTGATGTCCCTCTAACCAGACTAAACAAGGGGAAGAAAACTGTTAGCTGATTACCTGGAGCCAGAATCCACCAAATCATGCATGCATGCAGGTATCAGTATGATTCCATCATAGACCACGTAAGTATAAATGACCTGAGATGTACTTCCCCAGACTATATGAAGAAAAAGACTATGGAGCTTTCTGACTATGCATCTCAGGCTGATATGAGCCTAGCACTGCATATTACCATCACTGAGAATGAAACTATGATATGAGCAAAAAATGATTGATTCCACAACTGGCTATCTTTCTGGTGTTTTTCTAAAGGGATCCAATATCTGTCACTTTGGCAGCACATGGTCAATAGACCATGTTGCTGTGCCAAGGATGGTCTACACCATTCCCTTCTAGTCTTTTGAATACTGGCTAAATCATTGTCCAATCCCATAATGGCTTTTTTAGTCAATGGCAAATTGACAAACCTACTGACATAGCAAAATCGACTCAATATAACCTCAAGGTATTACTGCTCAATGCCAGTAGCCTAAAAAAAAAAACTACACTCTCTCTAAGCCCTCCTCACACTTGAGAATATAGATATCTATGCAGTTGCCACAACATGGTTTAAAGTGGCAGAGAGTACCACAGCAGTGCACAGTTTCAGAGTCTTCCACACATTTAGTCCAGAAACTGCACAGACAAGAGCTAAAGGTGGAGGAATCTCAATATACATCAGTACCATGCACACCTTTATGGTGGTCAAACAAGATGATGTGCTGGAGTTCCACATCAAGTAGATCACCATAGACAACAACCATATGATACCCTAGCCTGTTATACTCCACCCTCCATGTCCCAAGAAACTCACATAGAGACACTTACCATCCAACCTAACACCCTTCACATGGGAGACTTTAATTACCCCTCTATAATTTGGGAATCCTATATGACCTCAAACCTACAGGCACACTGATTCCTGGACTTTGTAAATGTAAATGTCCCTTAACCACATAATGAATGCACCCACTAGAGGCTCCAACATGTTAGACCTTGTTCTCACAAATATGGGCAAATGTTGCACCCCCTCCACCAAATGTCTCGGCCTCCTTGGTAAGGTCCAACTATAACTGATGTTTTATCAAAATTCAGTGCCCCTACACACCTCAAGAACACCTCGGTCTATGCTGATTTGCTCTAAGAAACTCTGTACAAACATGTAACTGGCCACATACAGACTACTATACCTACAAGAAATAAACCCAGAACAAGCTGCAGAAACCAAACACATTTGTGGCATCCCAAGTGAAACATGATATAAAAAAATAGTTAAAATATTATGGTAAAAATCAGGAAGGATAATTCCCATTAGGATAAAAACTCTGACCAAGGTAAATAGACAACTAAGAGGGTTAATTAGGTTAAGCAAATCCAACCTTGAAGTTAAGATATCCTCCCAGATGAAATAAAAGAATAAGGCCTAATGTAATGATGATAGAAACTACAAGACCAACACACAGCAATGTGCTGAACTGGTGGTTAATGGTGTCACATTCACTGAACCTGGAGATACTGAAAAATGTTAGAGGACAAATTCAATTCCATCTTTACCCGCCTTTCACCACAAGCATCCCACCAATAATATCTTCAAACATAAATCCTCTGTCTATAACTATGTAGCAAGTACTGTCTGCACTCACTAAAACCAAGAACACAGTCTCAGTGGCCCCAATAACAATGCAGGATACCTCCTGAATAGTCTAAATATATGGCTTAGCAGGAATGCTGGAGTCATTACTTAACTATAGTCTTAAACAGGCTTTGTGCCATGTGAATGAAGGACTGGGATGGGGAGACCTCCAACAGATTTATTTATTTATTTATTTTTTTGACATTTGCTGACCAGGTTAATATGGCTGGGCAAGAATCCCTTTTTCAGCAGGCAGTCGAGGAGAAAAGCTCCAGACATAAGCAAGTAAAAAAAATTCATACATGAACAATGCATTAAAAAGTAAAACAAGTACAAACATTCAGATTAAAAATAAAAATAAAAACATCAAGTACAAAAATCAGATTTCAAGTGAACAGAGTATGGAGGATCAAAAGCAAATTAAGATTTTTTACAAAGATTTAAACAGCAGTATAAGCAAATATGGTATGAGCTTGAATCACAACATTTGCAAGAGGTAAACCAGGTAAAGTAGTCTAGCAACTAAATTCACTATTTAGTTTTCCCAGTGTACAAAAAGAATACAGTTATGTCCTTAGACTTGATGGGATGAGGTTAGTACAATACTGAAAAGGGGAGAGAGGAAATTGGAGAGGAAATGGTCAGGTGGGGGTAGGGCAGGGGCAGGCCCACTTGTTTAACATGTAGCCTTTTAGGGATTTTTTAAAAATAAAGTTGTTAGTGATAGATCTGATGTCCATGGGAAGTTTGTTCCAGGTGTTTGAGGCAGAGTGACTATAAAGAAGTTTAAAAATCTGTTTAGTACGCTTACGGACTTCAAGGAGATTTTGGTGGGAGCCGTGGAGATAACATTTAGGAGTGTAGGGAAAGATTACGGTAGAAAGAGCAGGGCAGCGGGTGGGATTCATTAGAAAAGAGTATGTGAGGTGGAGTTGAAGTAGGCGCTGATTATAAGCTTCAGGCCATGAAAGATTTTTTAAGGCAGTGCAGTGACAGGATCTGTATGGTAAACTGGCAGAGCACCTGGCAATTTTATTGTAAGTGGATTCAAGTTTGTTCATGAGGTTGGATTGGAGATGAGTGCGAATAGGTGCAGCATAGAACTGAGTAAGTAGTAGAAAGGCCTGAGCAAGGGATCATTTTGTGTCTTTCATGAGGTATTTCTTACGTCTATATAATAGTCCTAGTTTTTGGTGTTTTTTTGATACTTTGTAGAATATGAATGTCACATTTAAGTTGAGCATCAGTAACCACACCCAGGAGTTTAGTATGGGTTTCTACTGAGACTGTAGTATTGTTAAATGATGAGGCTAAGAAGGAGTTTTTGTAGTGCTGTAGGGTTTTAGGGAGAAAAAGAAGTTTTTTTTGGATTAAGTAAGAGATCATTGTCAGTGAGTCATTTTTCTACAGATCAAAGAGAGTCTTATGTAATGGACAGAAGGTGGGGACGATTATCAGAGTAAGATATGATGGCTGAGTTGTCAGCATATTGGATTAGAGAAGAGTTGGGGGGCAGGATTTGTAGAGGTTATATGTGAAGATGTTAAATAGGAGGGGCCCAAATATGGAGCCTTGGGGTACTCCTGTATGTCCAGGAAGGAATGGAGAGTATGCAGATAACCATCTGACTGACTGAAATCTATCAGAGAGATAGCTGGAGAACCAGAGTATGGTAGTTTGAGAGAGATTAAGATTTTTGAGTTTTGATAGAAGCAGATTATGACATACAGTGTCAAAAGCTTTTGATAAATCAAGAAAGAAGGAAGAGACCAGTTTGTTATCATCCCGACCTTTGGCAATGGTCTGAATGAAGGTAATGAGAGCTGTGGCGGTGCTGTGATGGGGCAAAAGCCATGTTGTGTGGGAGTTAGGAGGTTTTCATGTAAGAGATGTTCCAGCATTTGTTTATGGATACATTTTTCCATTATTTTAGAGAGGGGGGACAGGATAGTGATGGGACAATAGTTGGAGGGGTCTGTGGAGGTTCCACCCTTATGAAGAGGGATAACATAGAATTTCTTCCAGATTTTGGGTATGGTGTTTTCTTGAATGGAGCAGTTTATGAAAATGGAGATGGAGTAGGCAATAGAATTTGCAGCAATTTTGAGGAAGTATGGGCTAGGTTGTGAGCAGAAGGATAGCATGGTTTTAGTTTAATGAGAAGTGATCTTATATAGGTAGCGGGAGTGGGGTTAAGAGAGAAGGTTGGGGTATTTGTGGAGGGATTGGGTTCAGATAAGGAAAGCTTCAAGTCTTTATTTTTAGTAAGATCTTTAACTGAGTTGATAAAGAAGGTATTGAGTAAAGTGGCAGTATCAAGGTCAGAGCTATCAGGAGAGGGACTGGATGTAGTAGGTTTGCCATGGTGGAAGAGCTTATTAATATTGTTCAAAAATAGTTTGGGATTAGAGTTGGCTAAGATGTTTACTATAATACTCCCTTTTGTCCTTGTCTATTTGTTTCTTAGTGAGGTTTCTAAGTTCTCTATATTTTTGAAGGTGGTAAGTTAGATTTGTTTTTTTTCCAGTTTTGCCAGGCCTTGTCCCTCTATGAGATGAGGTTATGAGTGGATTGAGTTAACCAGGGAGAGAAGTAAAATTTTAGTCTTATTTTTCTGATGGGGGCAAGAGCATTTAAAGTATTAAGGAAAGTCTCATTGAATTTGGAGACAGTGTCATCAAGAGGGAGGTCATATAAGAAGGACCAGTTGAAGGAGGAGAGTATATTACTGAAAGTGTCAGGGTTAAAGGTAGAGAGTTTGCAACAGTCTTTGTAGAGGTGGTTGTCTGTGGAGTTGAGGAGAAGTTCTGTGAACAAGGGTGGGAAGGTGATCACTGAGGGAGTCCAGAAGAGTACAGTGTTGTGGTAAAAGTTTAGATTAGAGGTGAGAATCCAGTCAAGGGTTGAGCCAGTGTTAGTTTTTTATTATAGCGAGATGGAGAAGTCATGAGTTGTGAGAAGTTGTAGAGGTTGATATTAGTAAGGGGGGGGACTTATAGGTGTCCAGTCGATGTTAACATCACCTAGGATAATAGTCTCATAGGTGATGTTATCAGATATCCAGAAGAGAAATTGTTCCAGGATAGGTATGTTATTTCCAGGGGCGATATAGATGCAGCAATTGTGAGGTTTTTGTGTTTAAGCTTACAGGTAACTAAAATTATTTCACCAGGGTCAAAGTTTGGAGGGGGTGTGGGAAAAGGGTAGAGTGAGAGCTGTTGTGAGTAGAGAATGGCTATGCCACCTCCTTTTTTAGAGTGATGATTGAGTCAGAAGATATAATAGCCTGGGGGAGGGATTTCAGAGTGAGAGATATGTGGTTTTAGCCATGTTTCTGACAGGGTGAGAATGTCAGGGTGTGATGGGAGATTAGGGAGTGAAGCTGACTTATCTTGTTAGTGACACTTTGTATATTGAGTGAGATTATTGTTAACTGTTTAGATGGTGGGAGGTTGCTGCAGCCAGTGGAGGTATGAGGGGATGGTACGCTGGGTTGAGAAGGCAGAGATAGGGGAATATTGAAAGAAACACTACTACCTTGTGAAGTAAGAGTGGATGGATGGCCCAGGATTAGGATGTATGACACCAGAGAAAAACAGGTTAAATAGGAAGTTGTTCTTAGAATATGTGTGAGGATATATTCTGATGTACTTTGGTTTAACTTTGTTATATAGAGATGTAGGTGGTAGGATCTTCAGTTTGTGAAGAGTTATTGAGCAGTCAGGGAAAAGAGAGGGTGCAATGGAAAAGTTGCTAGAGGATTGTAGGTCTGGGAGAGGATAAGGGAGAGTGGGTGATGGGACAGGCATACGTATAGGGTTGTGAAAGGAGGAAGAGAGTGATAGAAAAAATAAGAGGGAGGAACAAATAAGGAGTGAGAGTGCATTAGAAAGGGGTGGAGGCATCTTTATAAGATAGCAAGCAGTAGTTGTATTTATTAGTGTAGGGAGATTAGGAGTACACAAGATAAAGGTTTTTAGAGTTAGATAGGGTAGTAGTAAGTAGTAGCACAATAGGAGGTGATGGGGTAGTGAGTAGCAGTTAAGCTAAATAGGAGGAGTAGGATAGTAGGTGTGGATTGAATGTGGAGGATGAGGATGGAGTGTACGGTGGGGCTGTAGGGGTGTGGCTAATTAGGGTAGTGTATAAACCAAATGAAAGAGGAGGTGGGTGGGTATGGGGGTAGGGTAGGTGAGTGGAGAGAGCCTGAACACAGCAAGGGCAAACGGAGTGTTTTGGACTCAAAACCAAAGGTACTGGTGACCAGAACTAATAAGTCAGACGGTAAGAAGCAGATCTCAGCTAAGGATAACAACTATAAGTATGGTTCTAATACTGCCTGTTTTGTTAGCATGGGTTTCTGCAAAGAACAGTTTCATTTGAGAACTCTTTTCTATTTAGTCAATGCAAAGTATTTAGCATGAGTTTTAGATTTAAAAGGCTGATTTGGCTAGAATAACAGCATAAAGACCTGCCGTATTATAAAACAGGCAAGTGCATTACTTATTTAGTGTAGGATACCAGGGTGGTGAAAGATGGTGGAGGTTCACAGGTGTGGAAATTCTAGCTTGGTTTGCATGCCACTCACAGAAATATTGCTGATAAACAGAAATAAGGCACCAGTAGTAGGAAGGCTAGCAGGTGAACATACTTAGTAAGACTAGTTGCAGGGGGGCTCCACCGAACTAGTGCACAGTAGGGTTGTTCTGTGAATTAGTTGAGAAGGCAGCCCGAGAAGAGGGGAACACTTGTAGGGTTCAAGAGGAGACAAACACAAAGGTATCTGTATCATTGTTCAGTAGGCTTGTAAGCATGTACCAGAATGTCTTACTGGAACCATGCTTTTGTGTGAAGTGGATGGTTGTTTCAATTGTGACAGCAGGAAAATCTACCCAGTATCTATAATGTCCAAGTGTGGAGTCTAAACAAGTGGCATTAATTTTTTGAGCAGCCATGTCATACAAAGCTGACTGCCTTTCCAGAGAAATTGCACAGACTTGTAATAACCTGTAGCTATCAGAAGTATATGACTTCAGGGAGTAAGCTTCTAAAAGCATGACAAATTCTAAATCATTTACCCCAAAAAAGTAGTTGTATGGCTAATAGCAATTTAACAAAAGATGGCCATTATCTGTAGAATACCATTCAATGGAAGCATTTCCTCTTTTATATGAGAAGCGTTATTAAAATATTACACTATACTCTCCACTAGCTTTGCACTCTGTGTGTCCTCAACTGAGCCAAAGGTCCTGCAGAAATTTCACAGCATGTCTCACCTCCTACAAAGCCCTTTTTGACCAATAATGGGTTCTTTGCCACTTTTCATAAACTGAAATTCCAATCCCCCAACTGAATAATTGATAGAATGGGAATCTGTCAAATATGAAGAATGAATCTGTCTCCACCACCACGTTAATGTGAATGAGAACATTTTCAGCTTGATCTTGGAGACTACAGACCTATTACTTTTACTTGCAAAGCCATGGAAAGAATTATCATGGAAATTATCAACAAGGACATAGGAGACATCTAGACTCTGGATCCAAGCCAGTCTGGATTTTTCAAAAAAGTGTCAAAGTTACTGAATCTGGTGGACTTTTTTGAAAAGGTCATAAAGGTAATGAAGAATGGGAAAAATGTGTATACTGCCTACCTAGATCTGTTTAAGGCATTTGATACAATACCTGACTTGGGCATTGTCAACAAACTTACAGAATAGGTATAAACCCATTTAAAACATGCAGGATAGCTAGCTGATTTAAGCCAAGGCTTAAAACTCATTACCAAAAAATGCATTATAGTATCTTTTGAGAAGTCTGCCACCCTGAATACCTACTTCATCAATAAAACACCCTTAAAAGTGTATTCATTAGTCAGGGATCTGGGAAATCATGCAGATAGCAACCTAGAATTTGATCAACATGTGCCCAAGGCAGTAAGAATATTCTTCTATGTTGCCCAACGTATAAGTAAGAGCATGGCATCTAGGTCTAGAGAGGTCATCATACCACTGTAGTTGGCCCTCTTCAGGCTCATTATAGAGTATATTGCCATCTTTGGGGTGTACCTCATCAGATGCATGCAGCTTCTGGAATGTCTACACAGGTTCCTTACAAAAAGAATACAGGGAATAAACACAATGTCCTGTGTTGATTACCTCAAAGCTGCATCTTTTGTCTAAGTATCACACAAACTTCTGAGAAGGGATCTTTGCCTGCTATACAAGGCATTCCTGGACTCTTTTTTGATGAATCTTTCATACATCTGCAAAACAAACAGCATCAGAACTACTAGATTAAAAGACTGAAATTATGCTTCCAACATAAATAAGATATGTTGGAGAGACAGACATGTTTCTCATAGAATCCTCATTCTCTGGATCAGGGTCCCCCATCCATGTGAATCAGAGTTCCTCCCTATCTCTATTTAAACATAACTTGGACCAGTGGATGGGTAATCCTAAATTTACCCATGGTCTATGTCCCTGATGGACAGATACAGTCAGTAAAGCACCCCTGTAAATCCAATATAAATCAAATGTGTGGGTCACATTTGGGTTACATGACTAGGCTTTTAAGGGCCATAGAGATTGTTATCCTAGTATACACCAATGAAAGTATGCATTTAACCTTATTACTTCTAATAATTACAGTCTATTCTTAGTAATGTATTGAATGTATTGTATGTACATAACTTCAGAGAAAGACATCACAAGTTTTTGTCATATGCATTAATCCGAAGTATGCACAAGCACTAATTTCATTCTTTACAATTACACAAGCACTTCCCAAATGACTACTCCTATTATATCCATAAGTACTTCCTGTACAGAAGTTTTATTTAAATACTTTACTGCATTATTGCAATAGTGTATGAAATAGCATGAAGACATGATGTGTGGATTTATTGTGCTTTTTCAGTTTTCTCTCTCCCCACCCTGTTTTTCTTATTTTGATCATGCATTTTTTTCTCCTTTAATGCTTTGCTTTTCTCCCATTTATTTTCCTTTGTTACAGCTTCAAATCCATCAGGAACAGACCAGACATGTACATCCCAGGCTAGGAATAGATCCCCCTCTGCCCATTTTGGGACATCCTTACAAGACTGGGGTCTTGCATGCATTGCAGCATGCTGCAGCCTGGCAAGCCTCAGCAAAAAGGGGTTTCAGAACTTGGTAGAGGACATACTGATGTAGGTAGAATTCAACAAGTGGAAGCCTCTCTTCAGTGTGTAGAAGAAATGCTCTCCCACTTGGTGACAATCACCGTACCAACAAAGGACCTTACCCCACTCAACATTGGGATCCACCAGTGCAACACCATCTGTCACTGGACATGTTTGAGGCTTTGTGGACTGGGATTTCAGCTGGTACTTCCGCAGCATCTCTTCCCTTATCCTTTTAAATACAAATGATTTTAAGCTGAACAAGAAGCCCACTACAACATTTTTCAGTGAAGACAATGAACACAGAATCATCACTGCTGATGGTTATGCATAATGATAGTCATTTATGATAGGTCATATCAACATATTGTATCCATTACGACCCGCGGTGGTGGTGCTGTGATAGCATTGTCGCCTCACAGTAAGACGCTGTCCAGTTCGATTCTCAGCTAGACCGTCTTCTGTGTGGAGACATGCATGAATGGGCATACCTTCGTTGAAGGTGGTGCATCAGGGCTGGTAACCCGGCACGTAAAAATCAACTACCAATCATTAGTGGACCGGAGTTCCACTGTGGCGATCCCTAACCGGGAAAAGCCGAAAGACACAACAACAACATAAGCATTATGGCACATTGACTCAAGTAATCTTGTAAAGCCTTAATATCGAAATATATAAATTACCTTAAGGTCTGCATTTGTTTCCTGTCTCTTTTTATGGGCAAGTTAGTGGTTTAAATTGTCAACTCCAAACAAGTACCCTTGACAGGAAAATACAGCAGTCAATTGTTCTTTGATGCAAAAATCCAAGTTTAATTCACACAAGCAGCTTCCAAGGTTTAAAATCAAAGCACATAAAGGCACATAAATGCCCTTCACCATCTCAGCATTTTCATCTAGTTAAAACAGACTTCCTCTGCTCAATTTTAACTAGATGAAAATGCTGAGTTGGTGAAGGGCATTTATGTGCCTTTATGTGCTTGGATTTTAAACCTCGGAAGCTGCTTGTGTGAATTAAACTTGGATTTTTGCATCAAAGAACAATTGACTGCTGTATTTTCCTGTCAAGGGTACTTGTTTGGCGTTTATAGTTCTTTTTTGTACCTTTGCTGGCTTTTACTTGGTTTATTTGGCTTAAATTGTCCTTATTACTCTTACTTCGATTATACAGTGACTCAGTCAAGAAATGGCTGATAGAAAGTTTTTAGTCTAGAGTAATCAAGTGAATGGAAGGTTCTCGATACTTATGTTGTAACTTACCTGGGCTTTGACAAAATAACCATTAGTTGTAGTTGACAGGTTATGCAGTAATCTCCCTTTGTTAATAGATTTTAGGGGCAACCACTCACATTCAGGAAAACCTATAAAGTTTTCTTAAGATATAGTTATAACTGCTGCATCCAAAACAAACACGTCACAATAAAAAATAGCAAAGATGCGCATATGGTTGCAGTGCAAATACTAACACTAAGTAACAATGAATAGAACACTTTACATTCCCTGCCATCCACACACTATCACTTATATTTAGTACTAGCTCTGTGGTCACACAGCTACAACCAAAGTGAAACACCAATGTGTATTTCATAGTAGACTGTATGTGACTCATCTGTAGCATAAATCAATGAATGTGCTACTCAACAACTTCTGCAGCAAAATCTGCTCTCAGTGAAAGCAATTTTCAACAAAATGAAGTAGGCCCATGCATATAGCTAGATAGATAGATACCTTTGTGTGACTATGTATTTATATCTATCTATATGACAGAGAGGCAGAGTAATGTGTGTGCTGTACATATTATATAATCAAACATGCCTCACTTTCTGTCACTCTCTGTTTATATATTTATAAATATGTGTGCGTGCATGTGTGTGTGTGTGTGTGTGTGTGTGTGTGTGTGTGTGTGTGTGTGTGTGTGTGTGTGTGTGTGTATGTTTGTGCATGTGTATGTAATATGCACATGTATGTGTGAGGGCTGTTAGTATTTGCACACTAAAATGGCAAAATGATACATATTATATTAGATTGGTGGTGCTGCGGTAGCGTTGTCGCCTCACAGTAAGACGCTGTCCGGTTCGATTCTCAGCTAGAGCATCTTCTGCATGGAGACATGCGTGAATGGGCGTACCTTCGTTGAAGGTTGTGCATCAGGGCTGGTAAATCTGCACGTAAAAATAAAACGCCAATCATTAGCGGACCGGAGTTCCGCTGTGGCGACCCCTAACCGGGAAAAGCCGAAAGACACAACAACCAACATGGAGTACAAAATGCACACCTTACTGGATAATTACATTAGCATTACAGTGCATTTAACAACATGGTCTTCAGCAGTACGTTTTCTATTGTCATCTTTCGTATATTTTTGAGGAAATGTTTGCTGATGAATATTAACATATGCATTAACTTATTCTGAATGTTGATAGTCTATCAGGTTTAAAGATCGCTCTCTCCACTTGCTCTCTCTCTCTCTCTCTCTCTCTCTCCATGTGTGTGTGTGTGTGTGTGTGTGTGTGTGTGTGTGTGTGTGTGTGTGTGTGTGTGTGTATATATATATATATATATATATATATATAGATAGATATATTTGTGTGTGTCTATATCTAAACATATCTGCATCTATCAATATATATATATATAGAGAGAGAGAGAGAGAGAGAGGTTTACTATCACAGTCTTGTAGCCAACAATCTTGAAACTCATAATCCTGACACCATAATATCATTACATCAAAATATCTAAAAATTATGACTACTGTATCCTCCTACCACTGTGAACCAAGGAAAGAGTGCTAATATGGATCCAAAAGGGGTGTGGACCCAGGAATAAATGCAGATATTATATACACCTTTCCTGTTTCAAATGGTATTTGTACGACATTTCTGTTTTTTTTTTTTTGAAGCTATTGAGCTTGTGTTATATGGTTCTAAACAGGCATTTTGCTGGATAAATAGAGGACAGCAACAATCATTCCCTTGCACAAAGGTGGGGCATCAACAGACCCACGTACTTACAGACCCATAGGTCTAATCAGTCTCACCTGCAAGGCTATAGAGAAGGTCATTATGGAAATAATAAATAAGGTCATAGGTAACTCATAAGCTCTTCACGTTAAGTCTGTTTGATTTCACCAAGGGCAGATTCGGCCTGCTTAACCAGGCTGATTTTTTTCAGAAAGGTCACTAAAGCAATAGATGAGGGAAAATCAGTATATACCACATACCTAAGTCCTCTCAAAGGTATTCAACACCATCCCACACTCAGGTATTGTTGTTAAACTCTCCCAGCTAAATGTTAATCTTTATGTAACAAACCAAATATCAAACTGGATCACAAAATAATCCAGGAAATTAGGGTAGGTGGCTCTACCTCCTCTAAAAGACTTGTCAGTAGCAATGAGCCTTAGGGCTCAGTACTTGGAATGCTCATCATTGGTATTTACTTCTGGGAGTTCATAGCTAATGTTACAGGTTTTTGGCTAACTAAATTTGCAGATGACTATAAACTTGGTGTGACCATAAGTTCTACAGAGGACACCAAGATCCTCCAAGAGGGCCTTTCTCAAACAAATATGTAAATGCTAAAAAATGCATAATAGTCACTTTCAGCAAGCATGGTGTCTGTTTGAACTATCACATTGAAAACATATGCCTGAAAATCAGTCCAGTAGTTAAGGATCTGGGAACCTATGTCGTAAACAAGCTGTCATTCGGTCACAATGAATCCACTATTGTAAGAAAGCCCTGTTTCATCGCTCAGCTTACTGGGAAAGCTATAATATGCAGGTCCAGTGATGTGACATTTTCATTGTATTAGGCACTTATTAAGCCAATTATTGGATGAATATAATGTAGTCTTTGGATGTATTTGTCCAAACACTTAACACAACTTGAATGCACACAATGCATTCTCACCAAGAAAATTGTGAGTCTAAATTACAAAAACTATACTTGTCATCTCAAACCCTGTCTCACTCTTTCATTCAGACTGCTGAATCTGAGGGAATCGCTATCTCACATTAAGAGCAGCAACAGAGCCTATCATCTCACATCTACTTCATATGTGCAAATCCAGTGGTGACATGAACAACTTATCAAAAAATGTTAACCTTTTCCACAATATAAATAGAACACAGTAGAAGGCTTGATATGAATCACAAAGAGTAACGTTTCTTTAGAAGTCTTCCTCTCCTCATAAAGCAAAGTACTTCCCTTTCTCTGTTCAAACATAATCTGGGTAAATGGATGGAAAACCACAAATTCACCCTGATTTATGGATAGGGATAACATGTAAATGTTCTGCCGGATACTGTGTTATTTATACTTGCATCATAAGGGCTAACAACTTCATGGTCCTTTAAAGATCCTCATGGATTAATACCATAGTAAGTACCTGTGAACCTATATGGTTAGTTGAGGCTATATTAACAGCATGTGCAATTTATATTTCTGCTATTGTGGGTTAGTTCCAGATAAGTGGATGCACTGGTTTGAATAACCAGGCATTGACAATAGAATGACTGGCTTACCTGTGCAGACTTTTCATGTTTATTATTATATACTGGGCCAGCCATACCTTGATAATACTTCTATCAACAGTTACATTAGTATTATTTCCTCATTTTTATGTAACTATTTTTATGGACAACTAAAATGTAGTGATCCTTAATAGGCCGTACATGTATTTTATTCTGATTCCTGAAGACACTGATTGTTTTGTGATTGACCTGATATGTGTGATTAACAAACTGCAAAAGAATTAAATGTAATCCACAATTTAACTGCTAAGAAACAAAAGTAATGCTCATCTGGCATTGCCCACTTCCATTCAATATATAAAACACATTGCTTAGGAAACAGAGAAATTTCTGGAATACTGCTGTCTCAGTCTTATTATATAAAACCCAGTTCCTATGCATTAGTGATTGCACACAAGAGTGGTGATAACTAATATGTTGCATCCATGCCTAATGCCTAAGTTTTTCATCAAGGTACTGATAGTTTCCAATTATTTAGGGTGACATTGTCATTCACTTTTGTGGCACAGAATTGATTGCAGCATTATGATCCTTGGTAAATTAAAACTATTGCTGATAGCGTCACTCAATTTCTTCATGTCTGTAGATCTTGTATTTCTATGTTTAAATATATGAGTGATCTCAGCACATACATTTTGTGATATTTACCATAACTTTACAAAATGTCCACTGTCTATAGTTGTGTTCAGTGTATTATTGTTTTTGTCCTTCCATCATCATGAAGCAGTCTGTTCCTAGTCAGTGCAGTGGAATTTTTTCAAACATTTACACTTGTTCACCTACCAGAGTAGTTACTATTCTGGCTGTTCATTTGTGCATTTGTGTTTATCTGAAGATACTGGCTAGAAGAACAACATGCTTGTGTCTGACGCATCTGATTTTGAAACATGCTGCACATAGTGATGCATGTTAATCCTACACACACACACACACACACACATATAGATATATATATATATATATATATATATATATATATATATATATATATATATATACTCTTGCATCAGTCCAAGTGGGATTACAATCACATTTTTAGTTCTAAGGATTGCCCTCAGGTTATTGTTGGACTTTGAATGTGTAGTGATTGTTTTTCTTTTTCTCTTTTATGTACACACACATACCACTCTTGGTTTACATCCCTGCTACTATTTTGTCACTGTGTTACTTATGGACTCACTGAAACTTCATTTAATTTAGGGTAGTAGGTATATTGGATCTGATAAAAAAGTACTATAACTGTCTATTTCACATGGCATTTCTACACGTTTTACAAAATGTCTGTACGAATGTGGCTTTTTGCTTGTATTTTTTCCTAGCATACACCCTTTCTACTTTTCTGTTTTTTGAGTAGTCAGTAGTGTTGTGAGAAGCTGTGCACTTAGAACAATGTTAGCTGTATTCATGAGTGTAGTTTTATTATGTTTCATTGATTGATTTAAGTCAACAGTTTTCCAGCTGAAATGTTTTTACTTTCCTATAAAATTTTAGTGGAGTTCTCGCAGTTTCTTTTAAAATCTGCTTGCTGAACTGAATTTGTGCCTCTAGATCCTATTGTTATTTTTTCTAATTGTTAGATCTCTGTAACACTGTTCTTATGCCTTGGAATTAATCTCTATAACAGTATTAGATTAAAGTATAAGTCTCACTGTCATTCCAATTTTGTAAACCTGTTCAAGTTTTGGGATAAAAGCAATGCAGCTAAACATGATTAAAAATAAAGGTTTGACTGAGACTTAACTACGGCTAATATTCACATACAGAACTTAGTGCATCATAATAATAGGAAATGCCTTTAGAAGAAAACAGAAAGCAGTTAGAGGTGACATCTTTACATCTTTAATGGTAGGCAGCATAAGACAGAGCCAGGAAGAGATTCGTATTAACCATGTAAAGGACCTCTGGCAACATAAATGCTGTAATTCTGATGAATGAAATTGTGAATGCCATAAATTGTGAAAAAGGGGTCTCTGATCTGTTGATTTCTGTGACATTCAATGACACTGGGGGTATTAAATTAGGACTAAAATGATTGTCAGACACAGCACCTTCACTGTGGGTGCAGAAACAAATACTTTTCTCAATCTGGGATGAGAAGCTTTTGATATAGTGACATGCATTTGACAATACACTCATCCATTGTTGTGCTCCTGCTGTATTTTTTCTTGTTTTCTGGCCACATTGCTCTCCTTATCTTTTAGTCTTTAAACAGTCTGCTCCACAAACAAGTCTCTCTGTGTTAGTCATTAGTTTCTCATCACAATTTTAGTCTATAATTTTGAAGCAAGTTGTCTTGCAGTTTTATGAGTTAACTTCACCAATATGCGATTTCTATTCTTCCTCTAACTCTGCCTTCTTTGAAAGATACCACAACTGATTACTGTACATAAGCATTCTAAACACTAATTAGCCTTCAGAGTTACCCAGTTAAGTAAAACAGCACAGAGTTTCTGTCCTTTACATGTCTCTGCCTTCCTCCAATGTCAGACAGACGAAACATGAATTTAAAGAAACTGTATATATCTGGATACAGAATTACTCATGTCCGCATCTTCATTATTTTATTTCTATAAAACAAACTATACAGTTAGTGAAGTATCATAGCATAAGACAGCAGAAAACGTTCCTGTATTATACAAAGAGATGGACACACTGATGGCTGGTACTCAGTAAGTGATACTTCAAACATCAGCTGTGGCTTGTTTCACAGATTAAAATAGGGATTTTCATTTATGAATGCAGATTGCAGCAAGAATTGTATCAGATAATGTTAAGACCTTATGAGCTATTTTCTGCTACTTGTACATGGTAATTATAGCTATTAGCTTCAATATCCTGTGTTTCAACAGGAAATGGCTGCTTTTATTCCATTTGAGGCTCTTAGAGAAAATATATAATAATTAACTGTTTTTCTTAGATGAAAAGTTTCCAAGCGCAGGATGGACAAATAGGAATGTTGGAAGAACAGTAGTTTTTGATAAAAAATGTAGTCATCCAATAGATACAGACTCTCTCAAATATGTAGAAACAAAGAAACTTACAGCCCGTCTGGATAGATTTACTGAATATATAGTCACAGCAACATATTAACACATATGCATTCAAGTTTTCTAGTGAATATATCAGGATAACCCCTGTAGTCAGACCAAACTTCTAAAAATGCAAATGCATAGTTTTAGTAACAATAAATCAGATACACATTTTACACACTTTACAGCTGCACTCACAAGATTCTTTTTGGCTATACACACACACATACACACACACACACACACACACATATATATATATATATATATATATATATATATATATATATATATACATACATATATATATATATATATATATATATATATGAGAACCTATCAGTTCCATGAAACACTTACACTTTAAGCAGATATGCATGTCTGTTACTCAAGAAATGTTCCTTGAAAATGTTAGACTGCTTCAGCAATATAACCCTGTACTGATAGTGTCCACAAATGGACCACCATCACCATTAGAATATAAAAGGTTGCCAAGTTGCACTGTATATATTTTTAGATAAGATTACATTTCTGATCAAGGTGAGGGAACAGTAAAACAGATCCAGAATGTGCCATTACAACAAAAGCAAACATTCCTAAATATTTAATCAGGTAAGGCAACATTTCTGTTATTGTGTAAAGTGTGAGTATTGGAAAAGATAGTGTGTTAATGTACAAATCTGAATTGAGATGCCATGAATTCTGGAGTGGGGGGGGGGGGGCTGGCATTTTATTCTCATAGTCTAGCTTTGATCCATTGTCTGCCTAGAAATTTTTTGATCTCTGCTAAAAAAAAATCTAAACTAATGTTCTCCATATATGTGCACTTTTCCCCTCTGTAAGTGAACAAACAATAACAAAGTAATCATCATCCCAGGTAAATCAAGTCTTACCTTTTTTGCAATAGCATCAAAACTGGATCACAATACAAAACTCTTTATAAAGGACATCCACAATAATTACATAACATCTATAACTCACCAAAATAGATGGGAATGCACCTGGAACCTAACATTAGCCCCCACCCCACCTTTGATAACAAAGTCAAGAAAGTCTAAGACCAGTGAAAACTGTGTTACTGAATATTGATTTTCCTTACCTCAAATCCCAGTTGTTTATAGCCAAGCACATCTTATTCTCTAAACTTAAATATACCTTTCCACTCCTGGCCATACACACCAGTACCAAGGCAAGAAAACTTCAGATGGCTGAAAACTACATTTATTGTTTTATCCTCCTTGCCCACCAACACACAAATAGCTTCATCTCTGCAGCTGCTTAGTAACGCCCAATGGTTGCTTGTCCATTTAAGGCCAACCCTGGACTTCACCCCACTTGTAGTTAAAATGCTTATTCTTTGCCACTCCCCAGCATTATAGTCACAACTTCAAATAAGAAAACTCTTCTATTCATTAAGGGGTAGCCAAGATGATGCCTTGTCCTTACATAGACCATGCTTCAAAACAACTACAGTAGAAAATATTCTCTAAAATTACCCAGACACTGGGAACCAACTCTGAGGAATGCTTCCAGATTTCCCCTGGAAAACATCAAAACAAAACCAAAAGAGCATCTTAAAGAAAATACTATCTATCTATATATTTTTTTTAAATCATAGGATCATAGGAGATTACTAGGCTATCGACCCGATGGTCATTTCAAGCCTAGCTGTTTCATCCCAATGTTATACCATAGAAATGTTAGTTAATGCACAAGATTGCATTTAGAAATGGCTGCCACTGTCCAGAAGGGTTGTGGACATTATTCTGGCAAGAATGTATAGTTCTCCATCCATTTGTCCAGGTTCCCCTTGAACAGTGTCATAGAGATTTTTTATTTTACATGAATAGGTAGCCTATTCAAAAAACGCATCAGTCACTGGGAGATAAATCTGCCCCTCCAGTATGTTTTCTTTAAGTTGCAGGCCATATTTAGGTAATTGGAATGGGTAGCCCTAGTCCCGATTGATTTACAGATATGCAGCAAGTTCATTAGGTTTGGGACTGAGATTGCTCTGTAAGCCAGGTATAAGTCTCCCCTAAGAAGTCTATATGATACAGAGTTTAGTCACAAGAACTTTAGTCGGTCTGTGTATGGCATGTGCTGAAGTCCCTTGATCTTCTTAGTTAGAAACCTCTGAAGTGTCTCCAATTGTTGCCGGTGATTTGCACATTTTGCCGAACAGGGCATTATACTCAATTATGGGGCAGATTTGTGCTGAGTATAGGGGGGTAATAACCTCTTTTGCTCATGAGGCATAACCTTTACTATTCAAGTGTGCTTACTACAGTAAACACATCGCTGTCGAAGTTAAGGTTGTACTCAACTTGTGATCCCAGATCCCTTACCACTTTGTGGGTACTTAGGGTATTGTTGTTGATTTCATAGTGTGAAGGGATATTGTTTGTGTTAATGGGAATGATGATGCATTTCTTTTCATTCAGTTTCAGACCGAGACTAGCACATGAGTTGCTGGTTTGAATAAGACCCTCCTGGACTATACTCACATCTGAATGGGTGTATTAGCATACTGTCATCATGAATAGCTTACACAAATTGTAACCTTTTCTACAAAGCTAAAACCTTATCTTAATAGCAACCTTCAGTGTATTGGATTTTGTAAACTAAAAAGTGAATATTATGACATATTTCAGCTTATACTGTTTGTGATGCTAACCTTACTTGATATTTATATGGCAGAGTTGTTGTAAAAGTAGCAATAAGTCATGGATTGCATATATGTACTGCTCTTCTTGAAATCAGATCATGGCTGAAAATGGTCCCTGGACTACACAACATATCTAGATATCACACTGGCAAATAAATACATAAGTAAATGCATAAACATGTAAATAATTAAGTAAATAAGTCCACATTGCTTGTAAAACTAAAGGAATCATTGTTTTTTAAAATGCAAGGAGGCATTTCTGTTAATGCATACAGGGAACCCCTGGGTAAAATTGCACTGACAAAAGCAATGTGCTGCCCAGTAAACCATTTCTTGAGTATGCCTTGTCCCAAGGGTCTTAATGGAATTTCTTGACCTGTTATTATGAACCGGCATAAGGCCTGTTATATTCAACTTGCAAATCCAACATTACATTCAGGCAAACAACTAGTTCCCACCTAAATTAGTAACTTATTTATGCTCAAAACAAATATGTATACAAAGCTCACATTATATCAAAAGTAGAATTTGTGTCTAGTTACTAGAATGCTTTTTTTCTGAGTTGTAACATGCATTGGTTGCAATACCATGCTTTCATGCAACTAAATAGGGTGGGTGAATTTCAGCATTATGTTGCACTAATATTCTTAAGAACAGAATGGCATCCTTAAATGAAGCCCATAGCTAAAAACATTACTGTTATTCCTTGCACATCTCACAATGAAACAGCCAAGGAGAGCCAAGCTATTGCCTTACTAAATAGGCAGCTGATTAATGTTTCAGAAACATTGATTATAACAGTCTGACATTTTGCATTATACTGTTTCTTTTGAGTATGTAGTACACAAATTTTGATCAGACTGCATAATACTATAATGAGATAGAATACTTTCTTACTGAGACACCATTACATTAAAAACAATAGCATGTTTGCTTATGATGTAATGCTGAGATATCATTACATTATAAGCCAACATTGATTTCTGTTGAATGTAGAAGATTTTTATCATTGGACATAAAATACCCTTTACCATCAAATGCAGTAAAGTTCACAAGATTAAGGCAAAGTTGTGTATGTGCCTTGAAACTTGGAATCACCAGCTATATGACTTTTGTGGACTTGTATCATGACATATTGTTATGAAAAAATGAGTATAACATTTCTCATGGTTAAAGACATATTGTCCTTCATTGCTAGTTATTACCACTAGTCTTATATGCCATTCAGTTTAAAACAAACATGCATATTCTGTACTTTCTACATTCTGATAAACTCCGTACGTACATGAATTATATCATGAATCTGGTCTTTTGCAAAGAGAGACAAAATGAAACAATTGGCATTCTTTACCATTTTATAAGTTGCTTTTAAAATTGCATTATACTTGCACTGGTAAGACATTTATATATTTAAGACTCTGTTGCCTGATTGTCCTAAATGCCATCAGGTTGTTCAAAACACAATGAAGTGGGACTAGCCAGGAATCTTACCATGGAAATATTATAAATACATCGTAATGCAGCAAAGAAATGTTTCCATTACAAGTCAGGGTGAAATTCATTTCAGAAAGGCAGTTGAGAATTAAGAAACTGCCCCATGTAAATAATCACCTGAAAAAAGTGTTGCTTCTGTAGTTCACTTCAGGGTAAAATAAATAAAAGCTATTAAAAGCATCAATAGCTTTTTGTGATTTTAGGACAAAAAAAAAGAATTTGCATTCCTGTACAAAACAGATCTTTTTGTTCTTTTCATGGTTTGAGACATAAAAAGCATTTTAATTTTTCAACAAAATTTTAAAATAGAATTGTTCATTTGTTTTTGAGGGTAGGGGTACAGTCTAGGGGGTATTTTATACACTGTTTTTTCAGTAATATACAATGAAAATATCAAAAAAATATTGAGCTATTTCAGACATTTAAGACATTATATGGAAATAGCAAAAAATATCAAAACAACCAATATTCTGAGGACAGATATTGGGAAATCCTAATCTATTAAGTGACAAGCAATTTATCATTTAAATTGAACGTCTTTATCCACATTTACTTTTCCTAACGTGCACACAACTTTGTCATTTGTATGTATGATAAGAAAATTAAGTGTCATTAAAAATCCCAGGATGGCCACAGCCGCTATGATTTCTGCAAATTGTACAGTAGCTCTTTGTTTCACTTGCATATTGTTACATATCTAACCATGTGTTTCTTAGTATTGTATGTGTAAATTGCATTCTATCTTCATTTTTAGGAAGAAAATTGTATTCAATATTTTAAGCTTAACAACATATCAAATGAGCATTTCAACTAGAATGCACAAAAGAACACATCATATAGAATGAAAATGAAAACTTTTACTTAGAATGTGTAACTCATGAGATATTATGATTGCCCTGTTTTATAAGTTCATAGGTCCATAGCTTGTTACTAGGTTAATGGCCCCAGAGCCTTTACAAGCCTAGCTGTGTAATAACCTAAATATCATTATTGACCATCATTAGATGTTCATTATTATCAGAGTGATTCTGTGATCAACACCGACTGCCCTTGCCCATGAGGGACATAGGTGCCACTCCTGGGATGAATTGATGGTCACCCATCTAGTTGGCAAGGTTGCACTTGAATTAGGGTCTTTGAGGAGCTCTGCTTCATATTGGAGTGGGAGCTTATTCCAGAGGAGAAGCAATCGCTGGGAGATATAGCTGTCTCGGCAGCATGTTCTGTTAATGTCACAGGCTTGGTTGAGATCCCTGGTGTGAGTTATTCTTGCCCCATTTGATTTGCAGAAGTGCACCATTTCTATTAGGGCAGGGTCCAGGAATGTTCTGTAGGCCAAGCACAGGTCACCTGACAGCAGCCTGTATGATACAGAGTACAGTGACAGGGCTTTCAGTCTTTCAATGTATGTCATGTTTTGGAGGCCCTGGAATCTCTTGGTTAGTATTCTCTGTGGTCTCCCCAGTTGCTGCAGGTGTCTGGTGAGGTGCATACAGAAGGGAGCATTGTACAAAATGAGTGGTCTGATAAGGGTCGAGAACAGCAGAGCTATGACCTACCTGGTCTTAAATGGGGTGCCCCTACTAATGAGATGTGCAACATAGTATGCTTTTCTTACCACTATGAACACATGGTGATTGAAGTTTAGATTGATATCAACCTGTGTACCCAAGTCTTGCACCACTCAGTTTAAGCTTAGATTGGTGGTATCTGTATCATAATTAGCAGGGTGTACTTCTTTGTGAAAGGGGATAATGGGGCATTTTTCTGCTTTAAATTTCACTCCATGAGTTTGGCACCAATCATTTATCTGTGCCAGTTCTTTCTGTAATACGTTAACATCATTGGGGAACTCGGTGATCGCACCCAGTTTACAGTCATCTACAAACGTGGTACGCCATGGGCCATACCATTTTGACATCATGCTTACTTGGAACCCACCCCTAATACAATGGGTACTAAACTGTAAATAAGCGGAGTGCTTCAGAGAACAACCAGACTCTTCATCTGTGCTGTACTAGCAAGTTCCAAAAAGGTTAAAACCTGTCATGTCTATAAGTTGTGGAGTCTGACTTTATTCAAGAATTTTTAAATATGTTAATAAGGGTTATTGTGTATTAAGAACCCTGTGAGCTTAGCATCTGTATTCCTTGATGAGTGTATCCTGCCCTCACTATAGGAATTTCTGAGATTATTTTTTTCTTTCAGATTTTATATGTGTGTGTGTCTGGTATGTTTGTGTGTTTATATGTATATATAAATATATTTAAATATATATATACATATATATATATATATATATATATATATATATATATATATATATATATATATATATATATATATATATATATACAAACACACACACACATACATAAACACACACACATACACACACACATATACACACACATATATACGTGTGTGTGCATGTGTGTATATATATATATATATATATATATATATATATATATATATATATATATATATATAGTTATATATAGAGAGAGAGAGAGCGAGAGGATGTCCATCAAAATGTTGAGTGCATATAGCTGAATATGCACATCGTTAACAACTTTATGTGAATCCGTACTGCCAACTTTTCAAAATGCCCAATAAAAATTGAACATTGACATTCCTGACTACACCACACCTAAAAACAAGTGCTAACATGGGTCAAAAAGGGGGGTGAGATTTTAAGGTCCAGAATCAAAGTTCAGACTTCCCGTAAGTAGTTTTGGCGATGTGCACTCAACATTTTGATGGTAAACCATATATATATATATATATATATATATATATATATATATATATATATGTATGTGTGTGTGTGTGGGAGTGTGCGTGTGCGTGTGTGTGTGTGTGCATGTGCGTGTGCGTGTGTGTGTGTGTGTGTGTGTGTGTGTGTGTGTGTGTGTGTGTGTGTGTGTGTGTGTTTGTGTGTGTGTGTGCAGATAAATATAGAAATATTAGAATATAACGAAGCATGATCTTGAATTTTAAGAACTTTCTGAAGTTTTGGCATACAAGTCACTGATTTCATAGTGCTTTCCATAAGCTGTATAGTGGTAGATTGAGTGGAAGGTGCCCTAATGCTTTGTACACTGGTCATCTGGTCTAATACTTGTTAGGATATTCCATATACCTTAGGCTACTGAAACAGTGATCTATTTGAACATCAACTGTTAATGGCAAGTTGCTTACACAGCTGCACTTTTTAGTGAGTGAAGCAAGCAGAATACCAACCATTTAAATAACTGAAGTTAATGGTAAAATACTGTTTTAAATCCAGTAAAAAGTAAAGTGATGCCAAGCTAGTAGGGATGTACTGTTGGTACTTCACAGAGACGACAGCAGAAAAAAGTATCGTACTGATGGTCAACCACAGACTACATCCATAAAGCTGCAATGCAACTGAAGAATGAATCGTATTCTTATAAACAGCCACAGAGAAATGTTTTATAGGAAGCATAAATAAAGAACATCTAAGCATACTCTACAGTTCACTCTTTGTTTATCTTCTGAATAAGTCCTTCTCAGAAACAAATTCGGATTGGAAATGTAAGTACATAGAAGCACATTACTGTGGCAAATACATTTAATACTAGGTAAAAAGCATCCTTGACATTTACTGAGAGGAAATTTGTATATTTAGAATAAGTTTTACAGCTATTTGTTGCTGAAAAGTTCCACAATGATTGGTCTGCATACAAGATTATCAGTGAAATAATTAAATAAGCAGTCACCTACTATAAATAAATAAATTAATTCATACAGCAGTCCTACATACATACATATAGAAACATATAGTTTTAAGCACATCATTAACAGAGATCAAGAAGTCAAGTCACTTAGAATAGATTTACAATGCGGCTGTGTGTCTAAATATATACAGAAAATGTTCACTGGAACACACAAAACTAACCATTATATAGACTATACATTATATAAGGAGAATTACTGTGAGTGGGTTGCTGTGGAGCTTGCTTCAGTCATAACTATATTAGAAGAAAACATAATATGTGATAATAAACAGCATGAAAACCCTAACTAAAAATGAAAATGACATTGTCAGTTCCCTAAACAAACCATTAAGGGCACATGTAATCCAAGCAGGGTGGCAGAAATCCTTAAGAAACTTAAGAAAAATGCTTATTGAAAGTAATAGTCTGCCCTATCAATGTTTTGACAAGCTGAAATATTTTCAGGGAATAATGACCTAAAACAGAAATGAACACTACATTCTGCAAACTATTAACACCCGTATTTAATTGAAAATGAAAATTACAAAAATCCCACTCTCACAACAAATAAACAAGTAATGCAAAATCTTTATTGTTTTGGTTTTCTTACACACACTATAAGAAGAAAATATCAAAACCTCAAAATATGGAAACAAACTATGATTAAAATATAATTTCATGTTTCAGTTAAAATCGGTGCTGGGGTTTATGTCGTATAATTAGTATCCATTTACACTTTTGTTTGGTCACACAGGTGTAGCCTGCTGTTACAGCATCAAGACACATGAATAAATACTGCATAACCCACAACATCATGCTGCAATACTGCTTAAGTAACCACATAGTTCTGCTTCCATCAAAACTATTGAAAGGCATGTTGTGCCTTGCTTTGTACCTTTGGTGCTATTTTTTCATCTTTTTGATATTCTGTAAGCCTGAGACATTTCTTCTTTTTTTCATTTCTTTTGGGATGACACAGTATGTTTCATTTTTTAATTTTCATTTATCCTTATTCATAACAGTTTTCTTATTCTTCAGTAACAAGTCATTTCTGAAAATCATGCACATTCATCACAAGTCACATCTTTATTATCAAGGGTACTTTACAATCTGCATTCATTTTAGCTTCGTGTTGCCAACCCAGCCATTTCCTCAGTCTCATCATGCTGGCTTAAACTACATAGTTCTATATAGGAACTCTATTGTATATATAATCCCTACAGTTTCTGCTCATGTAATAAGCAATAGTTTGGTCCTGGTTCAAAAGACTTGCTCTTGGTGTGAATGACCACTTACGCAGAGAGCTGGTGGAGAGCAGATGTTTTGGAATCTGGCTCCCTGGTGTAAGCCTGTTTATAGACAGGTGTTACACTGAAGTAAGTCACTTACACTGAGATCCAATCTTTCAGAATCAGGGCAGACTTAGACTGAAAACAAATCTTTGCAATCTTTTGTCTCTAGCTCATAAGTTTGTAAAAATAATTTCCCAATAACGTTGTCTACATTGATAAGACAGCACAATTGATCTATTATTATCTGAACTATTTTATCATCTCTGTCTATAGAATGACCATGGTTATGGCTGTAGCATTTTTTTGGTAACTTCCTTAAATCTGTGCTTCTCTTTTATATGCTGACATTTATTCCACTACATCTTTGTGCATTTAGTCACCCTGTTTTGAAAGGTGAATGAAACAGTCAAATAAATTACCCTGCCTCCCTGTGTGGCTGCATTACATCATTAACTGCAGCTTCTTTGAGTTGAATGCCAGTCTGTATTCTCCCGTTGGAATGTATGCTATGAAAACTGCACTTCGCAGCACTGGCTTCCAATCTTCTGCTTTAAAAGATCTCATTTCTTATTGCACTGATTAAGTTTGCTCTGAAGTGAGCACCGTGTTGCCTTGTTCACTGCTGTCAAGAATCATTCCAATAGCTTCCCATGTTCTGCCATTACTATACCCTTTTTATGTATTGAGTCTATTTCCTTTGTTCGCATCCTCTACTTACCCACAATGAACAGGTCTTGTTAAAGACAAAAAATCCCATTTAATAATACATAATTGACAACTAAACAAAACATGAAGTATGTTAAATAAACCTATTTATTTATTTATTCATTTGTATTTTGATAAAAATCAGTGGAGCAATTCCAAATAAAATAGCAAGGAATATTTTTATATAGAGTGACTAGCTGAAAACTTGTGCTGGTATAAACACTCACGTAATACTTCCTTTTAGATGTATTTATAATAAGATGGCAGACTAATGACATACTTGTACCAGATGTTAATGGGAATAATAATGAATCATGGAGATGGAGAAATGTTTTACCCAGCAAAATGAATTAATGAACATTAACTTAAATTAAAAATGAATGCAATGCATGTTACATAGCAAAACATGCATTACTATTTTGTTTAGTGGAATGTCTCATTGCTGCTTGCAGATTATCAGCGGGAGTCCTCCACACCTGCTGCTAGAGTCCAAAGTTTCACTACTTTGAATATTAAGGGAGTGCTTGGCTTTTCAGTGAAACAAAGGGCTCAGGTTTTTTTCAGTGTAGTGTAACCTCAGAGCTACTATATTAAGAGCACTGGGTAAGGAAGTGTACTATTCTCACCATAAGAGTACATTAGGTAAATGGGTGTCTTTGTGATCAATATTTGAAAATATATCATCTGCTTTTATACACTGAATAATACTAAACCATATGCTAGTTATGTTACGTGCATGTGTTACTTTACAGACAAAATCAATGGTCATCATTATTAAGGCTACACAGGCTTTGCTGTACTTTTATCAGAGTATTTTTGGTAGACAGCACCATTACTGTAATTCAATGCAAACTTAATGACAACAGTGCACGTTTTTTTTATTCTACAGAATACACATTTTGTATGACTTCCCTTTCTTTAATTTACCCCACTGGCCTGGCTGCTGCACGTCTCCCATCTGAACGGGCTGAACATCTAGGACATCTGCTTGCGACTTTTATTATAGGACTCCTGGCCCTACTGGCGGAGTTGAACTGTATCCAGATCTCTGCCTACTAGCCGCAACCTGACATTAAGGGTGTCCATCGTCCTAAACAAAGTAAATAATACCTATACATCTGCTTCCCGACCAAGCGACTTTTATTATAGGACTCCTGGCCCTACTGGCGGAGTTGAACTGTATCCAGATCTCTGCCTACTAGCCGCAACCTGACATTAAGGGTGTCCATCGTCCTAAACAAAGTAAATAATACCTATACATCTGCTTCCCCTCCTATCGGGACCAAGCGACTTTTATTATAGGACTCCTGGCCCTACTGGCGGAGTTGAACTGTATCCAGATCTCTGCCTACTAGCCGCAACCTGACATTAAGGGTGTCCATCGTCCTAAACAAAGTAAATAATACCTATGTATGTAAAAGCTATTATTACCCAATAATCTGTTACTCTAGCCTTCCAACCCGTCCTAGACTACCAGCAGCCATCACCAGTCCCTATCTTATGATCTACACCTCCTTCCTTTAGTGCCCTTGAACACTCATCTCTATCACTATCTCTCCCTCTCACTCTATTGAGCCCTTGCTCTCCTCACTCCAACGCTCTGTCCTACTTACAACATCTCTGCCTACAAACCTGCTACTGGTCTAGTACTCACTATACAGCTCCCTTACTACTATATTACTTATTACTCAGCTCCTTCTAATATACCTCCTCCCTCTCTACACCAGCCTACCTTCCTCCTTATAAACACTGTCCATTGAATATCTGTTTTGTAACACACTACTCATACTATCCCTGTCTTACATACCTGTTTCTTCCACCTGGCTGATTGTTTTCTCAGCATTCTTCTACTCCTTTGGCTCCTACTCCTTTTGCTCATTCCCCAACCCCATCTATTCTCTCTTGTATATCTCTCCTCAACTTCCACGCTAGAACTTACCCAACTCATACCGTCTGCTTGTCCTGCCCTTCCCTCCCCATCTTGATACTCTTAGTCCTGCATTACCTTTCCGCCTTTCACCTGGACCGTTAGCCCCTCCCCTTATCTTTCCCATCCCTACCATCCTACCTTATAAATAACTCCCCTACCCTAAGACGCCATCTTTAATTTACCCCACTGGCCTGGCTCCCATCTGAGCTGAACATCTAGGGTGAGCTATATACATCTAGTGTTGTTTCTTTTCCTGGAATAACCACTTGCTTCACTAATGTTTAGCGACTGCTTCTGGGTATGATATCTGGTTATGTGTAACCATTTTAGTGACTGCTTCTATTTATAATATCTGGTAAAGTGTAATCCTTTTATTAACTACTGTAATTGCCTATACTCTGCTCTAGCCATGTTTACTCTGCATTTATGGTTTGGTTTTAATATGTTGTTATTTTTGTAGTTGTTGCATCTCTACTTGCAGCGTTTATCTTAAAACATAGTCCCTGTATGGTTTTACTATATTTAGCTATTTTGGCAACTGATATTGCGTCTAGAATACGCAAAGTCTGTAGTGCAATTAGTGGGTTTTCTACTGAAGTATCACGGGAAGGCAATAGAATGTCTGTTTGAGTGTATTTTGATCTGGTCACGCAGTACACAGCCGTCACCCCACCGCATTTTGAGTCTTATTTATTGTCTATACTGCTCAGGCAACTCCTATAGTGTTTATGTGTGCTTATTCATGCCATACAGCGATAACTTTGAAAGCACTACTGGGCTAATTGGGTACTCGCTGCTCTAGTATATTTTTCTTGTTGAATGACTTGGTATGTTATGCAGTACTAGCTTCGACTCAGTGCTTTTGTGCAAGTCAAACTGCCGTGAACATGGGAAGGCAATTGATTTAATGTTTATCTGGACACGCTGTAGTAGTACTGCTCAGCACATTAAGTGTCTCAAACATTGTTGAAACTGTGCAGGCAACTGATATAATGCTAATCTATCTAACCTCACTGCTAACTGTATAAACTCTGTGTATTGAGTGTTACACTTTGTTTGAAACCTCACAATTACCTCTGTTTATGCTTAATGTAAGTCGAGTGTTATACATTGTTTGAAACTGTACAAATATCTCTGTTTATGCTTAATGAATGTTAGCTTTCCTTTCTAATTTATATCTGATTTAATGATTCTAGTAACTCAACATTCCTTCCTTCTATCTCCCATCTAGACATCTGCTTCCCTCCTATCGGGACCAAGCGACTTTTATTATAGGACTCCTGGCCCTACTGGCGGAGTTGAACTGTATCCAGATCTCTGCCTACTAGCCGCAACCTGACATTAAGGGTGTCCATCGTCCTAAACAAAGTAAATAATACCTATGTATGTAAAAGCTATTATTACCCAATAATCTGTTACTGCACCTAGCCTTCCAACCCGTCCTAGACTACCAGCAGCCATCACCAGTCCCTATCTTATGATCTACACCCTCCTTCCTTTAGTGCCCTTGAACACTCATCTCTATCACTATCTCTCCCTCTCACTCTATTGAGCCCTTGCTCTCCTCACTCCAACGCTCTGTCCTACTTACAATATCTCCCTACAAACCTGCTTCTGATCTATTACTTACTATACAGGTCCCTTACTACTATATTACTTATTACTCAGCTCCCTTCTAATATACCTCCTCCTCTCTACACCAGCCTACCTTCCTCCTTATAAACACTGTCCATTGAATATCTGTTTTGTAACACACTACTCATACTATCCCTGTCTTACATACCTGTTTCTTCCACCTGGCTGATTGTTTTTCTCAGCATTCTTCTACTCCTTTGGCTCATCCCCTCCCTGCCCCAAATCCCACCGCCCCTGGAACCTCTACATTTATCCCCACTAAACCCCTCCCAACATACTCTAGTCCAATCACTGACTCTTCCTATCCCCACCCACTAATATTACTATCTCCACCTCCCTCCACAACATACTTCAACTTACCATACTCTACTAATTAACAGAACATGCCCCATATACACCACCCATTCCTTCTACTATCCACATTAGCAACTCTCTTTGCCACCTATAACTTAACCTACTATGAGCATCCTCTTCTCTCCACATGTACCATTCCAAACAAACACACACAAATTAACCATCCAAACACACACACTATATATCTTTGTGCCACATACTATAACTCTTATCTGGAACCAAAATACCATCGTCTCTCTCATATTAAATATCTAATTCTCTTTCACTCTAGGCACATCAACTTCTATGACCCCTCACCCAATCTAATTTCTTCATTGAGAGATGGTGACATACACCCTAACCCTGGCCCTGTAACCCTCACTACTCCCAGTAATTCCCAACAGACAAAATCCAAGACTTCTCTACAGAACTTAAACTCCAAATCACTCTCTATAGCTCATCTCAATATCCGCAGCATTTGTAACAAAATCCCTAACCTCCACGCCCTACTAGAAGTCCACAAATATGACATCCTCTGCCTTTCTGAAACCTGGCTTAAATCCACTATAAAAGACAATGAAATTATTCCACCAGGCTATAACATCCTTAGACAAGAGAAAAGGAGGCGGAGTAGCCATTCTATACAAAACTGGACTAGAAATAAGTAAAACCAGCTATACTGCTCCTGATATAACTAACATAGACCTTATAATAGCCAAACTATCCCTCAATCCACATAAAGCAATTAATATCATCTCCCAGGCAACAACCCTCCAGTATTAGAAAGCCTACTGAACTGGTTCTCAACAACTCTCCCTCAAGAAACTATACTATTAGGTGACTTTAACATTGACTGGAACACATGTAAACAAACCTATCCAACTACCCACATCAACCTATATGGTTTCCATCAAACCATAAATTCTACAACTAGAACTAATAAAACCAGCAATAAAGAAACCATACTTGACTGGATCCTAATAAACAATCCCCACCAAAATACACTTCAGGAACACTACCAGATGACCTTAGTGACCACTCACTAACATACATAATTAGACACAAAACTATTCTAGCCAAACCACCTCTCATCCGTTTTTGTCGTAACACAAAAATCTTTGATCCCCTTCAGTTTCAAAATGAACTAAGCCTAGTCAACTGGTCTCCTTTGCAAACCCTGCCATTAGATGACGCTGTTAACCACTTCAACCACACCTTCCTTACCATTCTTGATCAGCATGCCCCATGCATGAAATCTAGAACGGCAAAATGGCTTTCAACAAACACTAAACAACTTATGATTAGTAGAAACAAAGCCTGGACTAAATGGCGAACCACTAGAAACTCACTTGACCACCTTAATTACAAACAAAAAGAAACCTGACTAAACTAGCCATCCTACAAGATAAAAGGATTTTACATCCAGCTACAAAATTCCTCCCAACACCAGCCAAAGAAATTCTGGAACACAATAAACTCACTACTATCCCCTGGCAAAATAGAAACTCCTAGCCCAATAGGCTCCCACCCTGACTCGCCCTTAAACACTGCTAATGCCTTTAATAACTTCTTCACCTCTACAATACTCAATCTAGCTAGCCAGCAAAACCCTGACCCTCTTTACTAGACACCTCTAACTGTACCCCACCACCATTTCATCTCAAACCTATACCCACATCATATATACTCGCCTACTTCAAAACTTAAACCTTCCACTCCCTCAGCCGACAAAATCCCAGCAGAATATCTCCAGCTTGGAGCTAAAGCAGTTGCATATCCAATCTCTTTACTAATTAACAGAACCATTAAAGAAAGTACCATACCTTCACTCTGGAAAATCTCCCACATCATCCCACTCTTCAAAGGTGGGGATTCCTTTGAATACTCAAACTACGCCCTATTGCACTTCTTTCTCCCATTGCAAAAATAATGGAGAAGTGTATCCATAAACAACTACTCAATCACCTCCTTCAAAATAATCTGCTAGCTAACTGCCAACATGGATTTCGTCCCTACCATAGCACCACCACAGCCTTACTATCCTTTATTGAATCCATTAATCACAACGAAACAACAATCTACCTTCATCAGCCTTCTTTGTAGACCTATCTAAAGCTTTCGACATGGTGAACCACCAACTACTCCTGCACCGACTTAAATCCATCTCTCTCGATAGTATTGCACTTAACTGGTTTACTTCCTACCTTGAGAATAGGAAACAAGCAGTGCTATGGAACAATAATCTTTCAGAGCTCCTACCATCCTCCCTAGGGGTTCCTCAGGGCTCCATCCTAGGTCCCCTTCTATTTTCCATCTTTATCAATGACCTACACCATGTCACCCCCCTATCTACTTGCATTCAATACGCTGATGATACTACCATCATTTGTTCTGCCTCCAACCAAGATGACTTACACCTCCTTACCCAAAAAACTTTTTCAACCATAGAACAATGGTTCTCTAATCATTGTTTACTTCTAAACCCTAAGAAAACTAAACTGCTTCTCTTCAAACCTACACACCAATGCGCCCCTAATAACTTTTCTCTTACATCAAACAATGGTACCATTATCTCCCCAGATGAAACGACCAAACTCCTTGGCATAACTATTGACAACCAACTCAAATTTGACTCACATATCAAGTCAACCATAAAACAACTAATAGAAAACTAGGTTCACTGTATAGAATCAAATCCTTCCTTACTTCTGAGGCAAGAACTACCATAGCCAGAACGCATCTCATCTCTACGCTACTTTATGCTTCCCTATTTACACAAACCTAACTAAATATAACATCAATAAACTTACATCAGCCTATAATAACATTGCCAGATTTGCCACATCCTCCCCATATAAAACACACCACTGCAAAACCTCCGCCATCTTGGATGGCTAGAGCTACCTCACCTTATTCTATACTACCAGCTCTCTATAGCCCAGAAAGCCCTGCACCACCCTGTCAACACTCCAATGCTCTCCACCCTTATCCAGCCCTATAACAACCTAAAAAACCTTCGCTCTTCGAGCAAAATTCTAATTCAAACCTCTCAATCAAGAAATGCTGCAGGAGAATCTATGTTCTCCAACTCAATTGGTAAAAAATGGAACCTACTTCCTCCCAACCTAACATCCCAAACCTCCATCTCTATATTTAAAACTAAACTAAAACACTACCTAACCAACCACTGGCTTTGCTCTTGTGACTACCCCAGCTGATTATCATGGCTCCCATCTCCTATACACATATCTTTCTTTTTCCTATTTTATTCTTTTAACAATACCTGTACTACTAAGACATGCCCTCTTTATCTTGTACCTTTTCCCTAATCGACTTGACATTGCCTCTTTTTAATAACCAACTTCTACTATATTACTCTATCCATTCTGTTACTCTATCTACAACACTACCCCTTTTACCTTCCTCTTTCTATCTTATACAAATGTCCTAAGTTCTGTGTTTGCTTGTATATCCATTACACTGTGTACTTTTCTCCATGCCTATTCCTAAATATTCTGTAACAGACTATCAGTTATGGGTGAATATGTGTTTGTATTTGACAATTTACTGTTAATTATCATGTAGTAGATAGTAGAGCTTTTCCTTGCCTATTCCTAAATATTCTGTATCATACTGTCAGTCATGTGTGAATATGTGTATGTATTTGACAATTTACTGTTAATTATCATGTAGTAGATAGTGGAGCTTTTCTCCTCGGGCCTCCACTGAAAATGGACATGTATCCAGCTGGACCAGCCCGGTTAACAAATGTAAAATAAAAATAAAAAATAAATAAATTTCTTATAGCCTGAGGTACTGAAGTTGCTTATGTGGTTTCAAATTTAAAACTACTGTAGCATTCAATGTCTTTCATTTGTTCTAATGTCTTGCATTACTTTAACACATTGTGTTTTGAAATTACATTGCTGGATTAAAGTTCAAACTTCTGCTGTTGAATTTTCGACCCTTGACTGTCATACAGAGAACATATGATCATGAGCCCATGTATGAATTCTACTAGACATGTTCCTCTGTGTTCAAGTGTTATACATCAAACTATGAACTAAATAGCGGAAGGGTTAATGCACTGCTGTTCAGTGGCCATAATAAATGACCAACCATTGAAGTCCATTGTATTTCCTGATCAGAATGAAACATCAGTATGCAGTGATCTGATTTGCTGCTGTGAGCTGACGATAAACATAGAACAAGAAAGAAATAGCAGATTAAGAAAAACATACAGCTTACTTGAGACATATATAAAACTCAACTTTTAAAACAGTTAGCAACAACCTGAACAATCATAAGGAAAGCAATACGCTCAAGAGCAGACAATCAATAAACCACTAATTAGATGGCATTCTGTTAAAAGTGGTTTAGGAATTACATTCTTTGAGGAATCATAGGAACAGTATACTGCCATGGATGACAAAAATGGGTGTTCTCCTTGTCCAGGTAATAAACAAAGCATACACATCACCCCATTAGGATCCATTTGCAGAGACTGCTTTCTCATTGCTCATCTACGACATTTAGTTATCATAAAACTGAAAAACTAAGTATTCAATGCTACTCTAAACACTCTTGAATAATGATCATCTTTTACTGGTCAAACCAATCTAAGATTAAATCAGAGATCACTATACTTTAGCACTTTTTTGTATTAAGAGTTCAACATAAATGACTGAAAATCCCCCAGTTCCAATAGTAAAGGCAAGCCCATATCTAAAACTTCCATATGGTAAAATGCTCAGAAGACGTACGACAACAGTATTTCTTGCTTACCTTGCTTAAAAAGTTCGGCATGGCATTTCCATTTGATTATAAGGTGTGAATCACCATGGCTTGTTTAATATGTTCCCTTCTATTTCTGGTCATGCCAATAACATTTACAGACAATTATTCTTTATAGAATCTGCAAGTAACAACAAAAAAAAAAAAATTCAGAAAATTTATGGTCAATATTTCACATGCCTGTTCAATTAAAATTCTGAAAGCTCAGTTCAGGTTCAAAAATAACTAATTTATTCACCATCCTTTTATTTTTTTATAGTGAAATATAATACAGGAATTTTATATAGTAACAGCAGTAGTAATGCAATGCTTTAGTGGTCTGTGAAATCTATGCATAAGCAAGAAGATACTTTTAATGACCAAATATAGTCAAGCCATACACTCATATATCTTTTAGACCATCATATACCCTCTCTTCTACCTTCTGTGTATGTATGTGGGCATGTGCATGTGCGTATGTATGCTTGCCAATATATATTATAAATAAATATCCATCTATCTATCTGTCTATATTGCAACTATTTAAATGGCTTTATTGTACTCAAGACTTACCAGAAAAAATATTTTGTTTATGCCATTAATTACACAGGTTCATCGGTGTATCCATATCGCCTCCTCTAATTAATTTAAATACGTGATACATTTGAAAATTAACAATATGAATGGAAAAACATTCAATTCACAATCAGTAAATACTTCTTGAATTAAAAACTATTTATTCTAAATAAAATATTATAGAATAACTTATTTTGGACATTGATAGGTTTTAAAGCACCCTAAACTTGCTTATATTAATCGACTAAAAACTGCATTTGCCTAATGGCAGTGCTAGCAGTATTCAGTTTTCTAACAACATATATCCAGCCAAAATAATACATTGATTGTGATGTAATTCAATCAAAAATAGGACAATAAACCACTTGTATATACGGTCCATGAAATAAACACACAAACAAACCTATATTTATAATATGTCCTTGGACCGCGCCTTTTTGTCATTTAATTCTCTAAAGTCAAGGCCAATATAAGTGGTCTCTGGCTGATTACATTTGCAGATGATTGCAAATTAGGAGCTGTCATTGAATTCCACACTGACACAAATGTTGTCCAGGAGGGGATGATACAGATAAACAACTGTCAGAGCCATGGACTAAAACTAAATGCCAAGAAATCCATAATTGTATCCTTTGGGACGTCATCCACCCCTGGTAGCTATCATATTGACAACACACCCCTTAGAGATGACCCAATAGTCAGAGAATTAGGGACACACATAGATAGCAATCTAGCCTTTGACCATCACATGTCTATAGTAGTGAGGAAATCATTCGATGTTGTGCAATTATAAATAAAGGTATAGCAATGGTTCCACTGTATTCACCATTAATCAGACTGCCTATTCAGTGGTGTGCTAGTTACTTATAAAAGTAATAAGCTACTATTACTAGTTACTTTTCAGTGAAAATAATATATTATTATTACTTTTATAGAAAAGTTGTTGTTTGTCTTTTCAGCTTTTCCCGGTTAGGGGTTGCCACAGCGGAACTCCGGTCCGCTAATGACTGGCAGTAGATTTTTATGGTGCCGAGTTGCCAGCTCGATGCCCAACCTTCAACGAAGGCACACCCATTCACGCATGTCTTTCGAATGCCACTTGATCGTGGGGAGGGCATGCAGACTCCACAGAAAAGGCACTCTAGCCGATAATCGAACAGGAGAACCTCTTGCTGTGAGGCAACAATGCTACCGCTGCACCACCGTGGCTTATATTACTATTACTAGTTACTAACTAAAGTAATGCGTTACTTTTGCATAAGTATAGTTTATCAATTATAATATTGAGATTTACTCTCACAGGTAAGCACATGCATAGAAGTGTATTATTAAAGTTGTATACACAGTGTTACAATGATGATGAATAGTATTTCACAGTTGAAAAACTCCAGCAGACTAGTCTTTCTAGCTGGTTGCCACTGTGGTGCAGCAGTTAGCATTGTCACCTCACAGCAAGAGGTTCTCTGGTTTGAGTCTCATCTAGGGTGCCTTCTGTCCAGAGTCTGCATGTCCTCCCTGTGTTTGCGTGGGTTGCCTGTGCATGCATGTGCCTTCTGAGGAAGTCTGGGTGCCAGGCTGGTATCTCAACACTGTAGAACTCTACTGCCACTTGTTCTGCGGACCGAAGATCCACAGTAGTGACCATTAATGCCAAAAGAAGAAGACAACTATTTAGGGCTAGACAGCCACAATTTATAATTAAACCAAACCATACACAGCCAGCACCACAGGACCTATAAAAACCTATCACATTTTATCTATTTTCAGTAATTAAATGTATGCCATTTATTATACAGAAAGGTAAGGATATGATCTCTAGCAGGCTAGAATTGTCCCAGTGTTTTAGTGGGTAAGTGTCTCACACTATCAGAGCAGGGCCAGATTATGCTCACCATTAGCTTTCACCTCCTCAGTGCTAAAAAAATTAAGTTAATTTTGCTCCAGAATAATTCTAATAATCTATTATGAATGCTATGTGCTAGGAGTTGTACCAACATTATTTTGAAATGTTTTTATCCAACTTGCCCCTTCAAACTCTCTGTTACCTCCTAACATCTGATTATTATCCATACTATCCAGGGTCCCTGGAAATTTTCCCTCACTCTTTAGGGTAGGATATCACCCACAGGAAGAACTACTGGTTTAAGCAAAAGTAACTCACATTTAAGTTGCTAGTTAATAAAAAAGTACTACATCACTATTACTTCACTACTGTTTTGAAAACGTAACTAGTTATATTACTAGTTACTAGAAATTGCAATAAATTACATATTGTAATATCTTACTCTCTTTACTGGCTATCACTGAGTACAATGCCCCCTTTGATATGTACCTAACCAGGCAATCCAACAAATGGAATGTCCACAGAGGTTCCTCACTAAAAGAATACATGGCGCAAGTAAAATATCCAGTGCAGACTGCCTCAAAGACATATCCCTGTATTCTGTCTCCTACAGGATTTTGAGAGGGGATATATAATATATGTTATATATTTTATATATGTATATCTCAAATGGTGTAGTGGTACATTGCTCTGACTATGGTGTACAAGGATCTGGGTTCAAGACCTGGCAGTGCTGGTAATTAATACACACTTATAAACCTATATTCACCCTGGGGATCACTCCAGTGACTCTACTCAACAGAGGCACTGGGTACTAAGGTCAGGTGGCACAATGCCAGGGTAATCCTATGGGCTAGGTTTGTAAAGGCTCCAGGGCCATTACCTAGTACACACCTATGAACCTATATATATATATATATAGATATCTCCTAGATGAGAATATGTAACTCATATATATGTGTGTGTGTGTATTTATATGTGCAAACAGATCAACAAATAGATAGATAGAGACTGACACTTACATGTGAGCTAAATGTATTTCTGTTATATTTCAGCACATAAATGAACAGGCATTAATTTCTCTTCTGGTTATATTTCCTTTTTAGAACATTTCTTCTGTGTGTTACTCTTGTTTAAAAATAATTCACATTTCCTTATACTTCTGCTTATTTTCTGTTTATTTGAATACTTCAGCTGGAACTGTTCACTGTTATCCTTCACGTCTTCGAATATTTAACTGTGAAGTTTAAGTTGTAAGAACACTGATTTATCTTTGAAATGCTGTCTATTTAACAAAACTTGCACTAGCTGGATCTTTTTTAACAAGTCAGACCACTGTTGTGTTTTGTTTCTCTCTCTCATGATTATCATGCATTGCTTTGGGTTTCCCTAATTTTAAGGCCCAAATCTGGTTTCTTACCAAAACCTATAATTATCATTTAGTTTGCATATTCTTTTCAAATAGTTTAATGCTGCTCTTTTTCAGTTGTTTCAAAACACACATGCATTTCTTTCTAATTACTATAAATGTAGCTTCTTAAAATAAAAAAAGAGACCTACCATGTAATAGATCATTTCACTAAATGATATAAAATAATCAAAGTGTCTTTCAGTGTTAAGAAATAAACTTTGATGAATCTACCCTATCTCTCGGAAGAAGACAGAGACAGATTCTGCTTAACTAATGTAAGCAGTTTGAGTGAAACAGAGTAGAAATAGTCTTTGATGATAAATTTTATCAATACACAAAATTACAGTAACAGCTTTAAGCACAAGGTGGGAATGTTTTTTTTTTTTTTTTTTTAATAATTTCAAACAAAATCTACAGCAACATTACTTAACAGATTCCAGTACAACACAGAGAATATCAATACTTATTTTATTTTGATTTTCTATAATGTACAAATTGGGTAAAATACACATATGGGAATTTTACCAACGCGTGAGAGGAGCATGTGATGAACTACCATACTGTCGTGTCTGTTGAGCTGTCTTGTACTAATGCACATATTTAAGGGAAGTGACAGCAGATATGTTTCTTTATTCCCCAAGTTCAGTGATTTCTACTGCCTGGTCCACGTGGTTGTAAATGTCGAGCTGGCTAAACAATCTATCATACGGATAATGTTAATACCCCTGCAATCCAGTATGAGCTTAAGTTACCTTTCCTATAGTGAGGAATCATGTGTTTGCAGAGTTAGTAAACCCTTAGAAAGCTTTTGGAAAATTATATTAGGGGTGAGAGGTTTCAAGTAGGAATCATGTTATATTCAGAGGACTGCACATACATGATTTGAGGCTGATACTGAATATCCAGAGGGATAAATACATTTGTAAATGACATTTGGATAACAATTATTGGAGATTCAATGAAATCACGTGCAAGAGGATGGCAGAAATGTGCTGAACAGTAAAGTTAAAGGAAGGGTGAGTGCTTTGTAACAGCTGTAAAACCTGTGGCATTTAAATGTGAAGAATCTTCCAATTTATTAAAATCAAATGTGTGGCAGTCTTCTCCCCTTCTGTGTCACTATAACTTGAATTGTTATTCTTCTGCCTCAGATATTGAGAAATCAGACTGGATAAAGACAGCTGCTTGGGATAAAGTGGAATCTGCTTCATGTGAGGGATGGAGGGTTTTCCCCTGGGGGAAGAAACAAAGCTCACTGGTACCTAAATACATTTTTGGATAAGCATGATCAATGCCTTTCAGAATTACTCCAAAAACAATAGCTGTCTCATCACTATGTTGAATTAAAGAGAGACAGACAGAAAGTTTCAGACCTCAGCAATGAAATTAAATAGCATATGCACTCTCTGATCAGTTCCCATGAATGAAACAGGAAAGAACAGTTTGCTCACAGCAGCTCAATGGAGGCTGACATTGATACCTTTGAAACATCAGTGAAGCAATTCAATTATATCAGTGGCATTTAACATTGAATCAAAACTAGCCATTCATCTCATTCTATATCAAATTAAAACATATTAGCTATTATACTTTGAGGAAAGGTTATGAAACATTCATGAGCATCAAAGTACTGCACGTTTTTGTTTTCATTATCATCTAGTACATTCTGTGAAATGTTAAGGAGCCAAGAGTAGCCAAGCATTACATATTTGCATTACTCATACACATACACGGGTGAATTAGACATGAAGACTACACAAATATTTAGCAGCTATTACAATAACAACTTAAAGAAATGTGGATTTTAGGATATTCTAAAATTAAGTGCCTTGTCTCATAAAACATACTGCAACCTGTTAAAAAAAATTGCATTCAGTGAAAAAGATATACATTTGCTTTATGCAGACTGCTTTAAAGGACTCATTTTAGAAACTTCAGACTCTTTGCATCAAACCTTTTTCAGTTGATTGCAATCATTCATATTTTATGGAACAAATAACTAAAATGTTACAAAATTCAAAATTAGTACCTATTTCATAGCCAATTCCAACAATATGTTTTTCAAACTTATGCTTGCATATGCCTTCACACTCTACAAGTATTGGAAATGAACCAACTCTGTATGATTCATTCCCTGCATAGTAGTAGTGGATCACATCAGTGATATCTCATTCAGTATTAAAACATTTTCTCTGAGAAATGTGCATGTCATTTAAGCTAGATGTTGTTCTTCCTTAAACTGTCAGCTGGAACTCCTAATGCTCTCTATTTGTCCTGGTCCCCTTCAATAAACACATCACACAGAATGACGTCTGATGACCTTTATTAAAGTTCCATAAACATAACTGTGCTAAACAATATTTATTAATTACAATTTTTATTTTATTTATTTTACATTTGTTTATCGTGAAAGTCCGAGTGGAACAAGGTCCATTGACAGCAGAGGCCCGGGGAGAAAAGTTCCATAACCTAATGGTACAAATAGAACAAATGACAAAAAAATTTCTGTACAGAGGCATATATATAATCAGAGCTCCATGTCTTTATATGACAACACAATCCACAAATGACAGAAAATTTCTATACAGTAGCATATATACAGTCTAGGAGATTTTTCGTACCTTAATTTGATTTGAGCAAGCTTAGTATATAGATAGCAAAACTCTGAATTCCCTATTGGTAGTACAAATCATAAAAATGAAGGAATGGAATCTGGAAAATAATGCTATTTGGGTGATATGTCATAGCATGAGAAATAGTTTGTAGGATAGAAATTCCTGATAAGGAGTACAGAATTGCAGAGGTAAGCAGAGGAGATGAGGTGTGGCCAGTTAGGAGGAGAGCAGGAAAGATTTTATGTGATACAGGGACAGAGCAATGATTGCAAGAGGTGTGACTTTAGTGATTTCTTGAAAAGTGAGATGGATGGTGCAGAGGAGATACTTTGAGGGAGGTTATTCCATTCCCTAGCAATAGTGTGGGAGAACAGACTTTTCCCTGCAGTGTTATTGGCTTTGGTTATACAGAGCAGGTTTTTGTTGGATGAGCGTAGAGGACGATTTGCAGAATATTGGTTTAGAAGTTGGTTTAGGGCTGGGGTTTTCAGAGGGTTATGCTGAAGGTGAGGACTAATTGGTGATAGCTAATTAGCTGAGGAAGTTCTAACCACTGTAGTTGCTTCAGGGCAAGACAGTGATGACTTCTAAAAGTGGAGATGTTAGCAAATTTTGCAATTGTATTGTAACATGACTCTAATTTGTTTAGGTCTGTTTTCCTGATTTGAATTAGGATTGGTGATGCATATATTAGGGTAGACAAGAGGTGGGTTGGGGCTAAGGAGATTCTAGCTTGGCCTGATAGGAACTGTTTGTGTTTGTATAGGGTTCCTAGTTTCTTATGTACCTTTGTGATGGTTTGTGAGATATGGACATTAATGTTTAGATTGTTATCTATTTCAACCTCGAGCAGCTTAGTGTGAGGGGAGGGGGAGATTGTGGTCTCATTTTTGGAGGTGATAATGAAGGTAGGAGGTGTGGATTTGGATTTATTGGGGGTAAAAAGGAGTAATTTGATCTTGCTGGGGTTTAGAATGAGTTGGATATCGGTAATCCATTGTTCCACGGAGCAGAAGGATTCTTGGGTGAGCTTTTGAAGAGTGGTTATAGATGGGGCTGAGCAGATTAGGGTGGAGTCGTCAAAGTACTGTATAAGTGATGCATGCAGGGTGGAAGTATGTAGTTTGTTAGTGAAAATGGTGAATAGTAGAGGACCCAGTATTGATCTTTGTGGGATACCTATAGCAGTTGGTAATAAAGGTGATAGTGTACTTTGTCATTTAACTGATTGTTTTCTGTCAGCAAGATAGCTTCTAAACCATGAAGTAGTAGAGGGGGCAAAGGAAAGCCATAAACAAACTATACAATAGAAGGAGGAAGCTACTACATGATAGAGCAAAATCCCAAAAAGGGAAGGCATCTCTGATCAGTATTAGCAAAAAACTAAGGGCACTCATAAAATCGTCAAAGGCCAGCTTCAAGAGAAAAATTGCACAGGACACTAAGGATAATCACAAGGCTTTCTTTAGTTATGTTAGGAACCTGGGTGGGAATTCCTAGATATGCTCAGAATTAGTCCAGAATGACAAAAAATACACCGAACCCACAGACATTGCCAACATCCTAGCTGACAGGTTCAGCGCAAACTCCCCCCCAACCAAAAGGGCAAATATCTATCCCAGCAGAGTGCTGCCCCCCTGACATCTCAGATGCTCAGGTGGGAGCCGCCCTCTCCAAGGCAAAAAACACAGCATCAATGGGACCAGACGGTGTCCCAGGCTGCGTCCTACATGAACTCTAAGAAGAGCTAAACCCAAACATAAAACTACTGTTCAATCTCAGCCTTACTACAGGATATGTACCCAAAGAGTGGCGTACAGCAACAGTGGTCCCTCTCCACAAAGGTGGTGCCTCAACGGACCCTGTAAACTATCGCCCCATAAGCCTGACTAGCTTGGTCTGCAAAGCTATGGAAAGGATCATCATGGACCTCATAAATAAAGATTTTGGGGACCTACAGACACTGGATCTTACCCAGTTCGGCTTTGTAAACCTGGTTGACTTCTTTGAAACAGTCACCAAGGCCATTGACGAAGGGAAGGTGGTCCACACAGCCTATCTGGACCTTGCAAAAGCCTTCGATACAATACCCCACTTGGGCATTATAGATAAGCTCACCAGCTTAAATATAAACCCCTATGTCACTAGATGGGTTGCAAACTGACTCAAGGACAGAACCCACATGGTTAGAATTGCTGGAGCCATGTCAGACTCCAAACCAGTTACAAGTGGTGTCCCACAAGGCTCAGTCCTGGGACCTCTCTTGTTTGGTATATATTTCTCGGAGGTACAGGCCAACATGGAAGGACTGTGGCTGACCAAGTTCACAGATGACTGCAAACTGGGCACCATAATCGACTCTCCAGCCGACACAAGCATCCTCCAAAAGGGCCTCATAGAAACAGACAACTGGTGCCAGAGCCATGGCCTCAAGCTAAATGCCAAAAGTTTATAGTCATCCCTTTGGCAAAAACAAAGTGCCCACAAATTACCACATAGGTGGTAATCCATTAAGTACAGAAGAAGTAATTAGGGACCTGGGGACCCAAGTTGATAGCAATCTCTCATTTGACAACCACGTGGCCAAAGTGGTTAGAAAAACATTTTATATAGCCCACCTAATCATGAAGGGATTCACATCTAGATTAGGGGAGGTCATCTTGCCTCTTTACTCATCCCTCATCAGGCCCATAATCGAGTACAATGCCCCATTTGGGATGTACCTTACCAAACACCTGCAGCAACTGGAAAGACCCCAAAAGTACCTCACCAAGAGGATCAAAGGGCTCAAACAGATGCCATATGCTGCCCGGTTAAAGAAACTCCAGCTCTACTCAGTGGCATACCGCCTGCTCAAAGGCAATCTGTGCCTGACGTATAAAGCCATGTCCAACCCGGAATTAAGGGACATGCTGCACCTCAAAAAATCCAAATCTCATCGAGCTACACGCTCGAGAGACTTGAACCTCAGCACTGAAATAAATAGGACATGCTGGAGGGACAGATTCATAACCCAGAGGCTCCCTTCACTCTGGAATAAAATCCCAGTCCAGGTTAGGCAGAGTCCCTCATTGACTCTCTTCAAGAGGAATCTTGATGAGTGGATGGGAGATCATAGGTTTACCCCGGGTATCACTTCTGTGTCACTGTTAGACAGAGGCACAGTATACTAACCTCGAAAAAGGGCATAGCAAAATGAATTTAAAATGGGTGGCGAAAGCCAAACATACTCTGGCTAGGCTTATAAATGCCCTAGGGCAGATAGCCTAGTATGAACCTATGAAGCTATGAACCTATGAGTTTGACAGAATTTCTAAGAGTAGGTTGTGGGCGACCATATCAAACGCTTTTGATAGATCTAGGAATATGGCTGAGACTAATTTGTTGTTGTTTCTTAGATGGTTAATCTGATTGGTAAAGGACAGTAGAGCAGTGGTTGTACTGTGGTTTGGGCAGAAGCCATGCTGTGTGGGGGAGAGGAGGTTATGTGAAGATAAGAAGTGCATTACCCAAGGCTTGTGGATGGCCTGAGCAATCTGCAAAAAGAGAAAAAAAGAGATTGTGAGCAGAAAGTGAGTAGTACAGTTTGAGGAGAAATAGAGACAATTAGGAGAGTAGAGGATATTAGTCAGAGAGTGGTAGAAGGATTATCAGAATACAGAGAGTTGGTGCAATAAGTAGGTACATAGATAAATGTCTGGGGAAGAGTAAAGAATCACAAAGAAAAGGAAACGGTGCCTAAGCAGGTCATTACAGACACATGTAACAATGTACAAGTCTAATAGGTTAAAGTAGCACCATAGATAGTTAGGTTAGATATTGGCTAGAATGCGTAACACAATGCTGTGTTTCTGCTTCTCAAATACCAGATAAATAACTGTATGTTTCTGCTTACAAATACCAAGTATACCTCTGCTTACAAAACCAGTTAGAACTGTAGTTAGTTGAGATGCAGATTAGAGTTTGCATTCAACACTGTTTCAGCTTTTCAGATACCAAATAAACTATATGTTTCTCCTTACTATATGTTTTTGCTTAATAATACAATCAAAACTCTAGTTGGGTAACAAATACTGTTTCAGCTTTTCAAATACCAGATATCAAATAAACAAACTGTATGTGTCTCCTTACTGATAGCAGGTATGTTTCTGCTAACCAATACCAATTAAAACTGTAGCTATCTAAGATACTGGCTAGAATTTGTAACAAATGTTGTGTTTCTGCTGTTTGTGTACAAAACAAACGGCAACTGTATGTTTCTGCTTATTAATATTAAATGCAACTACAGTGAAGCAGATATCAAAATGGAATTGTCTATGAAGCCAGTCTAGCTTCCTAGGTAAGTTTAGATATGTAAACAAGCATATACACACTGGATTTATCACCAAGCTCTACATATACAATGAGCAGTAAAAAAAAAACATCACAGTTTTGTCAAACTGTACACTCTAAATAGCAGTAATAAATGTACCACTAATATAAATCCCTGTAAATTACGACAGCAAGCAGACAATGCTAAAAAGGCATATGCATATAAAAACAAAAACTTACAATGAGCACAGACAGCAGACTAAGGGAAGCTCCTTCAGGTTGGGACTATACTACTCTTTAAAGATGGCTTCCAAAAGAGTGGGTATTGATATAGTCTCCTATGAGAATGGCTTGGGGGACGGGGGTAGCAAGTATCACTGAGATTGGGTGGTTAGACCTGGTTGCAGAGCAACCCCAGCAAGAGGGATTCCAAATAGAAAAGAAAAAAAAAAACAATCAGGAACCAGTAAATGTAAGACAATAGGTTCATAGGTTCATAGGTAGGTACTAGGCTATTGGCCCAAGGGCCTACGTAAGCCTAGCCAACAAGGTTCCCTGGCTTATGCCACCCAAGAAAGTTATTTTCCTGTGCCACTGTCGAGCAGAGACACATAATTGATCCCCAGGGTGTATTTTCTATTTCCCATCCACTCATCAAGATTTTTCTTGAAGAGTGCTAATAAACAACTTTGCTTGACATAGATGGGTAGCTTGTTCCAGAGTATAGGAAGTCTCTGTGACAGGAATCTATCCCTCCAGTATGTCCTGTTTATTGTGGAGACAAGGTTTAGGTCCCTAGAGCGTGTAGCTTGGAGGGATTGGGGTTTCTTTAGGTGCAGAATGTCCAACAGCTCTGGGTCTGACATAGCTTTATATGTTAGGCAGAGATCACCTCAGAGTAGGCGATATACTACAGAATGAAGCTGGAGTTTTTTGAGACGGTCAGTGTAGGGCATTTGTTTGAGTCCAGTAATCCTCTTTGTGAGGTACTTCTGTGGCCTTTCCATCTGCTGCAGATGTCTTGTGAGGTACATTCCAAAAGGGGCGTTATACTCTATAATGGGTCTAATGAGTGTCGAGTAGAGGGGAACAATTACCTCTTTTTTTCCTGGATGAGAACCCTTTTATAATGCGGTGTGCCATGTAGAAGCACTTTCTGACTACTGTAGCAATGTGACTATCAAATGAGAGACTGCTGTCCACCTGGGTCCCAAGGTCTCTTATCACACATTCACTGTATACACTATGTTAGAGCTTTTCAGCTTACAAAAACCAAGTGCTGCTAGACAGCTCTGTAAGGGTGAGCAGAGCTAAGGGAATCGAAATTGAACTAAAGGTTTGTTTTGGAATAGTTTTAACCTTTCACTCTGGAGCTCACCTGTTTGGGCTAGAGCAAGAGAACCTAAAGCTGCAGAAACCAAGAGATGGACTGAGAAAGAAGGCAGCTTAGCCTAAAGATAAGGTAAGGTAAGATTCAATAATAATTCATTTGTAGTTAGCTTCCCTAGGAGGGGGTGGGAAGTTGGAACTTTAGAATGGGGAGTATGCTTTAACTAAAAATTCCACCAAGCTATGGTAAGAAGGGTGGATTAGTACAGTATGTTCCTACCGAGTGACAACTGAAACACAGTATATTTGATCTTAATCACAGCATGAACATCCACATAATATTGACCTGGACAGGGTGACCTTGCTCATCCTGACCCAGTAAGCAGTGCCCATATCTCCACTCACTTACTTTATTTATGAAGCAGCATCCTGTCATTCACTTCATTTACAACTATTGAAGCAGTGTCCCATCACTCATTTCATTTACCACTAATTGAAATAAACATCCAACCCAATAAGCATCATCCTTACCTCCGCTTGTTTATTTTACTTATAAAGCAGCGTCCCATCACTCACTTCATTTACCACTAATTGAAATAAACATCCAACCCAATAAGCATTGTCCTTACCTCCACTTGTTTATTTTACTTATGAAGCAGCGTCCCATCACTCACTTCATTTACCACTTATTGAATTAAATATCCAACCAAATAAACAGTGTCCTTATCTCTACATGCTTATTTTATTTATCAAGTAGCATCCAACTGCTCACTTTCCTTTCTCACCTCATTGAAATGAACCTCCAACACCAGAGGGGGAAGAGAAGAGGGCGAGACTGTTCCTCTTCTCCACCCACCAGCCTGACCAGGCTGTTCTGCCTCTCTCCAGCCAAACTTTCCTACAACCTAACTGCACAAGGGGATAAGCCAAACATCATTCAGTGTACTCCATCATCTCTAAACCAAACTGGATCCCTGTCATCACCTCCCAAAACCCTATCATATAAATACCCAAAGCAGCCAATTGCCTAAAAATCTGAGGTTAACCCAATGATCCCTCCTCGGTACTAAAATAATCATAACCTTACATAACCTCTGTATATTAGCTAAATTCTCATTTATCCTAACTACCGATATTAGCTTCCTAATGAGCCCCAAGTCTAACCTGCCAAATGTACTGTCAGACACTAAACAGAAAGCCATGTGAAACAATGCAACCCCAATATACCACCCAATGTATATGATAATAACAAAAATAAGCTTTCCTTTCCAGTTTAATAGCAGTCCTGCCATTCCACCAGCTATCCATTATAAGCAAGAAAACTATCCATTATAAATAAGAAAACATTTAATAACCATCATAACATTTACTGACCAACAAACCACCCTCAGACTGGCTTCCATATACCCATAAAATAAACACTATAAAAACTATATCCCAATAAACCTCCAAATACCAGCATCAACCCTCAACAAGGCAATGGTAAGCTCTGAGCAGCCTATTGCTAGAGGAGTGGTTTCCAGCTCAGGAATTGTATCTTATTGGCCGTTTTGGGCTGCTTCTATCCCTTTCAACTTTCTAACTTAAAAACCCATGTTTGCATGGGTTCCCACTTTTTTTACCTCAGTGGATCCTGTTTTGGCATCCTGCAGAGTTTTACAGCAGCAGGAAGAAGAAAGAGAGACTTTGCTTGATCATGAGTACCTGCTTTTCCTTTCTTTAGCTTAATTTTCCTTGCTGCACTTTATTTCCGCTGTTTTATGAGCTTTGGTATTTAATTTAAGTATATTTTGTTGATTTTTGCCTACTGCACTTTGCTGAATCATTTTTTCAACTGCATTTACTGTTGTAGGGTACACACTCAAGTGCGCTAGCCTTTTTGTGCCTAATTCCATTTCTGCATTTACTGTATTTTTGATTCTGTAGCAAAAAAAAAAAATGAAAAGAAACAAAAAAGTTCTATCTACTTGCTCATTTCCTGTCTTTTTCTCAAACTAGAATAGTCCAGATCTCAGATTTCCTGATTTCAGCACTGTATTTTATGTTTCTGAGTTGTCCAGACTTTGCTGAGATAGAAGGAATTCTTTCTGCTTATCAGTGGAAGTGGTAAGCTTTAAGCAGCCTATCTAGTGCTAGACGAGTAGTTTTTAGCTCAGGAATTGTATCTTATTGGCTGTTTTAGGCTGCTTCATCCCTTTCAACGTTCTGACTTAAAAACCTGTGTTTGCATAGGTTTGCACTTGTTTTACCTCAGCGGATCCTGTTTTAGTGTCCTGCAGAGTTCTACAGCAGCAGAAAACAAAGAAAGAGAGACTTTCCTTGATCATAAGTGCCTACTTTTGCTATTTAATTTTACTGTATTCTGTTGATTTTTGCCTACTGCACTTTATTGAATCATTTTTTTTAACTCCATTTACTGCTGTAGGCTGCACACTCAAGTGCACTAGCCTTATTGGCTAGTTTTTAGTTCAGGAATTGTATCTTATTGGCTGTTTTAGGCTGCTTCTATCCCTTTCAACTTTCTGACTTAAAAACCCATGTTTGCGTGGATTTGCACTTGTTTTACCTCAGCGGATCCTGTTTTGGTGTCCTGCAGAGTTCTACAGCAGCAGAAAAAAGAAAGAGAGACTTTCCTTGATCATAACTGCCTACTTTTGCTTTCTTTAGCTTAATTTTGCTTACTGCACTTTCTTTCAGCCATTTTACAAGCTTTGATATTTAATGAAACTGTATTCTGTTGATTTTTGGCTACTGCATTTTATATCATTTTTTTCAACTGTATTTACTGGTGTAGGCTACACACCCAAATGTGCTAGCCTTTTTTGCCTTAAAAGTTAATTTTATTACTACATTTACTGTATTTTTGATTCTTTAGCAAAAAAAACGAAAAAAAAAAACCCAAAAAAAAGCAATTCTATCTACTTGCTCGTTTCCTACCTTTTTCTCAAACTAAAATAGTCCAGATCTCAGATTTCCTGATTTTAGGACTGCATTTTGTGTTTCTGAGTTGTCCAGACCTTGCTGAGATAGAAGGAAGTCTTTCTACTTATCAGTGGGAGTGGTAAGCTCTGAGCAGCCTATCTATCAGTAGAGGAGTGGTTTCCCTCTCAGGAACTGTATCTTATTGGCCGTTTTGGGCTGCTTCTATCCCTTTCAGGTTTCTGATTTAAAAACCCGTGTTTGCATTTGTTTGCATAATGCGCTGCACTGCCAAGCTGGGGTAAACTATTACCTTTGGCTTAAAGTCTGCTCTTCAAATTTTCCCTTATATCTTGCTAGCTTTCATTTCTGAGCACTCAGATTAGTCCTTTAAACCCAGCACTTGCTCAGAACCTCTTGCAGAATTTATTGTAAGCAGATCCACTGATAGTAACACTAAAAACCTTCCATAAAGGAAAAAAAAACAGCTTCAGTACTTAAAAGATAGCAAAAACAGCTCCAATATGTAAACAACTGAGCACCTAACAAGGTATGTCTAAAGGTCAGTTCCCTATGCTTTCTCCTGTTAACCTGGGCATCCTGAGGCAATGTAGCAATTGTTTCATGTACACAGATATCCCTCTCCTCTAACATCAAAATGCATCCACTTGTGAGAGATGCACTTACATAGCCAAACTAGAGGCCAGGCTCTCTCCAACCAAGACTGGGTCAGCCAGTCAAGAGGAAAAAGTTAATACATACATCACACCACAAAGAACACATAACTCCCCAGACCACACACCACCACACCTCTCACATAGCAACACAAAACACACACACACACTTTCATGGAGTCTCTCAATAAAAATTTGTCCAAACAACAAACACCACTGAGGGAGAAACTCAAGCAACCATCTCATCCAAACACAACCCACAAGACACATAGCCCACATAAACAGTGTGCCACTCAGCCTAAGCCCCTACGGCAAAACATTTTACCCAATACACTAGTCATAGATAACTCAATAGTAAGGCACACTGATGTCCCACTCACTTGGTTGAATAAGGAGAAAGTCATGGTCAGCTGCCTGTCAGGTGCCAGGATTCACCACATAATGCATGCACTTGGGTTTCTCCACAAGTGCAAATATGACTCTGTCATTGTCCATGTTGGTGTGAATAACCTAAGATCTACCTCCCTTGACTACACAAAAAGAGACATGGAGGAGTTCTCAGATGTTGTAGCCCAGGCAGGTATGACCTTAGCCCTGAGTAGCATCCTACTGTCACCCAGAATGATACCACAGGACAAGCAGAAAATGATTGACTTCAACAATTTGGTAAGTTTCTGGTCTCATTCAAAGGTAATCCAGTATCTGTCTGCCTGGGATGATATAATAGACAGACCTCAATGCTTTGCCAGAGACAGCCTGAATCTGTCACCCCTGGGATTCTGGATACTGACAAAGGCTGTTGCCACCCCAATAGTGCCTTTTTTAGGCAATGCCCTGAAGACAAATTTACCACTGTAGCAACTGCAAGCAAATACAACCTGAGGGTTATGCTACTCAACACTAGAAGTCTAAATCTCAAAATGCACTTGCTCGAGCCACTCCTTAAACTGTAGAAAATTGACCTCTGTGCTGTAACAGAAACCTGCATTCAAGGCTGCGGCGAGCACCCCAGCACTACCAGGCTACACTGCATATCACACCTTTTGACCCCTAAATCTGGCTACATTGCATATCACACCTTTTGGCCCCTAAATCTGGACCAAAGCCCTAAAGGAGGTGTGGACTGAAGCCACAAAGGTGGTGCTGTATCCATCTTCATAAAAGATATGCACACCTCCAGACTAGTGCATCAGAGATACTTCGGGTACAACTAACACTGGATAAAACTTCAATCCAGGTTGTAGCATGCTATAGATCCACCACAATGTCTGAAGGCTCCCACTCTGCATTCCTGAACACTCTGGAAAACATTAATTTTCAACCTAATACCCTTATACTGGGAAACATTAACTACCCCTCCATTAGATGGGAAAATTACTCCTCTTACAACTCATTTGCCCAACGTTTTCTGGTATTCATTAATTCCAACACCCTGGACCAACTCATTCTCACCCCCACCAGAAGTAGAAACATTCTCAACCTGGTCATTACAAACATGGGGGACTGCTGCTCTACACCTGTAATCAACCCTTCTTGGTTAGATCTGACCACAAGTTAAACACCATTGATATCTAAATCCCACCCTCACCCCCCCCCAAGAAGGAAACCACAGTGAAGAACTTCTCCAAAGCCAATTTTGAGCTTCTAAAGACAGAAGTGACATACTTCACATCATCCATGCAAATGGGGAATGGGTATATGGCTGCTGATTCATAAACCAAGGCACTGTATGAGCATTTACACAAGTGCATGGATCGGGCAATACCAAACAGAGCCAAGATGCTGTCCTCCAAAAAAAGGAAGCCAATCTGATGGTCCCCAGCCATTAACAAACTCTACAACAATAAGGGAAAAACTGTTGCAGAAAAGGGTAAAGTCCCAAGACTGGAAAAATTCCCTTGTAAATCTCAGCAAAAAAACTGAGATCCCTCACCAAAAGTTCCAAACCTAGTTACAAAAGCAAAATTGCTACAGATACTAAAGATAACCACAAGGCATTCTTTAGCCATGTCAGGAATCTGCACAACAATACACAGATGTACTCTGAGCTAGTGCACAACAGCACCACTTATACTGAACCAACTGATACTGCCAGTATCTTGGCTGACAGGTTTAGTGCAAACCTTACCCCCCTTCACCCCTAAAGGGTCCATCCCAATACCGAGGATTGCCAAATCCCTAATATCATGGCTGCACAGGTAGAAACCGCACTGTCCAAAGCCAAAAATGCAGCTTCCATATGACCCGATAATATACCTGGCTGTGTTCTACATGAATTACAACGGGAATTGGCACCACACCTAAGTGTCTTGTTCAACCACAGCCTCACTTCAGGCTTTGTTCACACCGAATGGCACACTGCTACAGTCATTCCACTCCACAAAGGGGGAGCGACTACTGACCCTGGAAACTACCACCCATCAGCCTGATGAGCCTGATCTATAAGGCTATGGAGCATATCATCATGGACCTTATAAATAGGGATATAGGGAGCCTTCAAACCCTGGACCCCACACAGTTTGGGTTTGTGAAGGGAAGATCATGTCTGCTCAACTTGATAGACTTATTTGACTCTGTCACTAGAACGGTGGATGAAGGCAAGGTAGTCCATACAGCCTACCTCGATCTAGCAAAGGCCTTCAAGACCATTTCCCACTCAGGGATCATTGATAGACTCACCAACCTAAACATTAACCCCTATGTCATAAGATGAGTTGCCAACTGACTGATAGACAGGACCCACACAGTGAAAGTAGCGGACTCCAAATCTGACCACCAAGCAGTTACAAGTGGAGTCCCACAGGGATCTGTCCTGGTCCTCTCCTGTTTAGCATCTACTTCTCTGAAGTTCAAGCCAACGCAAAGGGACTCTGGCTAACAAAATTCATGGATGACTGCAAGATGAGAGCTATTACTGATTCTCAAGCTGATGTAGACATCCTACAAAAAGGCCTCACAGAGATCAACAACTGGTGCCAGAACCATGGTTTTAAGCTCAATGATAAAAAGTGCATTGTCATTCTCTTTGTGAAAAACATGGACTACCACATCGATGATAGCCCACTTAACTCCAAAGGTATGATAAGAGATCTAGGGACACAGGTAGATAGCAACCTCTCCTTCAACAACCATGTTGCCACTGTCATTAGAAAGTCCTTCTATGTGGCACATGTCATTAAAAAAGGTTTTTCATCCAGGAAGAAAGAAGTCATAATCCCTCTCTACTCGTCCATCATTAGACCCATTATAGAGCAGAATGCCCCATTTGGCATGTAACTCACTAGACACCTACAACAACTGGGAGGCCACAAAAAATCCTCACAAAGTGGATCCTAGGACTCAAGCACGTTCCCTATACAGAAAGACTCAGAAAACTCCAGCTTTACTCCATCTCATATTGCCTACTTAGAGGTGACCTCTGCTTGAGATACAAAGCTATGTCTGACCCAGTGTTGCTAGACATGCTTCATCTGAAAAAGCCTCAATCCCTCCACACCACATGCACCAAAGACCTCAACCACATCACCACAATAAACAGAACCAGCTGGAGGGACAGGTTCCTGACCCAGAGACTTCCCATACTCTGGGAATAAACTGCCCATTCACATCAGGCAGAGCAACCCACTTGTCATCTTCATGAAAAATCTAGACTAGTGGATGGGTAATAGGAAATTCACCATGGGGATCACTTCAACAGCCTTGCTTGAGAGGGGCATAAGGAGCTAACATCTGGCAGCAGGATGACTAGGAGTATTCTTGGGCTAGGCTTGTTTTAACTCCAGGGCCATTAGCCTAGTACTCACCTATGAAACTATGAACAAACATATCTTGTCAATATTCCTAAGAAACAAATGGACCCAAGGACAGCTGAAAATTCCCAGTATAAAAAACTTTAATCACAATGGCATTAATCACAAAGGCATAAGCACTTTCACAGGTAAAACTTGCTTCATCAGATGGTAATAACAGCCACCACAGAGTGCTTATTTAAATGCATAATTCTAAATTGATTCCAAGTCACATGACCTAAAATTTAAAAACACAAAGACTTTTTAATATTAAATGCAGCCAAAGCAACATAAAAAACAATAAAATATATATGTACCAAAAATATATGTGCAAATTATGACACTAAAAAGTGTACAAATATACGTATGTATATATGTACTTATAAAAAATATGGAAACACTATCTAGTAAAAGGTCTAGATTTTAACCTAGGCTTAATGGACACAAAATCAATGAGTCTGTGCTCATGGTCACCCCTTAATCTGACTATCCATTCAGCCCCTAGTTGTTCTGTTAAGTTACAATTGTCACCACCTCTTGCAGTTTCAAAAACCCTGCCTATAATCATAAATCTGAAAGTATGCTCTGAATCTGAAGACATGACATGTTTTGCCAAAGCACTGACCTTATTCGTCTTATTAATATAATATATATGTTCTTTAATTCTCTCTTTTAATGATCTATCTGTTTTGCCAACATAAAATGTAAGGCATTTTTGGCAGTAAGCTAAATAAATAACATGTTCACTGTCACAAGTAGCAAACTATCTAAAACTATATTTTTAATGCTGACCAGGATGTACAAATTTTGCTGTACTATCAATAAGATGGAAAATTAAATACTTCTCACAGGGTATAGTTGCCACAATCTTGTGTTTCTGTATTACATCTCTGGGGTAACAAAGCTGTCTTTTCAGAAACTTCATGTTTCTAAATAAAAACCTAGGTTTACTATTGCCTAGCTCACTAATATCCTTATCTGTAGTTAAAATATCCCACTGTTTCCTTACTATGTTCATGTATGAAGAAACACTGGTAAAATAAAACATAGGCACCCTTAGTTTGCTGGTATTCAAAGTCTTCTTTACCCGATGACTATAATAATTATGTTTAGAAAAGAATGATTTGACCTTGGTTTCCCTAAAACAAGTCATCTCAACAACATGTTTCTGAATGTCATGAGTATCATAACCCCTCTCTTTTAGCTCTTTCTGTAAAACTTCAACCTGATTATTAAAATTATTCTCACAAACGCTAAGTCTTGATGCTCTAAATATCTGATTTCTCATAACATTTCTAAAAACGTATGGTGGATGCGTGCTGTCACTGGATAGTAAATGATTGACATGACAGAGCTTCCTATAAAGCTTAGCAAACATATGACCACCCTCATCTACCTCTATGCTCACATCCAAAAAGTTTATACTTTCAGTAGAAATGGTGGAAGTAAACTTGAGAAAGGTAGTACTTGTACTGATGTAGTTCTCAAATTCAAGAACATGCTCCATAGTCCCATTCCATAGGACAAACAAGTCATCAACAAATCTTATAAAAAACAATGTGTTGATTGAAAGAACCTCTCTGAACATGTCCATATTCCCAATTAGCCATGATAGTGTTGGCGGAGCTATTGGCACATGAAGATAGCTGTGCCATTACGCTGCAAGTATAGGTTCTCATTAAACAGAAAAACATTATTCTCTAATACACACTTCAAAAGAGCACACAAAAGTGTAACCTTTTCATCATTGGTGTTTGTATAGAAACTTAAAAAATGTTTAATGCTTTCTGTACCCAAATCATTGGGCATCACTGTAAACAGAGATGTGACATCCAGTGCAATTAGTAGCAAATATGTAACAGGCTTATCATAAGATTCTAAAACAGACATATAAATCAGTGAGGAAGTGTTGAGTGTCCTTCAAAACATGTCCAAGCCCATCTAAAATGGGCCTGAGGAACTTTTCTAGATATATGAAAATTGATTCTGTACACCAATTATGCCCATAAACAATTGGGTATAGTCCCTATGAGGCTTGGGAAGCCTTGTATAGTAGGTATCACAGGATGTGAAATAAAAAAAAAATCATAAAAAGCTTTGTCTATTAAAGTTTGGTTAAACAACAAATTCAAAATATGAGCCACATTTGTAATCATTTTATTGACTCTATTTTGAATAATTTTCAAATAAAAACCACTATCACTGAGCATATTGAACACAGCATTACTATATCACACACTATATAAGACAACTACTGGGCTGCCTTTATCCGCAGGCCTCTCTACTATCTCATGATTACTCTGAATGCTTTTTAAAGCTTCAAACTCATCTTTAGTTAAATTAAAATGCTTATTCTTATTGACATTAGAAACACCAGAAGCATTCATCTATAGATGTCCTCTAAACATATTTTCTCAAAAGCATTCATAAGAGGCTTGATAGCTGGTACAAAAACACTAGGTTTTCTAAAAGTAATATGCCTTTCAATATTCTCATCCTTATACATTAGTTTCAGCATAAGATTTTGTGTAAATATTTTGATGTCTAAAATAACATCTGTAAAATCAGAGTATCTAGTGGGTATGAAGGACAGTCCTTTTGTCAATAGCTGATGTTGCTCAACCTTGCACTATCAAACTTACCCCAACCCTTCACACCAATGCACCTCCGACCAAAATTTTGTGAGTGCTCCTAGCCTTGTCACCTGTGCAACTACTCTACTCACTGCTAATCCTCCTGGACCAACTGAACTGCCTTACCTTGTTCCCAATCTGGACAAATAACTAAACTTATCCTCCAAAATCCTTTGACTGGGAGCTGCAACACAAATTTAACCAATGTGGCAATCCCCTACCATAAGCCTTCATTGTAAAAGGTACCCCAAACTCCTGCAGCAAGCCTAACCAATGCCTTACTTAAGCCTTCCACTTCTGTGTAGCCAACAAAAGGATCCAGTTCCTCATACCAACAATGCTCCATTGAACCCTACCTACTTCTAAAAGTCATACATATACCAACCACCTCCTATGAGCCCAAAGCGCAAGTCAAATGACAGACTGGTTACTCACTCTAAAGATGTTAACCTGGTATGTAACCTTAGTAAAACCTGCCTGAGGGACAGATTTGCCTTTCAGAAGATACCACTCCTTCCTGTCTTCCACTATGTCAACAGCACACTTCATTAGCCCTCTTCAGACAACTTGAACAACTGAATGGTTAACTGTAAATTCACCCCAAGGGTTCTCCCCATGTACTTCTTGGACAAGAACAATAGGTACTACATATGGAAGTAAGGGTTGAACTTGGCTAGCCCATAAGGGCCGTACAGCCCTAAGCCTAGCAACTTCTATGCTCCTAGGATTGTTGTGACTCCATCCCACCTACCCAATCCCCACGGACACTGACATGCCTTAATAAGCACTAAATAAAATAATGACCCTTAACCTCATCATGCCCACTCCAGCAACCAGAACTTCCACCCCAACAGAATCCATTACCATTGAAATCCACTTTCTTTTGGCCAGTAACTGCTGCTCCCTTTGCGCTTCCCCATGTATGACCTCATTGCGCACCACTTTAGTGACCGGGACATCCACTGCAACAAACTGCTACCACCACCTGCAAGCTCACTGCATTGTGCAGCAACAACTAAAATACCCCTCACAGCACCACCAACTGCAAAGAGATAGACAAACGTAAATCCTCTGAAATGTATTAGTAAGGGGTCCACCTTTTACCCGTTTGTTCCACATCATAAGTGGCAGCACTCCTCATCGTGCAATGGAAGGAAAAGCAATCAGGGTAAAAAAAAAAAAATGAAACCATTCCATCCCTTTCATAGGTCACTCTTAGAAATACCCCACGAAACATGACTAAATACAGCTAAATTGCCTACCTCTCACATAATCTACCAATTCCCTGTGTAATGAACTACTACACCCTCCCAGAAACCACACCACTATAAAATTGCCATAGATAAAGGCTAACCCTGAACATGTTCCAAACCCTGTACCATTAATAACTACACCACATGCTAACAACGTTGACAGTTTGAACTCTTGCTGATGTAGTAGTTTGACATCCGAATCATGACAACAAAATTACCACCCTCCAGAGTTTTGGGTAGTAGGCACCAATCAGGAACTGCCATGACACCCTAAAAGCACCAGCCCAAGTAGCCCACTCTAAAAATACCAGGTCCAGCACCCCATCACAATCCAGCCAACGTCATACCTCTCACCCTCTTTGAGCAAGCAATCTGGTCAAGACCATAAATAAAAGTATAACAGAAGCACACAATAAGGATACTTTTAATGTGCACCCCACAGATTCTAAATATTGCTATTACAACTTACAGAATTGGCAGTATAACACATTTGGCAAGGACATGCATTTTCAGAAAGCTATAAAGTGTGAAACTCGATGCCAGTCAATACTTTCTAACTTCCGTCTTCACTTATTTCAGTAATTTGCCAGAAAACCACGTTTATGAAATGACTAGTTTTACCAGGCAAAATCAGGACCTGCTATGAAAATTTATAAAATTGCCAGGTATGCCGACATCTGTATAAACACCACATAACTTCAACAGCATTCCAAAGCATCACCACCCTCAAAAAACATGCCTTCTTAACCCCAAAATTCAACCAGTTAACTCAACTGTCAATAGACAAACATGGCAGATCCCCTCCAAAACCTGACCAAGCACTCGACTCACTCCACACACAGCCAAAAGGAAGCAAGCTCTACAACCATGAAATCAATATGAGCAAAAGCAGATGGAAAGGGGACAAATACCCAAACTAGGTACAGACATGCAGCTTTCTGAAGGGTATGAAGTCTGAAAAACAAATGTATACCATTACTTAGTGACTTAAACACTCAAGTCATCCAAGTGATTAGCCAAAAAAAAATCACAAATTTTATGAGGAACAGACTGACGATATGAGGCAAAAAACTGTACAGTTGAGAGGTACGGCTGCAACTCAAGTAAAAAGCCTGATTCAGATGGCTGTAATCCTTCTTGAATTGATCAGAAATGCAAACTTCAGTGAATGAAGCAAATCTGGACAGTAGACACCTCTTCCACTAAGTGGACTACAAGGTACCATTAAAACATGACAACACCACTGTTCAGTCACATACCCACCAATCAAATCGAACAGACATCTATGCAACAGTGAAAAAAAAAACAAGGACAGCCTACAGGGACTGGAGCTGTCTTTCAAACAGCTCAAAACCTCATTCTCTAGCACAGCCCACAATGCTAAACAAAGTCAATTACCCACAACGTCCAGCTCTGTAGGAGGAATTACCTCCTCTAACCCATGCAACTGTACCTGAACTGAAGACTGCACAAAATGCCAGTCACCACGCAAAGCAACTAAAACAGTACCGGTGATATCTATGGACGACAACTTGGAACAGAGCCCAGCTACTCAAATTAGAACTGTGTCACTAGGCCCCAACCACCATCTTGTGTGACTTAGAGCAGCTGCATCAATTCAAAACTCATATTACTATATTGTTGAAGGATACCATTTGCAGAGCAAACTCGATATCCATGTTAGGCATACAACAGTTAACAATCCTCACAGAGTGCCATAGTAGCTGTCTCAGGACTAAAACCACCCTAACCAAAACAATGTGACCTCCAGCAGCCCCCACAGAAGATATGGCCCTACATGCAATTGCCTAACACCATAAAGCTGAACCGTACCATATGCCCTCACTCATTGATCACATTTCCCAGAGCATCCCATTGATCCACTAGAACACTGCAGCTCTTATGTGAAACAGCCCTAAAGCCATGAAACCTACATCTGGACACCATGCGGTAAACACAAATATGAGGCAAAATCTGGACATTTTTTTTTTTGCAGTCTGCAATCCATGCAGTTGAGAGCTATAAAACACTAGAAAAGAGCAAGCAATATTCTGACCCCACGATTTACAAAACAAACATTAAGCCACACCCTGACCTAATCCTCCACATGGCCGTAACCGCCACACCACGCCTGAGTGACTGAACGCCATTCTTTGTGATCAACTCGCAACAGTTATTATGCAAATGGCAACAACATCAGAATCTACTCAAGTTGGCCAGAACAGGTATTTTTCTTGTATACATTGTACCACCTGTAAATGCATCTCTGAAACCCAGAGTTTCACACATCCAGTCACTCATAAAGAATATAAATCAAATTCCTGTTCTGACTATAAGACACACAATATCATCTATGCTGCCTATTGTCAACTTTGCCAAAGTTTTTACACTGGCAAAATGGACATACAATTCAAAGAAAGAATCTCTAAGCATATCAGTGACATCTGCTTAAAAGATGAAAAGTCTGTTATATAAACATAATTTACATAATTCACAACATTCCTATTTCTTCCAGGTTCTACATGTTGTTTTTGAAAGTTGTAGGGGTGGAGATATTACGTTGCCAACAGAGTTCATGGAAATTCAGTAAGTAGATGACCTATGTGTTGATATGCCACCTGGCTTGAACACATGTTTACTTCTCAAGCCGGCTTTGAGAAGGTGGGGATTGAAATAACAAGTATTTTCTTTATTTAATCCCATAGTGTTTCATTAGCTTATATGTTTTCAGCCCTAATATCTACTGATTGAAGGTCTTGAGTCCTTGTAATTATGACCAATAGTAAACTTATGTATATAAATTTTGATTCAAATCAGTTTTTATTGTCAAGCAGTCATAAGATGAAACTACATACTTAATTGGATAGTGATGATCAGGTGACACATTACCTTTATGAATGATACAGCTCCACTTCTAGGAGCTGTTGATTATTTTCAGTGTTCTGATTGGTTTTTAATTGTGTTAATCATTCATGTTTTATAGTTTAAAAGTGATCTGATGAAGGGTGTAGATCTTCCCCAAAAGTGCTTATCCTTTTAACGTTCATTATTAAAGGTTTGTTTTATGATATACTCTGCGGTGGCCATGGTACTGATTTTGTTTTACTATATCTATACACACACACACACACACACACACACACACACACACACACACACACACACACACACACATATATATATATATATATATATATATATATATATGAGGGTGTAGGGTGTCCCATTGAATGTACACTAGTCTGACATTCAGGAGATTGACATCATGACATCAAAGTCATAAATATTGACACACTCTGCACAAACGAAAGGGATTACCCCAGAGTGAAATAACTCAATGGCAAATGTTTTTGCAGGGGGGCAAGAACTCCTGCACCCCAGACACACAGACATGCATGCACACACACACACACACACACACACACACACACACACACACACACACACACACACACACACACACGCACACACACACACGCACGCACATGCACACATATAGATATCTGTTCTTGTTTATATGTTTCATGCTCCTTAAATATTTTCCACCTGCAAAAAAGGAGATAGACAGGCAGACAAATAGATGGCTAGACAGATAGAGGTTTTAAGCAGTAGGCCCACTACAGTTCTTGTAAAGACAATGATTTTATTCATGCAAACAAAATTATACTGACTTTGTAAACAAAGAGCCTAAAGGTAGTGACAAGTGAAAAATTAAACAGTGGCTCAGCAGAACATTGTCTGGCATTAAAAGTAAAAGCTTCTGTTTACTACCAACTCCTATAGCAAATGTAAACACTCGATAATTGTGCTATCACAAACTTTAGGAATGCAGGTCCAAACTGTACTTTTAAAATCAGTAATACTGAGGTAACAGTATTTAGCAGAACAGTGTACAAAAGTTAGTCTTCTCACAGCAGGGTTTATATCCATGAAATAAAAGCCTATAAATGCAGTCTTTTAGATAAGCAGACGAAAAGTCTGTGACAGACAAAGTCAATGATCAGTACCTGTCTAGATGAGCAAATCAAGTCTTTGCCATACATTTTTAAAAGACTTTCAGTAAATGATTCTGGTTCATAAACTACCAGGACTTCAAATGGCAGTACTAAAACTCTTGAGTCAAGTCTCCCAATCTCAGAGATGACTGCTCTAGACTTCCTCTGTCACTCCACTGCAAAATATTCTAATCTTCAGGACTCTTCTAGAATCAACTTCTGCATTAATGTGAATTTGCCAGGCTTATAAAGGTGCCTCAGAATAGCCACATTTCATTACCTCGCTTCAGGTTTTTTCATTCAACTGCCCCCCTCATCTGAAGTTTGTTCCCCCATACCCCCTGCAACTTATAATAGCAACTTACAGACCACAAAGCAGTGAAAAAGGGCACCTTCCAAGTTTTACATATTTTGGGCCAGAAAGAGCTTTCCGATATTTTCATTTATTTGTTGAAGGGTGTGATTTTTGATAATATAATTTATAACAAACCTTTAAGTGACAATCTTCAGGATTAATAGATTTTATATACCTTATCTCAATTTCCGTAAATAGGTGCATTAGCAAGTCTATCAAAGGAGGAATGAGAAACAGGCTCATGAGCAGAGGCAATGAGCACTTGCAATGGGATTCCAATAAAAAAAAATGGTTGGACTAGCATGATTTCACAAATAGTTATGCCAGTCCTGTGTTGGTAATGTAGGTCTTGGGCAATCCTTCAGCCATATAGGTTAATGAAGACTGGTGAAATCCTATGCTCAATTACAAAACAGGCATCTTGCTTGCAGCACTTGTATATGTAGAAATGTTTCACAGGAGATCAGTATTAATGTAAAAACCTGAAGCAATGGAGCAGCCCACTGAAGACACTCTGGTATTAAATCACTGCTGTAAATCTAGCTGTGAGATAGAATTTTGTACTGCAGATAGTACATGGTGGAAAGCCACACTGTGTACAGTACCAGGTTCTGCATATGTCAAGCTTTACTGCAAGAGGAGGTATGTTCATGGAAAATGTGTTTGACAAATGCGTGCATAAGTGCAGAAGGAGGTGTGTGGTGTATTCCGCACCCACAGTGAGGTCATGCTAAGTGTCAGGGCTAAAATTTTGTATTGTAGTGGTATAACTAGACAGCAGAGACTTTTACTATTGTACTATGAGTCCTTCAGAATTCAATCAATAATCTTTCTAACAAACCTAAATGCTTTTTGGAAATGTACTGTTGACTAGACATGTATTTCTGTACTTATTGTTTAGTGATGTGTTTAGTGCTGATTACTTGGAAACAATATTCCATTCAAAATGTGCCATATCTCCAAACTTATCATTTACATATCATAGTCAGAACTGAACCTTGCAATATAGCTTTAGCCTTTAAAATAATAATAATAATAATAATAAAAATAATAATAATATATGGACATATGTTTTAGATGACAAACTAAAAACAGTTAAGGAGACATTTAAATCTATAATTTAATGGTCTAAACATACAAATCATTGGTGCATTATAAATGTAAATGATGCTTTGCCAAGATAAATATCTACAACCTTTAGCACTTTTTGAATGCATTTGGTATGCATTTGTTCAAAAATGCCATTTTTCTGCAGTATTGGTTTAACAGTTTAAGGGTATACAGAATTTCTGACAATAAATAAAATTATCTTTGTTTATTTTCAATTAATTGCACTCATTGCATTATATTCAATCGGAGCTTTTCACAGAAATTGTACTATTCGTTTGTATTATCGTGTTTAACAAAGGCAGCTAAAAAGCAAGACATATGCATTTTCAAGAAATTCAGAATATTCACTCATCTGTGAAACCAAACAGGCATTGAATTTATTTATTATTTATTTATTTATTTATTCACAATCTATTTACCAGGTAGGTTGATTCATTCATTGACCCTTTTTAGCCAAGATCTAAGCTCATTAAGCAGCAGAAAACATATAATATTAAACACAGAATAAGCAATAGAAAAAAATGTATAGTTAGTAAAAAGTGAGTCCTAGCATACAAACATCTCAGTACTAGTACATTGGCAATAACAAGAGATAGTAAGTACAAATACCTTGGCAAAATATGAGTTATAAATATGAGATACAAGCAAGAGTTATGTAGATGTGTACAATAGGGAACCATTAAATAATATGTAGAGCAACTTATAATGATTTAGGTCCAAATATATAAGTGCTATTCTGATTGACTGAATTGTTAGCTTGTATTGTTACTTGATATTAACTTTCATCAGTGTAACTAATGTAATGGTGTTTCTAAGGAAGATTGTATTTGAGAGCAGGTTTAAAGGTCTTAAGTATCTTGGGTTTTTACTTCTATGAGCAGGTGGTTCCGAATGTCAGGTCTAGGTTTAGAAAATACTCTTTCCCCCAAAGGAAGTTTTAAAATGTGGACATGCAAAGGAAAGGTTATCATTTTGGGATATTTTTCAGGGAGTAATTTTAGTGGCAAAGCATTACTTTTTTTTCCACAGGTGAAGGAGGCAGTAACCTAAGTTTTCCATTGAAAAAAAAGAGAATGTGAATAAGAAAGGTTGTCTTGTCTATTAATGACAGCCACTTGTCAATAAGTAGGGTACTGTGCTGTGCAAGAGAATCTGTAAGGGTTTGCAATCTCTGAGTTTTGTAAGTGGAATTCAAAGCTAGCAAAGGCAACTCATATCCTTGTTTTGTAAGATGAAGATTTCTGGCAATCTGGTTAAATGCTATTATGGTGGTAGAGTTCTAACTGGGCCAGAGAAAAAGGTGCCACTTTATGTATTTATAGAAGTCTCTTGCTAGTGAGTTCATATTATAATGTTAAGAAATGACCGCAGACAGAGAATTATCTATGCGACTGGCAAAGGAGAGTGATGGGTCAAGAGTCAGTCCAAGGTAGTTCTGCTCTATATCGGGAGTAATGTTGCCTTGTTTGCCTTGCAGTTGTGGGCATGGGTTGACGACACTTTCTGAATAGTTTCTTGGCACTGATTAAGGGTCTGTTATTAAGCTCACATTTACAAAGATCTGTGAAACTGTTTTCTAGTTTAGCCTGTAGGTCAGTATGTGTTTTGCTAGACTCAGTATGAAGACTGTCATCAGTGTACATAACAAGGATACGAAGGGGAGGCTGAAGTGTTACATCACTGACAATGAGAGAGAGATGAATAAGGGGCCTAATATTGCGTGCTGCAGACTATTGTATTTAGTGTTACAATGCCAGAGAATGAGTTGTTGTTTTACATTTGAAAAGGTCTGCCTGTCAGGTAGCCGTGGAACCATGCCATTGTATTATCCCTGAAGTTTAGTTTTTGTAGTTTACTAAGCTGGAGCTTATAATTGACAGTTTAAAGTAATCTGATCATATCAACAAATACACCAGCAGTAAGTACCCCATTGTTCATTATTCAGTGCTTTAGTTTCTTTGTCAGGAAAGTGCAAAAAGTAGAAGGTGGCAGCAAATGTTGCTAAAGTGTAACAATGTGGGTGAGGGGGGGTGGGCCTTGGGTGATGAAAGCATGGATGGCAAGCTTGAACTCTTTCTGTGAGATTCCTTAAAAAGACAGAAGAAAATGCTGTTATTCTGTGTTAAAGTTTTGGTTGTTAAATGGAAGGACATTATCATTATTATTATTATTTTTAAATTGTTATTGCTATTATTATTAGTGGTAGTAGTAATAGTAGTAGCAGTAGCAGTAGTAGCATTAGTAACAGTAGTAGCAAGACCAGCAGTAGAAGTTTTACTAGTATCATTAGTAGCAGTAGTGGTAATGATAGTAGTAGTGGTGGCAGTAGAAGCTGTAGCAGCAGTGGCAGTAGCAGTAGTAGCAATGGAAATAGTATTAGATGTAGTAGTAGTAGAAGTAGTAACGGCACTAGCAGTAGCAGTAGTAGTAATGGTGGTAGTAGTAGTAGAAGTAGTAGCAGTAGTAAAAGTAGTATTGATAGTAGCAATAGCAGTAGTGGTAATAGTAGTAGTAGAAGTAGCAGCAGTAACAGAAGCAGTAGTATTAGTAGTAGTAGTGGTAGCAGTATAAGTAGTAGTAGCAATAGTAGCAGTTGTAGTAGAAGAAGCAGTAGTAGCAGTAGTTGCACAAGCAATACTAGCAGTATTGGTAGTAGTAGTGTTAGTAGTACTAACATTTGCAGTAGTAGCTGAAGCAGTAGAGGTAGTAGTAGTAGTAAATGCAGTAGTAGCAGTAAAAGAAATAATAGTAGAAGTAGCTGTACTAGCAGTAGTAGTATTGGTAGCAGTAGTGTTAGTAGTACTAACATTTGCAGTAGTAGCTGAAGCAGTAGAGGTAGTAGTAGTAGTAAATGCAGTAGTAGCAGTAAAAGAAATAATAGTAGAAGTAGCTGTACTAGCAGTAGTAGTATTGGTAGCAGTAGTGTTAGTAGTACTAACATTTGCAGTAGTAGCTGAAGCAGTAGAGGTAGTAGTAGTAGTAAATGCAGTAGTAGCAGTAAAAGAAATAATAGTAGAAGTAGCTGTACTAGCAGTAGTAGTATTGGTAGCAGTAGTAGTTGTGGTAGTAGTAAAAGTAGTAGCGGTTGTGGAAGTAGTAGTGGTAGTAGCATTAGAAGTAGTGGAACAGTGCTAGCAGTGGTGGTAGTAGCACTAGTAGTAATGGTAGTAGTAGTAGCAGGAGTAGTAGTAGTAGTAGTACAAGAAGAGTTGCGTTATTATTAACATAGTTGTAGAATTGGTAATGACACTTGTCAATTCATTTATTTATTTCCAAATGAGCTTTCGTTTAGTGCAGCAAGCAATTTGTTTTGTCTAAGAAACAAGTTCTTTGCTGTTTTTGTGACTGTTCTTATGGGTTTTCTTAGGTTTAGAAAATTATAATGTAGGTGTACATTACATTGGTCTTGTTAAATAGGATTCAAATAATCTCGAGACTTCACTTGGACTTTGATATCATCAGATAGCCAGGACCATTTCTGTGTACTGAGTTTCCTAGTGATTGGGTAAAGAGTATCTTAAATGTGGGCAATGTTGTCAATAAACAGTAAACAGCAGTAGTGAGGGCTGAAGCACTTTTGAGGGTGTAGTAGTCATACCACTGTGACAGGAATTAAGGAAGCATTGTTTTACATTGGAGACGATCTGCTAATAATAATCTTCAGGATCTCTTAAATTGTCTGGATCAACAAATGGGCAGTGAAAAGAAATGGCCATATAGGTCATTAGTGAGACTGTCTATCAGTGATCACCTCTGATGGATGTTAGTTATAAGGAGATCTGGAACAATGTTAGTGCCCTTATGAGGATTTGTTCTTGTGGATGTTTTAACCAATTGTGCAAAACTGCTTCGTTGAAGCAGTTTGTTTAGCTGGAAAGAATTTGACCCTAAAGCATTATCGTTGAAATCACCAAGACTTATGTTGTTTTTAGCAAATCCCTTAAGGGAACATATTTTGTATGGTGTAATGAATAGGGGTGTACATAGGTGTATGGATGGGTATTTAGGCTGTTATCATCTACGGTCCTATTAAGTGGAGACGCCAACAGTAATACTACAGTTTTATAGCCATTAATAGCAAGGGTCAACCTCCTGTTTTAGGAACTGGTCTGGGGTTATTGAAAAGAATTTACTTATCCTAAATATATTGTGAGAGGTAAAACTCATCTTTCATCCAGAATTCTGAAACGGCCATTATATGATGTTGCTACATGATTACCCATTCTTAGGTCTTTGACTTTATGTAGGGGATTGTGAAAGCATACCATTGATGTATTTTCACATGGACCTTGATTTAATATATATCCCCTATCAAGGTAAGCTTGTGTGGGAAGACAGTATAATTTAGAGTACACATTTTGAAAGCTGGTAAAGGATTTCCTGTATTATGCAAAATTATGATCTGAAGATTAAGCCGATTTCTTGATACATAAGTGAGAAAAAAAATGTAGTCGCTGCAGTCAAGTCAAATCAACACATTGTAAATCACGGTTCTTCTATGGTAACGTACATGATGTGCACCTAATTTAAAGGTCTTGTAATGCACACATCAATCAAATCATGTACGTCAATCGTTACCATAATATATATATATTCTGCTGTGAATATTATCCTTTACCCTACATCTATATGTTTATTTCAGCAACCTGTGGTCACTATGTGTACTATTTGTTAAACCCTTAGATTTATTTAGAATTATTACATCTCATTTACAATTTTCTGAGCATCACTTAACTAAAAGTTGACAAATGTAAATCCCCCCCCCCCCCCATCTTGCTACTGTGTCAGTCTGAAGCAATAATATCCAGTTTGATGCCCTGTTATCCTTGATAATAAAAATATCTCTAGTGAGGCTGTCCCCAAAAGTTAGTTAATCAATACTGAACTGCTTAATTAATACTTACTTACTTCTGGCACTGACTTCTTTCCTTAATTAATACCTACCATGATAAGTCATGAATTTTGCATTTTCCTATTAGACACTGCAGACACTGTATGCTACCATCTGAATCAGGAGGTAAAAAAACTATGGAACAGAAAAGTCTACTGTATCCCAGAGATGAATACGAATTCATACCATAATAAAACTTTGCATGTCATAAATCAAATAAAATACTGAATTTGCAAGTACCGCACTCGCTTCTTCTTCCATTTCTACTACATCTTAGAGATTTGGCACAAATTTAACCATTATGATGAACCATTATTGTCCATGTTTTTGGGACTATTTAAATGTCTTTCTATGATTCTTAAAGATTATTTTGTGGCCTTTAAAAAATGGGGTACTTTTCCATTAAACCCCTACCACTTTGCGCTGCTGTTTTGTCGGTATCTCCTCACATTTGAATGTCCTTATTATGGCAGACTTCCTTGTCCAGATTTGAAACTGATGCTTAATTTAACAAGCGACTTTAACATGCGGTGCTTTTCCACATTATGGCATGTATTGCAACACAATCAAAGCAGTACTGAAATAAAACAATTTGTATAAACTGTAAGCACTTCGTGTGGTTTCTGTTTTGCCATATTTTAACCTAGCACCTCTCAAAAGGGTTATTTATTTCACCACAGTTTAACTTACATCACATTACTACATACTGCACATCTTACATGTTTAACCTATTTATAAGCACAATTAAGAACAGGGAAAACAAAATGGCAACTGCTACCAGCTACTTTAACAAAACATTGGAATGCACTTATTATGGCAGACTTCCTTGTCCAAATCTCAAACTGGTGGTTCATTTAACAAGTGAGTTTAACATGTGCTAGTTTTCCACATCATAGCATCTATTACAACAGAATCAAAGCAATAGTAAAATAAAACAATTTCTCTAAAGTGTAATCTTCTATCACTGTACTTGTTTTGTGCAGGTCATAGCCAAAACAGTACTCCACCCACCTGATAAAGCTGAAAATGCAAAGAAAGCTCCTATCAAGGACAACCTGTGTAAAAATGGACTGGCTTTCTAGAAACATAACATGCTCCAAACATAGCACTGTGAAGTGGTAGGGGTTTAACCTTCTTTGTGTATTTTTTTTATGTCATCTTTGTCAGTGTTGTAGGAAAGAAGGCAATGCAAACTGCCAACGAAATACCGGCAAAACGCAGCATGGTGAAATGGTAGGGATTTAACGGAAAAGTACCAAAAATGGTATTTTACATTGAGTGGACACCTTTCTACATATTTACAAGTTGCAAATGTGTGGTCCTGAAAAGGTTGAAGAGAATTAGACAAAGACATTTAGACACCCATTCACACATACACATTTACAGACATACAGACATTCAGTCATGCACACACAAGCAGATAGGTGACCGCATATTCTTTGTACAATTGATTTCTTTCCATTAATTTCCATACACACACAGTCAAACATAAGGATGCCAACATTAGCTGCCCTTCAAAGTTTTATTCCATGTTATAGTGAATTATTTTTATTATTTTCATTTTAACCAAGAGAGAACACTGATCATGATAGATAATTGTCAGTCTCAGCCCAAAGTATAACACAAATATGAAAATCACTCCTAGAATTGAGAAAGATCCTCACCTCCCAGATAAATTATCTACTGTATGTATGCCCGTTTGGACAATGGTGAGAAAATGTTATTGAGAGAGAGTTACAGCTGAAATGAAGAAGACAACATTATCAGTTCATAAGCATAAATTTGAAAAGTATGCTGGCTAATCCTCTAGGCTCGGATCTATAACTTATTGTTGTCTTTTTGAGTGACTACATAGCACAAGCAGCGTGGTAGGGATGATCCAGGATACAGAAAGTGTAAACTCATTTCTAACCATTATGAATCCCATGGATGCACTTTCTAAATTAACAGTGGTAGTGTTTTCCCTGCAGGCCCATGTGGCAGGCTGGCAAAGGTAGACTCTACACTCTCACACACACACATGTTCACATGGATTGTAATTGCAGACTCAAGACTCAGAAGATATAGTAGGGCTGTGTGCATCCCACATATTAACCATTGGAACATCGACTGCTGACATTAATGATTGTCCAAACTTGCCCCCCATTCTGGAACCATGTTAGTGCTTAATCTTGGGTAGAGAGCAGAAGGTAGGTTCATCATTAGGTGTGTTTTTGGAGTATGCAAATATTCAGCATGCTGACATTTGAGCTAGGGCTGCAGTGTCTTCTTGATTCTGAGTGGCAAGCATCCAATAGTAAACCTACACACACATTTCCAGACATTCACAAGTATACACACACACACACACACACACACACACACACACACACACACACACACACACACACACACACACACACACACACACACACCCACAGGCAGATATACACACATAAATCTGCCAGTCAAAAAATTAGATCCCACAAAGCTGAACACACTCATGGACATACCTAACAATTCAGCCATAAGAGCACTTCAACACCCAAACACATACATATTTGCATACCTGTTTCCCTATCTAACCCCATAATGTGACCACCCAGAGGTACACACACACACACACACATATGCACAAACAGATACAGAAAGACACACACACACACACACACACACACACACACACACACACACACACACACACACACACACACACACACTTGCGGCTTCTTTCATGCCAGAAGAGACACGCACAAATATGTAACCACACACACACACACACACACACACACACACACACACACACACACACACACACACACACACACACACACACACACACACACACACACACACACAAACTCCCTACACTCCATATCTTTGCTGAACTTATAACACTATTACTCCTTCCACAGGAATGAAAGGCAAACCACCATCATTTGATCGTGTTCACTTTTCCTCCAAAAGTGGAAGTTTATGCAGGCACCTGAAATTGGGAGCTGCTGACATTTTCAGGGAATACATACAGCATTAACCACTCTCCTGAATTAGCCTGCATCTCTCCTACTGGGATAACCATCCATGCTCCTGTTAATGGGAAACCTCGGTTGTAAGCCTTTCTAAGGATCAGAGGGATTAATATGGGTAGGAAAACAGACATCTTAAGGCTTTCTACTCTCAGTAAGCCCTTACAAATCCCAAGTCAGATTATAAACTTGAATTAATCAAGGTATACACATTTATTTTGTTTTTATTTTATTTAATTTGTATTTGTTTACAGAAGTAGAGCACTGATCTCCATGGATATGCAAAACACAACATAATAAAAACTGAAATACTAAAATTGCTAATATACCTAATTTTTATTTATTATTATTATTTATTTATTTTATATATATATATATATATATATATATATATATATATATATATATTTTTTATTTTTTTTTTTTTTTGCTAGTACCATGTTAACAGAGTAAAATATAAGTAACCTTTAAACTTTTAGCTGACAAGTTGATGTATTTCTTTTAAACACACATTGGAAACACATTCCCTGTGCTTCAGTGTACTTCATGTAGGCTTTGTGCGAAGCCTGCATGGAGTTTACATGAGTGTGAGGTGATGAGTGGTGAGCAGTAGCACTACTTACACATTCATGCCATGCACCATGTTTAAATGTAAATAAGGGTGGTTTCATGGCCAGGAAACAGTGTAAAGCAATATGGCTAGCAAACCTGTTTACATCAGAGCACAGTAGGTTAGCGAGGTTGCACAGAATGCCACAATGATCACTAGAGCTTAACATATAGTTAGCATACCTCTCAACCTCTTATTGCAAAAAATCTGGACAAAGCTCAACATAATGGGGGCCAATGGCCCAGAAATAGAGACATATTTTACATATTTGCTCTTTTAAACTTAGAAATGTGCTAGAATAACAAGGTTTGTGTTAAGATACATTTTCTGAAGGATTTTAAGTCTGAAATTTAAATTTATGCAATTATTTAGTGACTTCATTCCTGAGATCATCTCAGTTGAATGGCAGAAAACCACAGATTTTATAATGAACAGACCAAAAGATAAAAGGCAAAAATCTGGACTTTTTTTTAAATATGGATAGTTAAGAGGTATTATAGTTATGTATATGGTCCAAACACAGTACAGGACAGTGTATACAGTGAAAAATATTGTGAAATCCAATTCCCAGTATTTTGTACCAGGGTTTTGTAAATGATCTGTAAGAGTACATGAACTGCCCTGTAAAAAAACACTCAGGGATAGTGTGTATATTGAATAAGGACATACAGATGAATATTAGGATTGAACACAGACAAAGAGGAGAGGTGAAACAACCTAATATACAGTAGATGAGGGCATGTCAATGGAAGACAGTTATAGCAGCAAAACCCATCACATATTAATATGGGCCAGAAATAGACTACACAGTGAAAATCTATTTTATGTGATTGTCACACAAGATGACATAACAGTGGGGAAGATGTCTGTGTGAGATAAGCATCTTTACATGAACAATGCAGAGGACATCTATCAGGGATGTTACATACAGTTGGGGTAGTGTGATATTGTAAAGCTGTGCAAACTGATTTTCCTGAATAAGAGTGTAATCTCAGCAGGGTTTTCCGTCAAGTGTAACACAGGTAAAGGCTCACGGACAAAATTAAAAGAAGCATGCACAATTATGGACAATATCAGAATAATACCACCAGTATTCCCATGTCTCTGACATGTGACTTAGAGTGATCAGAGATGGTTTTGCAAAAACACACTTGTGCAACTATTATGACATTTCTGCACTCTATGAGGTTAATCATGCACACTGTCCTGACACTCTAACATCTGCTGGAAGTGTTAAGAGGGACACTGCTATACCTGTAGGACATTGTGATCAATAAAGGCTAGTTAACTAATGTGCATGGCGTATAAATATATATGGCAACAGCTACAGGGTCACAAATGTTACCCATGCTATTAATGTTGTCAAACAGCTATATATGTACTGTGTGCATCACCAGAACAGGTATCACACATGCATCTGGTGTAACAACTTGATGGGGGTTCCGCACCATCAGACAATAATATTTATGCCACAAAAAGAATACTTAGGTATCGTTGATAAGATGTATAACAGCTCACTGTAGCAAAGATGGTATACTTCAGTTACACATCACTGGAAGAAGTGTCAGGAGGTGTAAAACAAAACAAAAATAGCAAACAAACAAAAACAAAAGTTCTAAGTGTGTTTCCCAGCGTTCCTATAACTAGTCTAGTCCACATACAACTTTGCTCTGTCCAAGAGTGGTTGTAAGCTTCTGAGTCCCACCCCAAGCCATTCTGTGCTGGAGGGAAGCCTTCTAGCTTATCAGTGGGAGTGGTAAGCACTAGGTAGCCTATCTACCACAAGCGGAGTGGTTTCTGGCCCAGAAATTGTTGTATATTGGCCGTTTGGGCAGTTTTTCCATCCCTTTCAACTTTCTGGTTTAAAAGCCCACATTTGTGCTTATTTCCCACCTTTCCTGTAACTAGTCTAATCCAGATACATATTTGCTGTCTTCAGGACTGTTTGTAAGCTTCTGAACCCCCCCCCCCAAGCCTTTCTGTGTTGGAGGGAAGCCTTCTAGGTTAAAAGTGGGAGTAAGCACTAGGTAGCCAATCTACCACAAGAGGAGTGGTTTCTGGCCCATAAATTGTATTTTATTGTCTGTTTGGACAGTGTTTCCATCCCTTTCAACTTTCTAGCTTAAAAGCCAGTATTTGCATGGGTTTGCACTTGTTTAAGCTCTGTGGATCCAGTTTTGGCACCCTGCAGACTGCAAGAGCATCAGGAAGGGGAAAGAGATGCTCTATGTGCATCCATTTTGATTTTTTGATTTTTTTTACTAATTTTCTGCTTTCTGCACTTGTTTTAAGTATTTTTTTTTATTTAATTGCATTTATTTAAACTGTATTTGCTTTAAGATTGCTACACACTCAGGTGTACTATCTTGCACTACATTTTAATTGTTTTACTGCTGTGTTATATGCTTTTTGTAAAAAAAAAAAAGTTCTAAGCTTGTTTCCCACCTTTCCTGTAACTAGTCTAGTCCAGATACAGATTTGCTGTATGCAGAACTATTTGTAAGCTTCTGAGTCCCCCCCCCACAAGACTTTCTGTGTTGGAGGGAAGCCTTCTAGCTTATCACTGGGAGTGATAAGCACTAAGTAGCCTATCTACCACAAGAGGTGTAGTTTCTGGCAAATAAATTGTAGTTTATTGGCTGTTTGGGCAGTATTTCCATCCTTTTCAACTTTCAGATTAAAAGCCTGCGTTTGTGCTTGTTTCCCACCTTTCCTGTAACTAGTCTAATCTAGATACAGATTTGCTGTATCCAGGGCTGATTGTAAGCTTCTGAGCCCCCCGCCCAAACCTTTCTGTGTTGGAGGGAAGCCTTCTAGCTTATCAGTAGGAGTGGTAAGCACTAGGTAGCCTATCTTCCACAAGAGGAGTGGTGTCTGGCCCATAAATTGTAGTTTATTGGCCATTTGGGCAGTATTTCCATCCCTTTCAACTTTCTGGTTTAAAAACCCATTTTTGCTCGGGTTTGCGCTTGTTTAACCACCGGAGATCCAGTTTTGGCATCCTGCAGACTGCAACAGCATCAGGAAGGAAAAAGAGTAAGTACCTCAATTTTGATTTTTTCCTAATGTACTGCTTTCTGCACTTGTTTGTAGTCTTTTTGAATTGAATTTCATTTATTTAAACTGTATTTGCTACACACTCAAGTATGCTAGCTTGCACTGCATTTGAATTGGTTTTACTGCTGTTTTAGTTGCTTTTCTGTAAAACAAAACAAAACAAAAGTTCTAAGCTTGTTTCCCACCTTTCTTGTAACTAATCTAGTCCAGATTCAGATTTGCTGTATCCAGGACTATTTGTAAGCTTCTGAGCCCCCACCCCAAGCCTTTCTGTGTTCGAGAGAAGCCTTCTAACTTATCAGTGGGAGTGGTAAGCACTAGGTAGCCTATCTACCACAAGAGGAGTGGTTTCTGGCCTCATAATTGTAGTCTGTTGGCCATTTTGGCAGTTTTCCATTCCTTTCAACTTTCTGGTTTAAAGGCCTATGTTTACGTGGGTTTGTGCTTGTTTAAGCTCCCTGCAGTGGTGATGAGCTGAGGTAAACTATTACTGGTGCCAGAAAGTCTGCTCTTCAGTTTTTTCCTTAGATCTTGCTAGTTCTTTTTCTCTCTCTTGCACTTCAAGTAGCTTAGTCACTTTACACTCCAACAGGTTTCTGTAGCAATTATTGTAGTACACCTAAGTGCCAGCAGCACTAGTCAATCTTCACGGAAATAGTTCCAATACTTAGTAGTTACGACCACCCCTCCGGGCATGATTAAAGGGCAGTTCCCTGTGCTTTTTCCTATTAAACTGATGCACATGGGCATTCTGGGGCAGTGTAGCAACTGCCTCATGTACACCGACAACCCTCTCATCTTACCTCACAACACTCAAACTTGTGAGCGATACACTTATCACCAAATTGGAAGCTATGTACTCTCCAGCCAACACTGGACTAGCTGGTCAAGAGGAGAGGGTCAACAGCTGCACCACACCACATGGAACATATAGACCTCCAGAACCCCTACCATCACAGGTCTTACATAAAAACACAGACTACACACCCACCTTTGCATAGGTTCTCAATAGAAATTTACCCAAACAGCAGAGACCTCCAAGACAGAAACGCACTTGACCACCACAACACAACACAAACCACAGGACACATAGCTTACCTTCACAGTGTGCCCCTCAATCTAGGCCCCTAAGGCCTTGCCCAATGCACTTATCATAGCTGACACAATAGTGAGGCACACTGATGTCCCACTCACTAGGTTGAAGAAGGAAAGGATAACAGTCAGCTGTCTATCAGGTGCCAGAATCTGACACATAACACACGCACTCAGGTCACTCCACAAGTACAAGTATGACTCTGTTGCTGTTCATGTGGGTGTGAATGACATGAGAAACACCTCCCTGGACTACATGAAAAGAGACATGGTGGAGCTCTCATCAACATCCTTGATCTGGTTATTACTAACATAGGCGACCATTGCTCTACACCAATAGTCAATCCCCCCCTGGTCAGATCTGACCATAAACTAATCACCATGGAAATCCACATCTCACCCCCCCCCCCCAAAAAAAAAAAGTAACCAGTTTGAAAAACTTCTCCAAAGCAGACTTTGGGCTCCTAAAAACAGAGGTGGCTAAGTTCAAGGCACCCATGCCAAAGGAAAATAGCTGCATGACTGCCAAATCATACACCAATGCACTGTACAAACATGTACATAAATGCATGGAACTAGCCATATCCAACAGTACCAAGATGCTCTCCTCCAAAAAAGGAGGCCAATCTTGTGGTCCCCTGTCATTAATAAATTCTATAACAGAAGGAAGAATCTGTTGCAGAAAAAGGTGAAGTCCAAAGACTGGAAAAACTCCCTTATTTGCCTCAACAAAAGGTTGAGATCCCTCATCAAATCCTCCAAAGCCAGCTATGAAGACAACATTGTGGCAGACACTAAAAACAATCACAGAGCCTTCTATAGTTATATCAAGAATCTCCATGGCAATACAGAAACCAACTAACAGTCCTGGATAAGAAGCCTCTTCAGAACAAATCCAAATGTCTAAAAAACAGATGAAGTTGGCCACAGCAGAAGTATAAAAATGAATCCTTTAATAACTGCAGTATATAGTAAGCGCTTTCATGTCTGCATAACGTTTCTTCAGACTTTAATACTTGCTCTAAAACACATCCATTTAAATAGTACTGCCTATAAATTTAATCCAATCACATTCAACATTCTCTTTTCCTTTACCCATCCGACCGATGACATCGGTCGGATGGTCGCCGCAGGGGTGTACCAGAAAAAGGAAGACATGAGGAGAAAGACACGAATTCCAGAAAAAGATACTTCAACCAGTAACGAAGACTTAGTAGTAAATATATTCAATTATACTTTAACTGAAAGTGAGAGATCTCTACTTAATTGAGGCCTCTCTTTCATACCATCTAAATCAGCAGATGTAACTGATATTCTGGTAGACATAAGAATGTTTACCAGAAAGGTTAATTTGAGAATGTTATTTGGTGACAATGATATGGAAAGTAGGAACGCCTTCCACTTTTATTCCTCAAGGACATTCTTCACTAGAAACTTTTGAGAAAGCTTGTGAGCGTGATTTAGTTGAACTTTATAATTCAAGAAGTACACCAGATTTCTATAATTTGTCTGATGATGAATTCCAAGCTATTAAGAAACTGCAGGATAATCACGAAATAGTGATTAGACAAGCAGATAAAGGTGGTGCCATTGTGGTCTTAGACTGTGATATGTATTCTAAAACTATGACTAATATATTGGAAGATATTGAGACGAACCAAATTTTGAACAGTATGCAGCTAGATAGATTAATTAAGAGTATGCACTCAGAATTGTATGACCTCCTTTTATGCAACACTATTGATGGTGATTTGTATAAATATTTTTTGGTTGAGAAACCACTGATTCCTACTTTCAGAGGACTTCCCAAAATACATAAAACTCAAGTAAACCGACCCATGAGACCTATTGTTTCAGGTGGTGCGTGGTTAACAGAATCTGTATCTATCTTTGTTGAGAAACAGGTTAGACCAATAGTGGACAGGAATATGTCTATATTAAAAGATAGTCAGGAGTTCCTAGAGAGTTATGGTGACTACATGTCTTCAACAAATAATGTAAGTAATGAGTTATTAGTTACTCTAGATGTTGTCTCATTGCTCACCTCGATTCTGAATGATACAGGAATGGAATTTGTAAGACTTATTTTAATTGAAGAAGGAATCCCTAGGAGTATAATCATCAGAACCCTAGCATTACTGGATTTGGTGTTAAATAATAGTTTTCCTATATAATGGCACATATTATTTACAGAAAAAAAGAGGTTGCCATGGGCACCCCTTGTGCAAATTCATATGCTAACCTTGTGTTAGCATATTGGGAGAGGAATTACATCATGGCTAATACTTTATATAGTGACCAAATTAAGTTCTATAAGCGTTTTGTAGACAATGTCTTTTTTACATGGGCTGGTACTGAAATGGAGCTATGTGAATTTATTAACTACATAAATGGTACTACTGACTTCTTGAGTTTTGAATTTAAAAACTCTGATGTTATCATAGAATTTCTAGATATACAAATAATTAAAGAAGACAATATGATACATTCTGAACTATATAGGAAACCTTGTTGGAGGAATAGCATTTTAGATCGCAGTAGTATGCATCCCCAACACATTTATCATAATATTGTAAAAAGTCAGACACTCAGAATGTCACGACTTACCACTGATGATGAAAGTTATAGAATGAAGCAAGATATGTTAGCTGGAAACTTTTCATCAAGGGGATACAGTAAGAAAGACATGGAAGGAGTGTATCAAGTAAATACACCCATGAGAAAGGGAACAGGGAAACCCTTCTTGTACAGGAATTGAGGGAATATAGATAGTATCAGCAATAGTGATCAATGAATTAAGAGAAATATGATGTCAATTCCTTACTCTAACAAAAATTTGAAGATTAAAGATGCCATTAGTAAAAACTGGGGCATCTTAACCACTGATGACAGAATTGCAGGGCTAGTGGGTCCTCAACCTAGTTTTTCATATAAGATCACAAAGTCACTAAAGAGATTATTGTGTTATGAAAATAACAAAAAAGGGCCTGTTACATCCAATAGACAAGACACATTCCCCTGTAGAGGATGCAATCAATGTGTCTATATGTCTGGCAATAATCATTTTACACATCCAGATACAGGCTATGAATACAGGTTTAATTTTTATGCTGACTGCAAATCCAGGGATGTCAGTATATCTGGCTGTCTGTCAGACATGTCAGTCTTTTTACATAGGCAGAACTAACAGAAGCCTTCGTGAACGTGTAAGAGAGCATGCATATGCGATCAGTAGAGAGGATGATTGCAATGCACTAGCTCGGCATGTCTTAGATGTAGGAGCATTACATAAGTTTAAATTTAATGTCCTAGAATTAATAAATTAGACAGACAGACTAGGTGACACTATGCATCATACTGAGGAATGTGAGAACAGGAGGATATTAAAACTTCAGAGTAACAGGGGACATGGACTTAATGAAAAGGTGACTCTGAAGCCTTTTTTAGCAGCACGTCCCTATTCACATTGAATTTTAATCATATATTTTTTAGATATATTTGTTAGACACACATATATTTGTATGTATAGGAACTTTTTATTATTGGTTTTAAAACGTATATGTTTTTAAATGTGTCTCATTAAGTTGTAATTGAGTTGAATGTGATTGGATTAAATTTATAGGCAGTACTATTTAAATGGATGCGTTTTAGAGCAGGTATTAAAGTCTGAAGAAGAATTATATAGATGTGAAAGTGCTTACTATATACTGCAGTTATTAAAGGATTTATTTTTATACTTCTGCTGTGGCGAGCCTCATCTGTTTTTTAGACAACCTCCATGGCAATACCCAGATTTGTTCTGAGTTACTGCACAATGGTACTTCCTATACTGAGTCAGCAGATATTGCCAACATACTGGCCAACAGATTCACTGCCAACTTTACCCCTCCCCCCAAAGGACCAATCACAATACCGGAAAAATGCCAGGCACCCAGCATTACTGCAGCACAGGTTAAAGCTGCATTGTGCAAGGCCAAGAATACAGCTTCCAGGGGACATGATAACATCCCTAGCTGTGTTCTACATGAACTACAATGCAAACTGGCACCAAATTTGTGTGTCCTGTTCAGTCACAGCATCATCAAATAGCATACTGCTACAGTCATCCCTCTCCTTAAAGTGGAAGCAATTACAGACCCTGGGAATTATCGCCCCATTAGCCTGACGAGTCTGATATGTAAAGCTATGGAGCACATCATCAAGGACCTGATCAACAAAGGTATAGGATATTTCCAAACTCTAGACCCCATGCAATTTGATCTTGTGAAAGGGAGATCATGCCTGCTCAAGCTGGTTGACTTCTTTGAGTCAGTTACCAGGGCTGTGGATGAAGGTAAGGAAGTGCATACAGCCTACCGCAATCTGGCCAAGGCTTTTGATACCATTCCTCAGTTGGGAATTATTGATCAACTCACCAAACTAGGCATCAACCCCTATATCACTAGGTGGGTTGCAAATTGGCTCACAGATAGAACACACAGTGTGAAAGTAGTGGACTCCAAGTCAGACTGCTGTCCAGTCATGAGTGAAATTCCACAGGGATCATACCTGGGCCCTCTCCTGTTAATCATCTACCTCTCAGACGTCCAGGCCAATACAAAGGGACTCTGTCTGACCAAGTTCACAGACAACTGCAATCTGTGAGCCATTATTAACTCCCCAAGTGATGTAGACATCCTGCAGAAAGGCCTCACTGAGACCAATGACTGGTGTTGAAACCATGGCCTTAAGCTTAATACGAAAAAATGAGTCGTCAACCCCTTTGGTAAAAATTCAGTTTGCACTAATTACCACATAGATGGGAGCCCACTGAACATTGAAGGTGTTATAAGAGATATGGGGATGCAAGTTGACAACAACCTCTCCTTTGACCATCACATTGCTACTGTGGTCAGAAAGTCCTTCTATGTGGCATATCTCATTACCAAGGGGTTTCCATCCAGGAAGAAAGAGGTCATAGTCTCTCTCTCTCTCTCTCTGTCAAAACTCTTCCCTCATTAGACCAATCATAGAGTATAATGTTTCATTTAGCATGTACCTCACTAGACACATGCATCACCTGGAGAGGCCATAGAAGAGGATCCTAGGCATTAAACACATGTCCTACATGGACAGACTTAAAAGATTGCAGCTATTCTCTATCTCTTATCGCCTACTCACAGGTGATCTCTGCTTGACTTGCAAAGCCATGTATGATCCAGCTCTGTTAGAAATGCTACATCAAATAAAAATCCCAATCCCTCTGGACCACATGCTCCAGAGACCTCAACCTCATTACCACAATCAACAGAACATGCTGGAGGGACAGGCTCCTCATCCAGAGACTGCCCATGCTCTGGAATAGACTTCCCATACATGTCAAGAAGAGCACCTCACTGGCCCTCTTCCAGAGAAATCTTGATGAGTGGATGGATAATAGAAAGTTCGCCCCAGGGATCACTCCAGTGGCTGTACTTGATAGAGGCACTGGAAACTAACGCTGGGTGACACAATGCCAGGTCACTTCTGTGGGCTAGGCTTGTAAAGGCTCCAGGGCCATTAGCCTAGTACACACCTATGAAACTATGAACTTATGAAGAAGCATGCATTCTAGTCAAGTTATTGGTGTGATGAAGGCTGTGAACTATGGAGGTATTATGGCCTGTGATGTGGATGTCCTTCACATTCTCAGTAGTTGTGGTGCATACAAGGGAGTAGTCAGCACTGTGGCCACATGCTGGTGAACATTCCACATACCATCTACCCCAGGCCACAGGCCACATACCTATTGGTATGATTAGAGGGTGTGATGTCTACATTATACTTGTGTTATGTTTTTGTTTTCATGATGTAACAAATCCCCCCATTTTTTTTGTCATTGCAGGTGTTGTCATGGATGTAGCATCAGTCTTTGGTATGTGCTGATACTGTCTGTATTATACTAATATCACAATTGGAGTCAATGACCGCCCACAATCTGTAGTTCTTCACTCAGCTGTTTGGACACAGGGTGTGTATGTCATTCGTGACATCTGTGAATTAAATAATGGATAGGAATGGCCTAGCAGACAGTCCTGATGCATGGACCTGATCAATGGACCTGGCATATAGGTCACTTCACACATTTCAACATATTTAGATGCCATGTACGTGATACAGTGATCTCCACACTTGCTGATATAAGTGTTTATGACCACATCTGACAGTGAATATCTCAGAGCAGATTTGTGTCAAATGCCTTGTTCTTGTCAAGTTTAAAAGGATGATGGTGTTGTCATCATGCATGCCCTCAATGACCTCTTTAAGGACATCCAATGCTCCAAGTACAAAAAACAGCCTGCACTCCAAGTGAGATTCCAACCAACATTTTAAAATATAATGGACCACATTACATGTAGGAATATCAAAATAGCATACTGGTTTTAGCTTTAAGCCTTCATCAGTGCATCTTTAAGGACATCTACCAGATGTAACAAACATGATGTAGCAGTAACAACTCACACAGGTCTGTTGCACACAGCTGGAATATTACTAGTGTCCATTTAGAAAAGGTCCATGATGACATGTTGATCTACCTCACAGATGAGGAGAGTCAAGATGTGTCTACACATGCATGCATTGGGTGCTCTCCAACACCAACTCAGATGGATGCATGCATGCTGATGTACACCCTAATATGGGAAAATAGTTTGTGTGGTGGGTGTGGTGAAGTGTGTATACAACCGTGTCAGGAAGGTGTATGTGCTGAGTAACATAAGTGATCTGTGATGCTGTTTCAGCCCACTGATTCCATGTGATAGGTCTGGATGAAGTAGACAGTGCATGCTGCCTATTTTTATCTGGCCTAAGGTTTTGACACAATCACCCATGCAGGTATCATTGAGAAACTCTCCCAGCTGGGGATTAACCCTTACATCACTAGATGGATAACCAATTGGCTCACTGATAGAATACATTTATTTATTATTTATTTTTATTTTTACATTTGTTAACTAGGTTAGTCTGACTGGGCCCAGAGAGCCCTTTTTCAGCATAGACCAGAGGAGAAAAGCTCCAAAAAAGTAATTAAAAAATAAAAAAAGAACTAAGAGTTCAAGTTGTAAGATACTTAACAGTACAAAAGCAGAGAGCAATATACAATGCCAATATATTCAAGACAAAAGTACAGTATTTTCAGAATGCAGTAGCAATATGTTTGAGAAATTTGGTTAGCAATTAAGTTATTTACAAGGAATGTAACAATGCCTAAAATAAAAAATTATGAGTAACATCATGGCATACTACAACAAAGATGCATTTAATAGCATAGGTACTAACTGCAGAGAGAGTATCAAATATGTATACAATTTAGGTAGATACGAGGCAGATATGTTAAGTGAGAGAAGGAAATGCATTAGGTAATTTCCTGATAAGTACAGATCCCTGCATGTTGGAAATTAATTTTTAGTTGCTTTTCGAATTCACCACTCTTGGTAATGGAGCGAAGGGACAATTGATGTTTGTTCCATGAGTATGCAATTGAATGACTGTAAAGTATTTTTCCAATAATTTTGTTTTGCTTGGTCACCTGCAGAAGGTTTTGTTGTGTGCTTCTGAGGTCACGATTGGGAGTGTAGTGTGTAATTATGGATGTAAGGGTAGGTAGGGCAGGAGTTGGGGTTATTTAGGTTTTAATAATTGGTGAATCGTCTGCATACTGTATTAAGGTAGAGTGGGGGAAGGAGACATGGAGGATTTTTTGCAAATATTAAAAAGTAGGAGGCTAGCATAGAACCCTGGGGAACCCCAGTGTTAACAAGATGGAAAGGGGATAAGGAGATTTGGCATCTGATGGACTGATATCTGTTTGAGAGGTAGCTGTTAAACCAGGAGGTAGTGGAGGTAGAGAGTTATAGGCTGGAAAGTTTGTTTAGGAGGATGGGATGGGAAACGGTATCAAATGCTTTGGATAGGTAGAGGAATAGAGCTGATATGAGTTTATTATCATCTCTGGCTTGAGCAATGTCATGTGTGAAAGATAGGAGTGCAGTGGTAGTACTGTGTGAGGGACAGAAACCGTGCTGTGTGTGTGCAATTAGGTTTGTCTTTAAGAGGTGATTTAGTATTTGTCTATGTATATATTTTTCCAGTATCTTGGATAAGGGGATAATATGGCAATAGGCCTGTAATTTGAGGGTTCTGTAGAATTTCCTCCCTTGTGGAGGGGTGATATGAAGAATTTTTTCCAGATATCTGGTACCATATTTTCTTGGATGGCTCTATTGATAAGTATAGATACAGGGTATACAGATTTGGCTGTATGTTTGAGAAATAATGGAAGGAGTTTGTTGGCTGATGGTGAACAGGGTTTGAGTTTGTTAAGAACTGATCTGATGAAGGAAGTATCTATGGGTGCTAGGGAGAATTAGGGAAGAGATGAGATGGGAGAGTTTCTGGTTTATTAAACTTTTCTACTGTTTCAATGAAAAAGTTGTTAAATAGGGTTGCAGTTTCATTAGCAGGTTTGTTAGGGAAGGCGTTTGGTGAAGAGGGGTTCCCTGGAGACAGTAATTTGTTTATGAAGTGCCAGACTTTCTTTGTGTTGCTTAGAGATTTATTTACATACTGTGAAGGTTGGTGAATCAATCTGTACCAGTAGAGCTTTCACCACTGGTGTACCACAGGGATCTATGCTTGGCCTGTTACTGTTTGGAATCTATTTCTTGACAGTTCAGGCTAACCAATATAGCCTTTGGCTTACAAAGTTTGCTGATTCTTTCATACTGGGTGCAATCATTGAGTCCACCTATGATGGTAACATACTACATGAGGGACTAGAACAGACGAGTGATTGGTGACAAAGCCACATGGTCTACAAATAAATGCAAGAATGTGTCTTTATTTTGTCTTTCTGCAAAGTAGAATTCCTTACTAATTACAGCATTGACAACATTCCCACTATGCTGAAAACCAGTGATGCAAGCACTGGGAACACACGTAGATAGCAATCTGAACTTTGACCACAAAGTCTCCACACTGGTATCTACAGCCTGTGTTGTTTACATCATAAGTCGTGCCATCATATTCAGGTCCTAGGATTATATTACAGCACTGTACTCGAAGTTTATTAGAACACTAATAGAGTATAATGCTCCATTTTGCATGTACAATACCTCACCAGACACATGCAGCAGCTGTAGAAACCACAGGGGCTTCTCACCAGGAAAACACGGGGCCTAAAATACATGCCATGATGTATGTGGATAGACTGAAAGCCATTTCACTGTAGTCTGTATAATACAGGATGAGGTGACTTCTGCTTTGCCTCCAGCCCAGTCTGTGACCCTGACCTGGTGGGAATAATGTACATACACAAATCAGGAATAGCTGATGGCATCAGTAGTGTCAGGTGAGGAGACTATGGTAATAATAGTGTTCCACATGCTGGTGTAAAAGGCTATTTGAAATGTCAAGCATGTGCACAAACACACACACACACGCACACACACACACACACACACACACACACACACACACACACACACACACACACACACACACACACACACACACACACACACACACACACACACACACACACACACACACACACACACACACACACACACACACACACACACACACACACACACACACACACACACACACACACCAGTTAACTGGGGTGAGAGCAAAACCCCTTCATATATAAGTGCACAAACTAAAGATCCCTGTATTTAGGCAAATGCCACAGCTCAAGTCTGACATGGAGTGTCTCAGACAGTTTATATCTGATGAAATCAGCTGGTCTGCTGAGGAGAATGTAATGGTGTCCCACATGCTGGTGTAAAATGCTCTCTTTAATGTAAAGTGAGTGCACAAAGATACATGCACACACACACACACACACACACACACACACACACACACACACACACACACACACACACACACACACACACACACACACACACACATTGACAGGGGTGAGAACAGAATCCAATACTATCTAAGTGCACTAACTACATAAATCTGTATTTAAGGCTAGTGCCACAGCTCAAGTCTGACTTGGACTATCTCAGACAACACTTATAGGTGATGACATCAGCAGTGTCTGCTGAGGAGAATATGGTAACAACAGTGCCACACATGCTGGTGTAAATGGTTATATGTAATGTCAGTCAAGTGCACAAGCACACACATCCAGTTGACTGCAGTGAGTAAAGAACAGCTAACTAAGTGCACAGACTACTGAACTCTGTATTTAAGGCCAGTGCCACAGCTCAAGTCTGACTTAGACTGTTTCAGACAAACTTTATAGCTGATGACATCTTCAGTGTCTGCTGAGGAGAATATGGTAATGACACTGTCCCACATGCTGGTGTGAAAGGCTCTCTGTACTGTCAAAGAAGTGCACAAACAAACATACAAGCACCCCAGTTGACTGCAGTAAGAAGAGAAGCCCTACCTTTCTAAGTGCACAGACTACAGAACTTTGTATTTAAGGCAAGCACCATGGCACAAGTGTGACTTTTACATGGCTGCAGGACAACTTATACTGCATGACATCATCAGTGTATGTTGGGGAGAAGATGTTGGGAGGCCTGCATGAAATGGATGTGTAGGCATGTGCAAGTGTTGCTGTCAGTTCAAAGGTTTGGTGTGATAACTGTAGGATACACACTTATGCTCTTGTGGCTTAACACACATAGACACACACTGGTGATCTCAGTGAAAACAGACCCCTTCCCCCAAGCTTTCTAAGTACACAGACTACAAATCTCAGTACTTTATACAAGTGCCATGACATGACACAAATCTGACTTTTACAAGGCTGCAGAATACGTTATAGTGGATGACATCAACAGTGTATCTCGGAGAGAAGATGTTGGGAGGCCTGCATGAAACGGATGTATAGGCATGTGCAAGTGTTCCAGTCAATTCAAGGGTTTGGAGTGGTAACTGTGGGATACACACTTACACTCTTCTGGCAAGAGAAACACACACACACTCACACACACACACACACACACACACACACACACACACACACACACACACACACACACACACACACACACACACACACACACACACACACAGTTGTCTGCAGTGAGAACAGAAACCCCTACCTATCTAAGTACACAGACTACAGCACTCAGTACTTTACAAAAGCACCATGGCACAAGTCTGACTTTTACAAGGCTGCAGGATAACTTATAGTGGATGACATCAGCACTGGATGCAGGAGAAAAGATGTTGGGAGGCCTGCTTAGTTTCATAGCTTCATAGGTTCATAGGAGGTTACTAGGTAAATGGCCCTAGGGACTGTACAAGCCTAGCCATGTAGAAACTCAAGTATCCTTATTGAGAATAGTTAGATGGTCATTGTTAGTAGTATGATTTTGTGATCAGAACTGACTGCTCCATCTATGAGGGACATAGGCGCCACTTCTGGGATGAATTTATGATAACCCATCCAGTTGTCAAGGGTGCACTTGAATAAGGTCATTGAGGTGAATGCTTCACATGCAGTGGGAGGATAAGCAACCTCTGGGAGATATGTCTATCCAGCTTGCTCTGTTTATGTCACAGGCTAGGTTGAGATCCCTGGATCAAGATAGTATTGTCCCATTTGATTTGCAGATGTCCAGCATTTCCAGTAGCACTGGGTCTCAGACTTTTCTGTAGGCCATGCACAGGTCACCTCTCAATAGCCTGTATGATACTGACTACAGTGACAGGGCTTTCAGTCTTTCTATGTATGTCATGTTTTTGAGGCCCTGGATTCTCCTGGTCAGAAACCTTTGTGGTTTCTACAGTTGCTGCAGGTTTCTGGTAAGGTACATACAGAAGACAGCATTGTACTCAATTAGTGATTTGATCAGGGTTGAGTACAGTGGAGCTATGACCTCCCTGTGATACTCTTATTGATGAGGTGAGCAATGTAGAATACATGGGTCCTTGTCAGAACGTCAGAAGTACAGTTAATCAAACTGCACTTTGATGAAGTGACTTTAGCGAAAGTGCATAACATCGAATATGCACTTTTGCTAAAACAAAGTAAAAAACAAAAACACATGTAATTTGCATGTTTTGTTAGTTGTACATCTAATTATTCTGTTGATATACAACTAAAAAATATTTTGTGGAGATCGCGGTACAGTGGGGATAAGGGAATATTCCCTTTTCCTCACTGTAGTGCGATCTCAGAGTTAAAATATTAAAGTAGGGGTGTGTGGGGTGTGCAGGGGGCTTGCCCCACTGCATAGTAGTGTTTACATGTTTTTTGTGTGTATTTTTTACTTTTTTTGTTTACTTTAGCGATAGTGCATGTTTGATGTTATGCACTTTCGCTAAAGTGGGTTCGTGAAAGTGCAGTTTGATGAACTGCACTTTCAATGTTTTAACATAGCCCCAGAATACATGACTTAACACTATGGACACATAAAGATAGAAGTTTAGATTGCTGCCAACCTGTGTTCCCAAGTCTTGCACCACTGCGTTAGAGAGATGCTATGAATATCCCAATTAGCAGGGATACTTTTTTTGCCAGAGTGGACAATGAGGCATTTTTTTTTCATTAAGTTTCAGTACGTCAGTTTGGTACCAATAATTTTTCTGTTTCAGCCCTTTCTGTAACATGTTAACATCATTTAGGGACTTTATATAATTGTGCCCAGGTGACAGTCATCTACAAACTTTACAAGCCACAAGCCATCTACCTTCACCTGGACTTCAGAGAAATAGTTTCTAAACAGTATAGGGCCCAGCACAGATCCTTGTGGTACTCCACTGGTAAGTGGTCTGTTGGAGGTGGAATGCCCGACTTTGACAGTGTGCTTTCGGTTGGTGAGCTGTAAAGTACCCATCTAGTAATGTAAGGGTTAATCCCCAGATCGGAGATTTCCCTATGAAACCAGAATAGGAGATTGTGTCAAAGGACTTGGCTAAATCAACATGGGTGGTTTGTCCTGTTTTCCCTCATCCAGGGCTTTGGGGACATTATCAAAGATATCCACAAGGGTTAATAAGCAAGATCTACCCCTGCCAAAACCAAACTGGGTTGGGTCAAGTGTGGTAAAGGTCACCTATGTCCCTGTGGTTTAAGTCCATGATGATGATTCTTTCCACAGCCTTGCAGAAAAGGCTTGTTAGGCTTATGGGTCAATAGTTCCCAGGATTAGTTGATGGATGTGTAGGCATGTTCAACTGTGAAGATAGTTCTAGTTCTGAATGTTACCAGATTGATGTGCATTGCATATCACACAACATTTGATATTAATTTATATAGTGTGGTTGATGTATTTGTGAATAAGTACTGAGACACCAGGGGTGCAGTATTTGTGAACAAGTACTGACACACCAGGGTTGCAGTGCATTAGGGAAGGCAACACACATCTGCATTGTAAATATGTGACATATTGTTAGATAGGCACTACATTTTGTTATGATTCCACATGTAATTTCATGGCATAAAGAGTAAATGGACACTAAACAGCAGTATTGCATGTTATTATTTATTTTGCGTAGCAGAACTGCAAGCAATGGGATTTTGCAATGGTTGGCAAAGTGTGTATGTGAAATACACATTTCCCTTACTTTCCTTATTTGCGTGTAGTTAAGCAGTGAGCAAATGTGAGCTGCATTGCTAAAAGTCTAACCGTTAGTATTGAGTCTATGAAATGCACCCACTGAAATAGATTCAGCTAAGCATATAAAAGGAAAGAAAGTTTCACCCCCCTGTGTTACTCTTAATTGTGACGATGTTATCCTTACCTTTGCTTAACTTATTTTATTTACTTCTATTTTACATTTGTTTACCGGGATAGTCCGACTGGGTACATGTCCATTTTCAGTGGAGGCCCGGGGACAAAAGCTCCACATAGACAAACTTGCATAGATTACACAGAGGTTAGCAAACAATTATAAAAACAAAGTGATTATATACAATGGCTTAGTAGTGTTCCCTAGCCGGGACTCACAATTCTCATAGATAGACACAATTAAAAGTAAGAGACATCAGATTGGAAGCAGAGCTTGGTGACTTAGTTACAAGTTATGATAATTACAGAATATGCTTTCAGTTTATAACTTAATCAGGGTTGGTACATGGACATAGCCAATTCACTTTGAGACACTGTTTGAGGTTTTCTTTTAAGAGACTTTTGGAGGATTGTAGGGTTATATAGTTTGGCAGTGAATTCCAGGTTTTTGTTGGCAAACAGGGATTCACCAGCAGAGTTATTAGTTTGTGGGTTTGGACCGGTAGTTTATCGGCTGACCGTAGGGATCTCAGGTTGCTATATGGCTTAATAATATTTTTAAGTGAGGGGGTATCCTTAGGGTGGTACAAAATGTTGTGCACTATTAAGAGTTGATTGAGTTGAATTAAGCTGGGCAGTTTTAACCACTCTAGTTGTTTAAGGTTCTGGCAGTGGTGGGTTCTATAGATGGAGCCAGTTGCAAGTCAGGCAATATGACTGTAGCTATGGAACAGCTTACCTACTTCGGATTTGTTGAGGTTTGAGAGTACAGGCGAGGCATATTAAAGAGTAGAGAGTAGGTGTGATTGGGCGATTGCAGTCCTAGACAGTTGGGTTAAAAATGTCTTGTTTCTATACAGTGATCCAAGGTTCTTATCGATGGTCTGTATGGTTTTGTTGAATTGTAGGTCAAATTTGAGATTATTGGCTATGATAACCCCTAGCAGTTTGGTGTGATGCTCTGGGAAAAATAGTGGTACCATTGTGAGATGTGACAGAGAATGAAAGTGTGGTTCATAGGTTAATAAGTTCATATGTAAGTACTAGGCTATCTGCCGAGGGCATCTCTAAGCCTAGCCAGAATGTGTTGGCTTTCTCCACCCCCTTAGATTAGTTCCCAGTGCCTCAGTCCAGCAGAGCTATTAGTTCCCTGTGCCTCTGTCCAGCAGAGCCACTGCAGTGATCCTTGGGGTAAATTTTCTGTTTCCCATCCACTCATCAAGGTTTCTCTTGAATAGTGTTAGTGAGGGGCTCTGCCTAATATAGATTGGAATCCTGTTCCAAAGCATGGGGAGTCTCTGGGACAGGAATCTATCCATCCAGCACATCCTATTTATCATTGTGGTGAGGTTTAGATCTCTAGAGCGTGTGGCTCTTGGAGATTTGTTTTTATTTTTAGGTGGAGCATGTCCATCAATTCTGGGTTGGACATGGCCTTGTATGTCAAGCAGAGGTCACCTCTGAGTAACCGGTATGCAACCGAGTACAGCTGGAGTTTCTTCATTCAGGCAGCATAGGGCATCAGTTTGAGGCCAGTAATCCTCTTGGTGAAGTACTTCTGTGGTCTTTCCAGCTGTTGCAGGTGTCTGTAAGGTACATCCCAAATGGGATGTTATACTTTATGATGGGTCTGAAGAGTGATGAGTAGAGGGGCACAATAACCTCTTTTGTTCTAGATGCAAATCCTTTTGTGATTAGGTGGGCCACATAGAAGGATTTTCTAACCACCTTGGAAATATGACTATCAGAGGAGAGATTACTATCTACTTGGGTCCCCAGATCCTTTATTACATTTTCTGTATTTAAGGGACTAGCATGTATGTGGTAGTTCATGGGTACTTTGTTTTTTTCCAAAGGGGATGACTATGCACTTTTTGGCATTCAGCATGAGGCCATGATTTTGACACCAGGTATCCGTCTCAGTGAGACCCTTCTGGAGGATGACTGTATCAGCTGGAGAGTAAATTATGGTCCCCAGATTGCAGTCATCTGCAAACTTGGTCAGCCATAGTCCTCCTGTGCTTGCCTGCACCTCTGAGAAGTATATACCGAACAGGAGGGGTCCCAGGACTGAGCCCTGGGGGACACCACATGTAACTGGTTTAGAGTTGGACCTAGAGCCTGCAACTCTCACTGTGTGGGTTCTATCCATGAGCCAACTGGCAATTTATGTTCAGGCTGGTGAGCTTGTCTATAATACCAGAATGGGGAATGGTGTCAAAAGCCTTTGTGAGGTCTAGGTAGGCTGTGTGGACCTCCTTTCCTTCATCTAAAGCCTTGGTAACTGTCTCAAAGAAGTCTACCAGGTTTGGAAGGCATGATCTGCCCTTAACAAAGCCAAAAAATGGGTAGGGTCCAATGTTTGAATGTTTCCAATGTCTCTGTTAATGAATTCCATAATGATGTGCTCCATAGCCTTGCAGACCAGGCTAGTCAGGCTTATAGGGCGATAGTTCCCGGGGTCCGTTGTGGCTCTACCTTTATGGATGGGATAACTCTTGCTGTGTGCCACTCTATGGGTATATAGCCTGTAGAGAGGCTGAGTTTGAATAGTGTGTTTAGGTGAGGGGTTAGTTCATTTTGGAGCTCATGTAAGACACAGCCTGGGACACCATCTGGTCCCATTGAAGCTGTATATTTGGCTTTGGATAGGACTGTTTTAACCTGTGTGTCTGTGATTACCGGGGCTTTACATTCTTCTGGTATGGATATGGGCCCTTTAGGGGGTGGGAGGAGGGTGAAGTTTGCACTAAACCTGTCTGCCAGAATGTTGGCAATATCAGTCGGTTCAGTGTATTTTATGCCATTCTGCACTAACTCAGAGCAGATCTGAAAGTTTCAACTTAGGTTCTTGACATAGCTAAAGAACACTTTGTGGTTATCTTTGGAAACCTTGGCAATTTTTCTTTCAAAGCTAGCCTTGGATGATTTTATGACGGATCATAGTTTCTTGCTGATACTGATCAGGGATGTCTTTCCTTCTTGGGATTTTACACTTTTCTGCACTAGTTTCCTCCTTCTGTTGTATAGCTTTTTTATGGCAGGGGTCCACCAGACTGGTTTCCTTTTCTTGGAGGAGTGAGTCTTGGTTTTGCTTGGGATAGCACAATCCATGCATTCTTGCAGGTGCTCATAGAGTGCCTTTGTAAGGGATTCAGCTGCTTGGCAGCATTGTCCTTTACCATGGGGGCTGTGAACCTTTCCACCTCGGACTTAAGTAACGTGAAGTTTGCGTTTGAAAAGTTTTTCACGGTGGTTTCTTTGATTGGGGGTGGGGGCAGAATGTGGATATCCAGAGTGATTAGTCTATCATCTGATCTAACCAGCGAGGGTTTGACCTCCGGTGTAGGACACTGATCACCCATGTTGGTGATGACCAGGTCCAATGTGTTGTCACCTCTGGTGGCGGTGTTGACCAGTTGATCCAGGGCATTCGAGTTTATAAATTCTAGGAAGCACTGGGCAAGGGAGTTAATACATAAGTAGTTCTCCCAGTTAATGTTTGGGTAATTGAAATCACCCAATATTAGGGCGTTTGGTAGGACCTTCATATTTTCCAGTGTCTCCAGAGATGCGGAATGGGGGTCCTGGGTCATGGTGGGTGATCTGAAGCAAGCTACAATTTGAATTGCAGTTTGCCCATTGTTAGTTGCACATGGATGATCTCTGAGGCATTGTGCTGTGCCACTAACCTGGAGGTGTGGGTATCCTTGATGAATATGGATACACCCCCACCTTTTGTGTTTCGGTCCGGGTTCTGTGGCCAAAAAGTATGGTATGAGTTATAGCCTGATAGTGCTGGGGTGCTCTCTGGAGCCTTAAACCAGGTTTCTGTTACTGCACAGATATCGATGTTCTCCATACTGAGAAGTGCCTCGAGTGCATGCATTTTGAGGTTTAGACTTCTGACATTGAGTAGCATTACCCTCAGTTTTTGGTTACTTGTGCTATTTACAGTGGTGGGTTTGTCTTTTGAGCCTTGCCTAAAAAAGGCACTATGGGGGATGCAAAAGCCTTGGCCAGTATTCAAAAGTCTAAGGGTGACAGGTGCAAGCCATCTGTTGAGAAGCAACGTGGTTTATCGAGCATGTCATCCCAGGTGGACAGATACTGGATCCCTTTGAATGACACCAGAAACTTAGCCAATTGTTGAAATTGATCATTTTTTCTTAATACTGTGGCATCATTCTTGGTGAGGGCAGGATGCAGGGTCAGGGTCACACTGGCCTGGGCTATGTGATCAGAGTGCTCTTCCACGTCTCTTTTCATGTAGTCCAGGGAGGTATGTCTCAGGTCATCCAACCAACATGGACAATGACAGAGTCATATTTGTGCTTGTTCTGGAGCGACCTGAATGCTTGTGTTATGTGGTGGATCATGGCGTCCGACGGGCAGCTAACTAACCTTCTCCTTGTCCAGCCTAGTTAGTGAGACATCGGTGTGCATGACTATAGAGTCACTTGCTACTAGTGTGTTGGGTATGTTATTTTTCCTTAAGGGCTGTGATTGTGTGGCACACTGATTATGTAAAGTATTTGTTTCATGGTTTGTGATGGGGTGTGGAGGTTGCTTGGGTGTCTGCTTTGGAGGTCTCTTTTGCTTTTGCAGATTTTTATTTAGAGCCTCCGAGTATGTCTTCATGCATTTATGTGTGTTATTTACCAGTGTTGGTTTAGAAGGTCTATGTGAGACTGGTGGTGTGTTGCAAGTATCTTCCTTCTCCTCTTGACTGTCACTTCCAGTCTTGGGTTGAGAGAGCTTTGCCTCCACTTTGGCTGTATAATTGCATCTCTCACATATATTAGTGTTTGGTGGTAGGAGGAGAGAGTTGTCGGTGTACATGAGGCAGTTGTAACATTGCCTCAAAATGCCCATATTCACCAGTTGGACTGTAGAGTACCCCAGAAACTGCCCTTTGGACATGTCTGAATAGGTAAAGTGATCTGTATTACTGATTAACTGGTAGGGACGAATAGAGAGCCATGTCCTTCTGGGCAGTGTAGGGAATCTAGTGCTAGGGTTAATTAGTGCTTGCTATGAGTTTTGAGAAAGTGCTGGGCTGTGAAATGAATGGATTGAGTGCTTAAGTTGATAGTTTGTCTATTTCCAAGGGAAAAATTTAAGAGTAGACTTAGTGGATCCGGGAATAGTTTAACCTTAGCTAACTGGCACTGTCCAGTGCTCAAAACTGCACAAACATGGTTTTTATAACAGGGAAATGAAAGAGATAGAAATTAGCCCAAAATGGCCAATAAACTGCTAACTTCTGGGCTACAGCAAACAAGGCGCACAAATTTCAGAAAGAAACAGATCAAATAAGCAGACACAATAAGCCTTTAACCAGAAATTCCCAGCTCAGAAAGGGCAGAATTTAACCTCTCCTCCCACAAGAGTGCAGACTACAAACCTTCTTAATGTAAAATAACTGGCCTGAAGTCCAAGGATATTGCCAATATCCTGGCAGATCAATTCAGTGCCAACTTCACCCCCCTCTCACCCCCTAAATGGTCCATCTCAATACCGGAAGTTTGCCAAATTCCAGTAATAATGGCGACACAGGTAAAAAAACACACTCTCCAAAGCTAAGAATACAGCATCCATGGGACCAGATGACATCCCGGGCTGTGTACTACATGAACTACAGTATGAAGTGGCACCTCACCTAAGTGCCATGTTTAATCATAGCCTCACCTCAGGTTTCGTGCCCACTGAGTGGCGCAGAGCTACAGTTATCCCACTCTACAAGGGGGGATCCACCTTGGATCCCGGAAACTACCATCCCATCAGTCTGATGAGCCTTATCTGCAAGGCCATGGAGCGTATTATCATGGAACTTATAAACAAAGACATTGGCAACCTTCAAACACTGGATCCCACCCAGTTTGGGTTCATGAAGGGCCGATCTTGTCTCCTGAACCTGATTGACTTCTTTGAATCAGTCTCCAGAGCCATGGACAAGGGTAAGGTAGTCCACACAGCCTATCTAGACCTTGCCAAAGCCTTTGACACCATCCTCCACTCCAGAATCATAGATAAATGTACCAAGCTGGGCATTAATCCCTACGTCATCAAATGGGTTGCTAACTGGCTTACTGATAGAACCCACACTGTAAAAGTAGCCGACTCCAAATCCAGCTCCAGACAAGTGACAAGTTCAGTCCTGGGACCACTCTTGTTTGGCATCTACTTCTCTGAAGTACAGGCCAACACTAAGGGACTGTGGCTAACAAAGTTCGCAGATGACTGCAAACTAGGAGCCATTATTGAATCCCCAGATGATGTGGATATTCTACAAAAGGGCATTACAGAAACAGAGGCTCGGTGCCAGAGCCATGGGCTCAAGCTCAATGCCAAGGAATGTATAGTTATCCCCTTTGGGAAAAAAAACATGTACCCGTGAATTACCATATAGGTGGCAGTACACTAAACACCGAAAGTGTGATATGAGACTTAGGGACACAGGTAGACAGTGGTCTCACCTTCGATAATCATATAGCCACAACAGTCAGGAAATAGTTCTATGTGGCACACCTCATCACTGAGGGCTTTTCATCCAGAAAAAAAGGAGGTCATTGTCCCACTGTACTCATCCCTCATTAGACCCATTATAGAATACAGCGCCCCGTTTGGTATGTACCTCTCAAGACATCTGCAACAACTGGAAAGGCCACAGAAATACCTCACTAAAAGAATCACAGACCTAAAGCAGATGCCCTATGCTGACACCTTAAAAACTCCAGCTATACTCTGTTGCATATCGTCTACTCAGAGGCGATCTATGCTTAACATGCAAGGCCATGTCAAACCCAGAGCTGTTGGACATGCTACACTTAAAGAAATCCCAGTCCCTCAGAGACACACACTCCAGGGATCTAAACCTTGTCATCACAATAAACAAAACATGCTGGAGGGATAGGTTCCTGACCCAGACACTCCCCAGACTCTGGAATAGATTGCCCATACATGTCAAGCAGAGTGCCTCTTTGGCCCTTCTCAAAAGGAACCTTGTTGATTGGATGGGAGAAAGGAAATTCACCCCGGGGATCACATCAGTTTCCCTGCTAGACAAGGGTCCAGGGCAGTAAATAGTGTGGGAAGACATAGCCAAGGAATTGATATGGCTAGGCTTGTGACGGCCCTAGGGCTGATAGCCTAGTACCAACCTATGAACCTATGAACCTATAAGTTCTTAAACCAGAATTAATGCCCTTTTAGAGTAACAGACACTGAGCCTTCAATCAGCAATTCCCAACTTAGAAGGATGTAAGCTACCTGTCCTGCCACAACAATGCAGTCCACAAACCTTCTTAATGTAAAAAGGTAGATCTACTAGTGGGAGACAAGAACAGAAGTTTAGTTTTATTGGGGTTCAGAAGTAGGCATTGGTTGGTGAGCCAGTTCTCGATAGTGGGAAATGTATTTTGGGCTAAGGTTTGCAGTTCGGATGTGGAGGTGGCTGAGCAGATCAGAGTGGAATCAACTGCATATTGAATGCAGGTAGCTTTAGGGATAGCAGTGTGAAGGTTGTTGATAAAAATAAAGGAGAGCAGTGGACCTAGTATGGACCCTTGAGGGACACCAAGTGTGCGAGGTAGCTGGCTGGAGAGTTTGCCCTGCCACAATACCGCCTGTTGTCTACCAGTCAGGTAGGACTAGAACCACTGGACAGCAAGCTTATTGAGGGAAATAGATTTTAGTGAAATAATGACAAGTTCATGGTTGACCATGTCAAAGGCTTTTGATAGGTCAAGAAGGAGGGCAGAGGTTAGCCTATTGTCATTCCTGTTTTGGTATATGGCAGTAGTAAAGGAAAGGAGGGAAAGCCACTTGGTCCTTCATTTTGAATTATCTTCTGTTTCTCCTTTCTTCCTTTCCACTTTCCAAAAAAATCTAAGCTTGTTTCCTGCCTTTCCTGTAACTAGTTTAGTCCAGATACAGATTTGTTGTAACCAGGACTGTTTGTAAGCTTCTGAGACCTCAAAGCCTTTCTGTGTTGGAGGGAATCCTTCTAGCTTATCAGAGGGAGTGGTAAGCACTAGGTAGCCTATCTACCACAAGAGTAGTTTCTGGCCCAAAAATTGTAGTGTATTGGATGTTTGGGTAGTTTTATCATCTCTTTCAACTTTCTGGTTTAAGAGCCTGCATTTGTGCTTGTTTCCTGCCTTTCCTGTAACTAGTCTAGTCCAGATACAGAGTTGTTGTATCCAGGACAGTTTGCAAGCTTCTGAGACCCCAAGCCTTTCTGTGTTGGAGGGAAGCCTTCTAGCTTATCAGTGGGAGTGGTAAGCTCTAGGTAGCCTATGTACCACAAGAGTGGTTTCTGGCCCAGAAATTGTTGTTTAATGGCCGTTTGGCAGTTTTTCCATCTCTTTCAACTTTCTGGTTTAAAAGCCCGGGTTTGCACTTCTTTATCACCTTTCCTGTAACTAGCCTAGCCCAGATACAGATTTGCTTTATCCAAGACTGTTTGTAAGCTTCTATGCCCCCCAAGCCTTTCTGTGTTGGAGGGAAGCCTTCTAGCTTATCAGTGGGAGTGGTAAGCACTAGGTAGCCTATCTACCACAAGAGTGGTTTCTGGCCCAGAAATTGTAGTTTATTGGCTGTTTGGCAATTTTTCCATCTCTTTCATCTTACTGGTTTAAAATCCTGCATTTGCACTTGTTTCCCATCTTTCCTGTAACTAGTCTAGTCCAGGTACAGATTTGGTGTCTCCAGGACTGTTTGTAAGCCTCTGAACCCTCCAAGCCTTTCTGTGTTGAAGGGAAGCCTTCTAGCTTATCAGTGGGAGTTGTGAGCACTAGCTAGCCTATCTTCCACAAGAGTGGTTTTCTTGGCTTTGTTTTTTTGAAGAGTGGTTTCTGGCCCAGAAATTGTAGTTTATTGGTTGTTTGGGCAGTTTTTCCATCTCTTTCAACCTTCCACTTTAAAAGCCCGCATTTGTGCTCATTTCCCACCTTTCCTGTAACTAGTCTAGTCCAGATACAGATTTGATGTATCCAGGACTGCTTGTAAGATTTTGAGCCCCCCAAGCCTCTCTGTGTTGGAGGGAAGCCTTTTGGCTTATCAGTGGGAGTGGTAAGCACTAAGTAGCCTATCTACCACAAGATCCAGGTAGAGATTCTTAGTTTTAGCACTTGAATTTGCATATTTGTGCTCAGCACTTGTTCAGAACTTGTTGTTAGCACGAAATAAGCTACAAATTACTACAGCACTCAACCTTCATCTTTACCTAGAGGAAAACATTTTTTGTACTTATTTTCCTCACTTGCTTAGAGAAAAACAGCTCTTATACTCACTTTCCCCAATTGTCTAGAGGAAAGTAGTTTTTTTATTCTGGCATGTCCAATGGTCAACTACCAGTGTTCTCTCCTGCCTATCTGATGAATCTGGGCATCTTGAGGCAATGTAACAATTGCCTCATGTGCACAGACAACCCTCTCCTCCTACCAGCCAACACCACAACCTGTAAGAGATGCACTTATATAGCCAAACTGGGAGTAAAGTTCTCTTTAACCAAGACTAAACCTGACAGTCAAAAGGAGAAGGTAAACACTTGCACCACACCACACTCATCACATAGTCCCACTAAACCTACACCACCAAAATCCACACATAGAAGCACAAAAACATTTGCAGAGGCTCTCAATAATAATCTTCTCAAGCAACAGAGACCTCCAAATCAGAAATGCAAGCAACCTCCACCCCCCAACACAACCCAAATAACACACAGCCCACAGACAGTGTGCCAATAAACCACAGCCCATAAGGCAAACCAGCGTACCCAACACACTAGTCATAGGTGACTCTATAGTCAGGCACACTGATGTCCCACTGAACAGGCTAAACAAGGAGAAGGTTACTGTCAGCTGCCTGTTGGATGCCAGGTTCCATCACATAACCCACGCACTCAGGTCACTCAACAACAAGTACAACAAATATGACTCTGTCATTATCCATGTTGGTGTAAACAACCTGAGACATACCTCCCAGGACTACAAAAAAAGTGAAAGAAAAATCCAATCTTGTAGCCCAGGCAGGTATGACCCTAGCCCTGAGTAGCATCCTTTCATCGCCCAGAATGATACCGCAGTACAAGGACAAAATGATTGACTTTAACAATTGGATAAGCTTCTGGTGTCATTCTAAGGGGATCTAGTATCTGTCTGCCTGAGACGACATGGTCAACAGACCACGATGCTTTGCCAGAGATAGCTTACACCTGTCCCCCCTGGAATTCAGGATGCTGGCTAAGGCTCTTGCCACCCCTATAGTGCCTTTTTTAGGCAAGGTTCAAATGACAAATTCACCACTGTAACAGGAACAAGCAAGCAAAAACTGAGGGTAATGCTACTCAATGCTAAAAGCCTATATCTCAAAACGCACTCTTTTGAGGCACTCCTTAAAATGGAGACCATCGATACCTGTGCAGTGACTGAGACTTGGTTCAAGGCTCTAGAGAGCACCCCTCCATTACAAGGCTATAACTCATACCACACTTTTCGGCCATCTAATCTGGACCAGAACACCAAAGATGGAGGTGTGTTCATATTCATTAAGGATATGCACACCTCCAGGCTAGTTGCTCAGCATAATACATCCAAGGTTATCCAAGTGCAACTAACTCTGGGCAAAACTGCAATCCAAATTGTAGCTTGCTACAGATCCCCCACCATGCCCCAGGATTCCAACTCCTCTTTTCTTGATATACTGGAAAATATTAGGGTTCAACCAAACATCCTAATAATATGCAATTTCAACTACCCTACCATTAACTTGGGAAAGCACTCATGTACCAACTCTTTCACTCAACTGTTTCTGGAATTCATAAATTCCAATGCCCTGGATCAACTTATCCACACCCCCAACAGGGCCAACAATATCCTAGACCTAGTCATTAGCAACATGAGTGACTGGTGTTCCACACCTGAAATCAACTCCTCGTTGGTCATATCCGACCATAAGCTAATCACTCTAGATATCCACATCCTGCCCCCACCCACCATTAAGGAAAGCATGGTAAAATATTTCTCCAAAGGCAACTTCATGCTTCTTAAGACAGAATTGGCAAACTTCATGACACCCATGCAGATGGACAATACAGTAATGACTGCTGAATCCTACACAAATGCACTCTTTAAGCACTTACACGAGTGCATGGATCATGCTATCCCAAACAGCACCAGGACTATATCCACCAAAAAAAGGAAGCCAATCTGGTGGCCCCTGCCATAAACAAACTATACAACAGAAGGAAGAAACTATTGCAAAAGAGAGTAAAATCCCATGAGTGGAGGAGCTCCCTGGTCAGCCTCAGTAAGAAGCTGAGATCCCTTATAGATCCTCCAAAGCTAGCTATGAAAACAAAATCACCACTGATTCTAATGGTAAACACAAAGCATTCTATAGCTATGTCAAGAATCTTAATGGCAACACCCAGATCAGCTCTGAATTACAGCACAACGGCATGAAAATTACAGAACCAACTGATATTGCCAACATCCTGGCAGATAGGTTCAGTGCTAACTTTACTCCCCTCTCACCCTCTAAAGGGCCCATATCTATACATGAAGAATGCAGAGTCCCTGTAATCACAACTATGCAGGTAAAAGCTGCACTCTCAAAAACCAAAAACACAGCATCCATGGGACCGGACAACATCCCAGGCTGTGTTTTACATGAACTTTAGAACGAACTGGCTCCCAACCAAAGCACCATGTTCAATCATAGTCTCTCATCAGGCTTTGTGCCCAGTGAATGATGCACAGCAACAGTTATCCCACTCCTCAAAGGGGGAGCCACCACTGATTCTGGGAACTATCGCCTATTAGCCTGATGAGTCTGGTCTGCAAGACCATGGAATGCATCATCATGGAACTCATAAACAAAGACATTGGTAACCGTCAAACTCTGGACGCTGCCCAGTTCGGGTTTGTGAAAGACAGATCATGCCTTCTGAACCTGATCGACTTCTTTGAGGCAGTCACCAAAGCTGTAGATGAGGGTAAGGTGGTTCACACAGCCTATCTTGACCTTGCCAAGACTTTCAACACCATCCCCCATTCTGGAATTATAGCTAAACTCACCAAACTAGGTATAAATCCCTGAAATCACAAGATGGGCTGCCAACTGGCTCACTGACAGAACCCACACTGTAAAAGTTGCAGACTCCAAATCTGACTTCAAACCAGTGACAAGTGGAGTACTACAGGGTTCAGTCCTGGCACCTCTCCTGTTTGGTATGTACTTATTTACTTCTCTGAAGTACAGGCTAACACACAAGGCTTCTGGCTAATGAAGTTCACAGATGACTGCAAAGTAGGAGCCATAGTCGAGTCCCCAAATGATGTGGACATCCTACAGCAGGGCCTCACTGAGACAGATGCCTGGTGTCAGAGGCATGGCCTCAAGCTCAATGCCAAAAAGTGCATTGTCATCCCCTTTGATAAAAACTCTGTACCCATGAACTACCATATAAACAGCAGTCTACTTAACACCAAATGTGTGATAAGAGACTTTGGGACACAGGTGGACAGTAGTCTCTTCTTTGATAATCACATCACTACAGTAGTCAGGAAATCCTTCTATGTCACACACCTCATCACAAAAGGGTTCTCATCCCAGAAAAAAGACGTCATTGTTCCCCTCTACTCGGTACTCATTAGATCCATTATAGAGTACAACACCCCTTTTGGAATGTACCTCACAAGACATCTGTAGCAGCTGGAAAGGCCACAGAAATACCTCACAAAGATGATTACTGGCCTCGAAAAGATGCCCTACACCGACCGTCTCAACAAACTCCAGCTTTACTCGGTAGCATATCGCCTACTCTGAGGAGATCTCTGCCTAACATATAAAGCTATGTTAAACCCAGAGCTGTTGGACATGCTACACCTAAAGAAATCCCAATCCCTCCAAGCTACATGCTGTAGGGACCAAAACCTTATCACCACAATAAACAGGACATGCTGGAGGGATAGATTCCTGTCCCAGAGACTTCCTATACTCTGGAACAAGCTACCCATCTATGTCAAGCAAAGTTCCTCATTAGCACTCTTCAAGAAAAATCTTGATGAGTGGAAGGGAAATAGAAAATACACCCCGGGGATCACTTCTGTGTTTCTGCTCGACAGGGGCACAGGAAATTAACTTTCTTTGGTGGCATAAGTCAGGGAGCCTTGTTGGCTAGGCTTACTTAGGCCCTTGGGCTGACAGTCTAGTACCTACCTATGAACTTATGAATCTTTATCTTATGTATCTATAAAAAAGTTTCCTATTATGCTCATCATCTTTATATACATTTTCTTCAAAATTTTTCTTGATCTTGCTTCATTTATTTGTCCAGCTTGTTTATTTCAGATTTCATAGTTGTAGTTCAACCTCTCTTCCATTTCTTATATTTCTTGTCTCTCACCTTAATCAGGTATTTTGTTCTTTGGAAATATATTCCCCTGACATTGTATGCCTAGATCCTGATGTTAAATATATATATATTTTTTTGCATTCAAACAATTTCTCTTTCAGAACTTCCCACGTTCCATGTGCAGTTTTTCCACGGAACACATCAATTCAGTTAGTTTTTTACATAGTGACTGTTTTGCTTTGATATAATCTGTAATTAATCTTCTGTGTATTGGTTTAGATTTCAGTTTGGTAGACTTATCTAGCAACAGATTAATCTATCCACCCCATGATAACAGCACTTCAATGGTGGTAAAAATTAACTTGAAGTAAGAGTAATTCATATAGGAACACAAATAATGTCTAGTATCTTCCGACCCCTGGTAGTTTTTCTCTTTTTACAATCAGAAACAACTGCTGTTTCTGAACATACATTGTGAATAATTCCCTTACTAAAGTTGTGGAATCAATATTACTACAATCTCTTTCTGGTAAATTTAAATACCCAGGTAATATTATTCATCTCTCCAGTGTTTCATGCAAGAAATTTATGAATTCCTCGAGGTCATCAGCACTTGACTTTAGTGGTCTATACACTCCAGCAATTGTTATATGTTCCAGGGTTCTTTTTATTGTCACTGACCACATGCACCCCAAACTAGGCTTAGATGCTCTACACATTTCCATTTTTTTTAAATGGGACATTTTTTTTCCATTTAGGTATTTACCCCAAAAATCTTTTAATTCATAGTGACCTGACTATCATTTCTATATATGATTTGTGAAAAATATGTCCTAACAGCAGTATAAGCTACACTATCTAAGAGGGCTATAAGTTCCTTGGTAACAATCAGAAAGTCCATGCAGATGAGATCATTTGTACCAACATGATTAAAAATAGATGCATACTTCCTTACATTAAGAAGTTACAAGGCTTGTCTCACATCTTCTATTTTTGCTCCTGGCAAGCATAACACTATCCAATGCTCCTTATCTTCTTTGCATATTTAACTATCAGTTCATCTAATAATTGAATATCCATTTACAAGAATATCTTTTCTGACCAGATCTTAAGAATCTTCAACTTCTAACACAGTCACATCTGCTCTATCAATTGTTAAAACAAATGATCTTCATCACCATTAGTCTCATTAATCCCGTTATTTTTATTGCATATCACATTTGCAAACATACAATTCTCATGCAGCTGGCTTTCTACATTCACAGCTTTAGCCATGTAGTCAATATCTGTCTTTCTCTTCTTTTTTTCTTACAGTAATGTTCTTCATCCTTCCACATCCAGTTTTGATTTATTTCATTTCACCTGCCCCTTGCTTCTTTTTTCTACCTTCCCTTTTGGAAAAGAGATGCCATATTCTGTAGAGGGAAGGTTTTCTGATAGAAAAATGTTATCATTCCCTATAATCTGTGTGTTACATAAAGCAGTGTCCTTTTTAGTATACATTCCCTTTATTTTACAGACATTTATCAGTTTCTTTTTCTTCCTTGTTATTTGTTGTGAACATCTTCCTTCCTTTGTTTATTTTTGCTTCCTTCTAAACACTTTGAATCCTCGGACTGCTGAATGCTTACATCCAGAATTCCAAAGCTGTCAGTGACATCATCTTGTTTCATAGGGTTTGAATGACCGTTAGAGACAATAGGCACATCGTGTTCTAATTCTAGTTGCTCTTTGCCTAAGACTACTTATTTCGTCAGTCCAGTCATTAATATATGTAACAATTCTCCAAGCTGTGCCAGTTGAACAAGAGCAATCGTCATCAGTCAGTTTAGATTTACATCTAATAGTGGTAAGCAAATCATCCAACTTTTGACACAAGGAACACAGATCACCAATGTTGTCAGATGTTACCTTTAAATATGCATAACATTTTTACATTGTACAAGATATTTGTGCTTTAGCAAATCATTAATGGCATATTCATTTAAGGAATCCATATTCAGCTTCAAAAGAATAAAAAAATAAAAGAAAAGAATAACCAAAATCAGTAACCACAGAATTCAAAGATAATTTAAATCAACCTCCATAAGAACAATCACACAAGCAATATACAAATAAATACTAAAGAAAGTACAGCAACGTTGTTCTGATCATACAAGTTCTGAAAGTCAAGCTATAAGTCGCATTTCTTTTTAACAGTAAAGATCAATAAATATCAAACCAAGATAGGATTGTTGAGATAACCTCTGGTTTGTCCTCGCTGCAGTCTGATGGATCTTCATTTTTTATTTAATTCTTCACATCCTTCTTCCATATAAACATAAATATCCAGCTACTTAACTTTTTATAAACAAAACCTTTCTTCAACCATTCATGCAGTACCTTTACAAAATACCTTTTTTGCCAGTCCATTAATTTGCTCTGCATTCCATACCCTGTACCACCTGAGCTTGATAATGAATCCACATTTATGTTCCTAAGTACTACATCCAATTCACTAACATTAATTTATTTTTTAAATTCTTACATAACTTACTCTGGAATTTTCTTTATTTTCCATTCTCTCTCTTATTTTCCATTCTTACACTCTTATACATATTTTTCACATGCTGCTCCATAATACTCATACTTTGCTCTTGTACTCTTTTTTTGTCTCTCTTTTTATAAATTTCTCTTCCCTCATTGCAGCAATACCCTCCTTCACTGTTTTACTCAAATATGATGACACCTCATATAATCTCCCTTGTAAATAACATTTCTGCCTAATCATTAATGCTTTATGTTTCTTTCCTATATTTCTTTTTCAATATCATACTACTTGCTTGTATTATTCTGTAAATTCTCGAATACATTTCTGTAAATTTCCCATATTTCACTTTTTCTTCTTTCCATGCATTACCTTGTCACTGACGTGAACACTTTTTATTCTTCTTTTCTAAATTCAAGCCACCATTCAGACCATTTTTTGTGGAAGTCCTTCATGGTTATATTTATTTATTTATTTATTTATTTTTATTTTACATTTGTTGACCGGGCTAGTCCAGCTGGATATATGTCCATTTTCAGTGGAGGCCCGGGGAGAAAAGCTCCAACGGAAGTTACAAATAATACACAGTAATGGTGTAAACAAGTTAAAAATTCTTAAAACATTAAGACAGGACATAAAATCTTTGGAGAGAGGCAAGTTAAAACAAAGTTATAACATACATTTGCTATACAGATTCTAAGGTATAAGTTTCTAATATGGAGGAGGAGTTTAGGCGGAAGGATACAAGACAGTTAGTCTGGGTTGTTACAGGAGCAAAGCCAGTGCTTGTTAAGATGTGTCTTTAGTTGTTTTTTAAAGAGTAGAGGACTTGACAAAGATGAGATATCAGATGGTAGTTTGTTCCATATATGTCCAACAGAGTTAGAAAAAAGGCTATTGCCAGCAGAGTTTTTGGGAATGGTAGTTTTAACCAGTAGTTTGTTTGCAGAGCGTAGCTGTTTCAGGTTATTATATGGTGTAATGAGGTTGGAGAGAACAGGTGTTTTAGCAGGCTGATAAAGAATTTTGTGAGTAGTTAAGAGCTGTTGATAAGTCAGCCTGTTAGGAAGTTCCAGCCAGCCTAGTTGTTTTAGGTTATGACAGTGATGGGTTCTGAAGAGGGATCCTGTGGTGTATATGCTACTTCTATAACTGCAATACTTCCTACTCTCCAATTTCAACCCATGATTTCTCATTTTTTCTTTTTACTTTCTTCCTATTTTAATATTCTCCCTTTCTTCCACCACCTCCATCCATATTTCTTATAGCTTCATAGATTCATAAGTGTATACTAGGCTAATGACCTTTATAACCCTAGCCAAGCATGCAAAATGTAGTCAGTAAGTTTATGTATCAGCCTTTTTATGTCTAACCAAGCTTCTCATGTGTATCCCACAAGATTATGTCTCTTAAGGTAAACATGACACTATTATTCTGCAGACTATAACAAGCCTAACCAATAACCAGAGGTTAGACAAACCTTGGGTCTATTTTCGGCTATTAAAAACAAAAAATGTGAACGTCTAAATACCAAACTTGAAAGGTAAAATTAACAAACAACTACTTCAATGAAAATAAATTAATTGAATGGCCATAGTCAGCCAACATCATGAACACAACCAAACAAGGTGGGGGGCTTCAACCCCCCATTCGCAATGTGGGGAGCTGCACTGAGATTGTACTACAGTGGGGAAAACGGCAAATTTAAAATGTTTCCCTTCACTTACCTTATGCATTGCATTACTTCCTGGTTGTTGGCCAGCTATGGCCATTCAGTGAATTTATTTTTGTAGAAGTAGTTGTTCACTAATTTCATCTTTCAATGTTTAACATTCAGTAATTAGCCATTCATGTTTTTTGGTTTTCGGTAGCTGAACATGGACACTCAGACCTTGTGCCTTGTACAACCTCACCCCTTGAGAAACCTATCACAGCTATAACACCATCTGCTACTGCCAACCCTTCTTGTTGTTCTAATTTTGGCCTTTCCCAGTTAGGGGTCACCACAACGGAACTCCCGTCCACTAATGATTGGCAGTACATTTTTTACGGATGCTGAGGTGCCAGCTCAATGCCCAACCTTCAGCGAAGGCATGCCCATTCTACGCATGTCTTTCGAATGCCACTCGACTGCGGGGAGGACATGCTGACTCCACACAGAAGGCGCTCCAGCCAAGAATCGAACGAGAGAACCTGTTGCTGTGAGGTAACAATGCTACCGCTGCACCACCTTATTCTATAGGCCCCTTGACGTTTGTTCCACACAGCTAACTTAACCACATTTTATCACTCACTGTATTTTACTTCACATCATGCCCTTTCTTTTTATATCTTTCCTTTAAAACCCCTGCAATTAAAAAAAAATCATGTTAACCACAACAAAGTCTAATATTTGATGAAACACATCCTTTCTTTCCTTGCTAGTTGTGTCTATGCACAATGATGGAATTCTGTAAACATGTTCTCTCCACCACACCTCCACAACAGTTAACCTTCCCAGCCTTTCCAATGGTACATCTGGTATTGTTCTTCATATAACACAGTCACTCCAGAACAACTTTCACTTCCTAAGTTCCATATTATATTTCTTCTCATAATTTTTACCTTTCAGGAATCATACATCCTCTGACAGAAAAACATTTACATCAGATTTCAGTATCCCTGTCCTACTTTCAGTGTTAATAATACTATTCAGATTTATTAAAAGTACTCAGAAGTTGTTGCTTTTTTTTCTTTTAAATATTACGGAAATATTTTTTAATTTTAATTTCCATATTTTTACTATTTCCCGGGTATATGTACAAATAATCCTTGATCCTCAAAATTAGATTTCTCACTGGCAATAAATTAAAAAACGTTCTGTCAATCCTTGTTTCTGATCGCTCTTCAAGCATGCAAACTCTAGCCTCCTTTTTCCTCTACATATTTTTCTTCTTCTATATTTTCTTCTTAACCTACTTCACCCCCCTCACCATATTGCTGTCCTTTCTCATGTATATTTTCTTCATTTTCTTCCATTTCCCCTTCTTTTCTCATTACTTACTGTTTGCTGTTGACAGTTCATCCAAAAGTAAACCTTTTTTCACATCCTGCATTTTGCCACACACCTTCTTCCTATATATCAATTCTCGCCACACTGTTTTCACTATATCTTGTCATTATCATTAATTAAATGAGAACATTTCTCTCAAAACTAACATGATTTAGGTGGGACAGCTTGGGTCTATATTAGAACATCAAAGTTTCAAAACTTCAAATGTTCTAATATCGAACCCTAGTCAGCAAAAGCTGAAAATATCGAAGCAACAGAAAACCAAATTTTTTTCCTAGGGAAAGAATTTGGTTGTCCGTTTCTGTTGCTTTGGCATTTTCAGCTCTGTGGTGGAAAGTTACAAGTCAGGTTCAGATAAGTGTGCGATTGAGTGCAGGTTAGGTTAGTTAAGGTAAGGGTGTGTGTTTGGTATGTGTGAGATTGTGTGGATGTGAGGGTTATGGCAGGTTAGGTGAGTTAGGGTTAAGGCGCGGGTTAGGTATGTGTGTGATTGTGTGGATTTGAGGGTCAGGGCGGGTTAGGTGAGTTAGGGTTAGAGCATGGGTCAGGTAAGTGTGTGATTGTGTGGACGTGAGGGTTAGGATGGGGTAGGTGAGTTAGGGTTAGGGCGTGGGTGAGGTGAGTGTGCGATAGTGACAGACCTTTGGGTTAGGGTTTGGGTTAAGGTAAGTCAATAGTTAGTGGTGTGTGTATAGTTTAGTGTAGGGTTAGGTGTAAGATTTTAGGTGTATGTGTGTAGATTGCTGTTTGTTTGGTGTGTTGGTGTTGTGTGTATGTGTTTTGGAAAAGCACATTTTTTCCCTAGGAAAAAATTCTCTGTTCTGTATGTTCGATGTTTTCAGCTTTCACTGAATAGGGTTCGATATTAGAACATTCGAAGTTTTGAAACTTTGATGTTCTAATATAGACCCGGACAGCTTGTCTTAATGTCCCTATATGGCTAGCCATAAAAATAAAATGTCACATGTTTTACCATGTTTTTTTTTTTCACATTTCAAAACAGCTTCCAACCTTCCTCCTGCATTCTATAAGTTTTTTCTTATTTTTAACTTTCACAGTGTTATCAACAGTTTCAGAAACCTTGTTTGCATTTTAACATCTTCTTTTTCAAGTGTATCAGTTGTAAACTGTAAAGTAACATTTTTTTAACATTTAGTTACTACCAGAAAACAAATAATTCTTCCATAGATAAATGTCCTTATAGTGACACAGTTCCAGAAATTTCATTCACCTTACCTCAGACTGAAATATTAAGTCACTAAAAAGTCTATGTCCCTATATGCATAAAAGAATAAACTTCTTGAATATTAAATCACAGAGCAGTTATCAAACTGTCCACTACTTATTAACTTAATATTTGCCTATTACAATCTCATTTTTTGTTCTTATTCTCACAATTGGCTTTGTCTTCTTTTTAAAAGCAGTTTATTATAGTTTGTTGTTGCTTATCTCTTTTACTTTTTGTCACTGCCACATGACTTTGTAATGTTGCCTTCTCTGCTGCCAAGTGACCTGGTTCCTTTTCCACATTACCATCTTCAGCACTTCCGAAAAAGTTATCTCCCATCTCACCCATTGAAAGAACAGAATTCTCCGCTGGATCATCCTGCCCAATTATTTTCAACAAAATATCATCCTCTAGCCCTACTATTACCAGTTCTATTCTCTGCTCCACCCCAGTGGACTCACTTACTTAATTTTCCATTGAGACAGGTAAACACAGCTCATTTCTATCATCCACTGCACAAGAATTTTTACCTGCATTCTGATTCACCATTTTGAACAAATTTTCTTTGAATTCTCATGCTCCATTTCCAAACACTTCATAGCTCTTCTCCTCCTCTCCATGCTACTGCTTCTCTTTGACATCTTCCTTGCTACTCCATTTATGTATCACTACCACCTCGGGTCTCCCTTGAAAAGAGGCCATTTGGGGAGTAGTAATAACCCAGTAAGCAAAGTGCAAATAAATGAGTTACTGAATAAATACATAAATAAAATAAATAAATAAATGCCAAAGAAGGAACCTCTAATCATTGCACAACTATGATTTGAAAGGTCAAACATCAAACACACCCAGAAAACAAACAAAAACAATATCTTTTTTAATTCCATCTCCAAGATTACAATACTGTGGGGAAAATGGCAAATTTCCCAAACCCTGCTTTTAAGCAATCTCACCTAATAATACCTGAACAGCTAGATCAGCTGTACCAGCTTTTTCACTATTTGTTGCAAAAAAAAAAAAAGAAACAGAAATGAAAATTAGGCAACGCATATATATTTATATATGTATATGTATACATATATATGTATATCTATATATGTATGTATATATCTATATATCTTTCTCTCTCTCTCTCTCTCTCTATATATATATATATATATATATATATATATACATATGTGTGTGTGTGTGTATGTATGTATATGTATAGATAAATAGATTTCAATATTGATATGGATAGAGATATAAACAAGCTTGTAGTGTTATAAGATAGTACTGCATTTTTTTCTGTTTTATTGTTTCATTGAATATTGTGTTAAAAATAGTACTGCATTTATCTGCTTATTTGTTCACTGAAAATTGTAGTTTTCTCTGTGTCTGCCGTTAGTTGGTTTATTGTTCTCACTTTATTGATATCGGTGTAGAAGTCTTGCAGTGTTATAAGAGAGTGCTGCATTTTTTTCTGTTTTATTGTTTCATTGAATACTGTATTAAAAATAGTACTGCATTTATCGGGATTCTATCAGCATTTCGAATGTTGAAAACACCAATTTTAATTTCATCAAACTGAATTGTTCGAAATGTCAGAAGAGCAAACTGACAGAACATCGATTTTTTCCCAGGGAAAGAAATACGTGGGCTGACATCGGAGTTTGCTATTTTCTCCACTGTTGTGCGGTCTCAGAGTTGGTATATTTAAGTAGGGGTGTGTGGGTTGCACAGCCCCCCTCATTGAGGGGTGTGGGGGCAAAGCCCCCCACTTCTGTTATTATTTAAAGTATTATTTATTTATTTTTATTTTTTTTTTTTGCACGGGACAACAACTTCTTTCCCTGGGAAAGAAATCAATGTTCCGTCATTTCACTCTTTTTAGATTTCAAACATTTCAATTTGATGAAAGTGCATTCAGCATTTTCAGCATTTGATATGCTGGTATAGACCCATTTTCTGCTTATTTGTTCACTGAAGTGTAGTTCTCTCTGTGTCTGCAGTTAGTTGGTTTATTCTTCTCACTTCATTGATATTCGCTGTAGATGGCTTAGCCTAGAAAGCTTCTCTGTGCCTTAAAGTCTTTGTCCCTTATCTCTGAAATTATTTCTGCTGAATAGTTGCATACTTGAGCTGCAACAAGCTTATTACAAGCTGAGATAAGTACAAATTTGGCATGTTATAAGATAGTACTGCATTTTTTTTTCTTTTTTATTGCTTCATTGAATATTGTGTTAAAATAGTACTGCATTTATCTGCTTATTTGTTCACTAAAAATTGTAGTTCTCTCTGTGTCTGCAGTTAGTTGGTTTATTGTTCCCCCTTCATTGATATTTGGTGTAAAAGTCTTAGCCTAGAGGGCTTCTCTGTCCCTTAAAGTCTTGGGCCCTTATCTCTGAAATTATTTCTGCTCAATAGATGCATACTTGAGCTGCAAAAACTTCATTACAAGCTGAGATAAGTACAAACTTGCAGTGTTATAAGATAGGACTGCATTTTTTTTTCTGTTTTATTGTTTCATTGAATACTGTATTAAAATAGTACTGTATTTATCGGGTTCCTATCAGCATTTCTAATGTTGAAAATGCCAATTTTAATTTCATCGAACTGAATTTTTCGAAATGTCAGAATAGCAAACTGACGGAACATCGATATCTTTCCCAGGGAAAGAAATCGGTGGGCTGTCATCAGAGTTTGCTATTTCCTCCACTGTTGTGTGGTCTCAGAGTTGGTATCTTTAAGTAGGGGGTTGTGGGGTTCACAGCCCCCCTTATTTGGGTGTGTGGGGGCAAACCCCCCACTTCTGTTACCATTTAAAGTATTAAAGTTTTTTTTTTTTGCACGGAACACCGGTTTCTTTCCTGGGAAAGAGATCGATGTTCCGTTATTTCACTCTTTTGAGATTTCGAACATTTCAGTTTGCTGAAAGTGCATTCGGTGTTTTCAGCTTCAATATGCTGATATAGACCCATTTTTCTGCTTATTTCTTTCACTGAAAATTGTAGTTCTCTCTGTGTCTGCAGTTAGTTGGTTTATTCTTCTCACTTCATTGATATTTGGAGTAGAAGTCTTAGCCTAGAGGGCTTCTCTGTGCCTTAATGTCATAGTCCCTTATCTCTAAAATTATTTCTGCTGAATAGTTGCATACTTGAGCTGCGACAACTTTATTACAAGCTGAGATAAGTACAAATGTGCAGTGTTATAAGATAGTACTGCGTTTTTTTTTCTGTTTTATTGTTTCATTGAATATTGTGTTAAAAACAGTACTGCATTTATCTGCTTATTTGTTCACTGAAAATTGTTGTTCTCTCTGTGTCTTGGTGGCTTTGGAATTTACTGCCCCTCCTATAAATTTGTGTTTGAACACTCCTCCTGGGCCCATCTCATTTGCTCACTCAACCGAGTACAGTGAGGTCATATTTTGATTTCAGACACTCCTACCATTCCCATCTGTTCAGCCCTGTCCCATCTCTATCCTAGTCTAGTTTCATTAGCTCATCCTGCCTAATACAGTGAGAACATCTGAGTAGGCATACCCACTTAGGCCCTGAACTTGTCTGATTGAAGACTGCTGAAATAGGGCTCAGTTCTGAGTTTTTTTACTGGTTAATTGGGTAATTTGTTTAAATCAGTTTTCTTGTTTTCCATTGTTATATAAACAAATGTACTTTACCTTCTTTTACTGTATTTGTGTTCTTCCTTCTTTATTACCTTATTTTGTTTTTGTCTCTTCTTAAAAGTACTCAATCGTGTTTATTCTGCTGCATTTATTACTGCTTTGTAGTAGCCTGATTAAATTGTAACTGTTATTCTAAGTCTTTTGGTTATTGCACTTGGGCTTCAGACCAGTTGTTTTACACTAGGAAGGTTTGTGGTCTGCACTGTTGTGGCAGGACAGGTAGCTTACATCTTTCTAAGGTGGGAATTGCTGATTGAAGGCTCAGTGTCTGTTATTCTAAAAGTGCATTAGTTCTGGTTTAAGCACTTGTGCTCCAGGCCAGTTATTTTACATTAAGAAGGTTTGTGGTCTGCACTCTTGTGGGAGGAGAGGCTAGTTTCTGCCCTTCTGAGCTGGAATTTTCTGGCCAAAGGCTTACTGATCCTGCTTATTTGAACTGTTTTTCTGATACTGATGCGCCTTGTCTGCTGTAGCATAGACTAGATTCAGACCTGCTGAATCTAGCTTTGTTTGTATAACTTGAGCACTAATCCAGGCCATCTTTTTTTGGAGAAGGTTCCCCTGCACCCTAGTGGCAGGAGTGTGTGGTTAGAACTTGTCTGATTGAAGACTGTTGGAACAGGCCTCAGTTTTCAGTTTTTGTACTGGTTAATTGGGTAATTTGTTTAAATCAGTTTGCTCATTTTCTATTGTTATAAAGAAATTGCACTTTATTCATCTGCTTTTACTGTAATTGTGTTTCTTCCCTCTTTATTACCTTAATTTGCTTGTGCTTCTTCTTAAAAGTACTCAATTGTGTTATTCTGCTGCATTTATTACTGCTTGATAGTAGCCTGATTAAATTGTAACTGTTATTCTAAGCCTTTTGGTTTAAGCACTTGGGCTTCAGACCAGTTGTTTTAAATTAAGAAGGTTTGTGGACTACATTGTTGTGGCAGGACAGGTAGCTTACATCCTTCTAAGTTGGGAATTGCTGAATGAAGGCTCACTGTCTGTTATTCTAAAAATGCATTAGTTCTGGTTTAAGCACTTGGGCTTCAGGCCAGTTATTTTACATTAAGAAGGTTTGTGGTCTGCACTCTTGTGGGAGGAGAAGCTAGATTCTGTCCTTCTGAGCTGGGAATTTCTGGTTAAAGGCTTATTGTGCCTACTTATTTGAACTGTTTCTTCCTGAAATTTGTGTGGCTTGTTTGCTGTAGCCCAGAAGTTAGCACTTTATTGGCCGTTTTGGGCTAATTTCTATCTCTTTCATTTCCCTGCTATAAAATCCACATTTGCACTTTTTTTGCACTTGTATTCAGCTCAGTGAGTGCCTGCCAGGTGTTCTGCAGAGTTCTACAGCAGCAGAGAGACAAAAGATAGAATTTGGAGTGATTAAGTATAATTTTTCTGCATTTTCTTGCTGTCTTTAACAAATTCCACTTAAAACGACATTTTGTTTAGTGTTTCTGTGATTTAAAAAGCTTGTTTCTGGTACATATTGTACTTATTTGCTCCCTGCACTTGATCTAAGTCATTTTTGTGTTTAACTAATCTGTTTAGCTGTTGTAGGCTGCACATTAAAATGTGATTGCCATTTCTGTGCATTTAAAGTGTTTTTTTTTATTGTATCTTGTTTATTTTCTGAAAAAAACAAAACAACCCTCCCCCCAAAAAATATACTTGTTTCCCGCCTGTCTGAACTAGTATAGTCCAGTTTTCATGTGATTGCTGAATTCAGGGCTGTGTTACAAGTTTCTGTGTTGCCCGTACCTTACTTGGGTAGAAGAAAGTGTCTCTGTTCACCTGTGAGAGAGGGCAGCTTTGAGCAGCCTATCTGCTCATGGAGGAGTGGTTTCAGCCCAGAAGTTAGTAGTCTATTGGCCATTTTGGGCTAATTTCTATCTCTTTCATTTCCCTGCTATAAAAACTGCATTTGTGTGGTTTTGTGCACCAGGCAGCAGCAGTTAGCTAGGGTTTAACTATTCCCGGCTCCACGAAGTCTACTCTTCAATTTTTCCCTTTGAACGAGACAAACTTTCAACTTAAGCACTCGAACCACTCATTTCACAGCCCAGCACTTGCTCAAAACTCATAGCAAGCACTAATTATCCGTAGCACTAGATCCCCCTATACTATCCAGAAGGAGAAGGCTCACTATTCATCCCTACCAGCCAATCAGTAAAACAGCTCACTTTACCTATTCAGGCATGTCCAAAGGGCAGTTTCAGGTGTACTCTCCAGGCCAACTGGTGAATCTGGGCATTTTGAGGCAATGTTACAACTGCCTCACGTACACAAATAATCCTCTCCTCAAACCACCAAACACTAATATATGCGAGCGATGCAATTATACAGCCAAACTGGAGGCAAAGCTCTCACAACCCAAGACTGGAACTGACCGTCAAGAGGAGAAGGAAAATACTTGCAACATACCACCAGTTTCACATAAACCTACTAAACTAACACCGGAAAATAACTCACATAAATACATGAAAACATACCCGGAGGCTCTAAATAAAAATCAGCAAAAGCAACAGAGACCTCCAAAGCAGACACTCAAGCAACCTCCATACCCCATCACAAACCATGAAACACATGCTTCACATAATCAGTGTGCCAAGCAATCACAGCTCTTAAGGCAAAATAACATACCCAATACACTATTAATAGGCGACTCTATAGTCAGGCATACTGATGTCCCACTAACTAGGCCAGACAAGGAGAAAGTTACAGTTAGCTGCTTGACAGGCACCAGGATCCACCATATAACACAAACACTCAGGTCACTCCAGTACAAGTACAAATACGACTCTGTCATTGTCCATGTTTGTGTGAATGATCTGAGATGTACCTCCCTGGAGTACATAAAAAGAGACATGGAAGAGCTCTCAGATGATGTAGCCCAGGCTAGTATGACCCTGACCCTGAGTAGCTTCCTGCCCTTGCCAAGAATGATGTCACAGTATAAAAAAAATGATCAATTTCAACAATTGGCTAAGTTTCTGGCGTCATTCAAAGGGGATCCAGTATCTGTTCGCCTGGGATGACATGCTCGACAAGCCACGTTGCTTCAAAGAGATGGCTTGCACCTGTCACCCTTAGGCTTTTGAATACTGGCCAAGTCTTTTGCCGCCCCCATATTGCCTTTTTTAGGCAAGGCTCAAAAGACAAACCCACCACCGTAAATAGCACAAGTAACCAAAACCTAAGGGTAATTCTACTCAATGCCAGAAGTCTAAACCTCAAAATGCATGCACTCGAGGCACACTTCAGTATGGAGAACATTGATATCTGTGCAGTAATAGAAACCTGGTTTAAGGTTCCAGAGAGCATCCCAGTATTACCAGGCTATAACTCATACCATACTTTTTGGCCACAGAACCCAGATCGAAACACAAAAGGCAGGGATGTATCCATATTCATGAAGGATACCCACACCTCCAGGTTAGTGGCACAGCACAATGCCTCAGAGATCATCCATGTGCAACTAACAATGGGCAAAACTGCAGTTCAAATTGTAGCTTGGTACAGATAAACCATCATGACCCAGCACCTCCATTCTGCATTTCTGGAGACACTGGAAAACATGAAGGTCCTACCAAATGCCCTAATATTGGGTGATTTCAATTACCCAAACATTAACTGGGAGAAGTATTCAAGTACTAACTCCCTTGCTGAATGTTTCCTAGAATTTATAAACTCAAATGCCTTGGATCAACTGGTCAATACCCCCACCAGAGGTGACAACATATTGGACCTAGTCATCACCAACATGGGAAACCAGTGTTTTACACCGGAGGACAACCCCTCGCTGGTTAGATCAGACCATAGACTAATCACTCTGGATCTCCAAATTTCGCCCCCACCCCCAATCAAGGAAACCACTGTGAAAAACTTTACATTACTTAAGACCGAGTTGGAAAGATTCACAGCCCCCATGATAAAAGACAACACTGTCCAAGCTGCTGAATCCCTTACCAAGGCACTCTATGAGCACCTACTAGAATTCATGGATCATGCTATCCCAAGCACTGCCAAGATTCACTCCTCCAAGAAAAGGAAATCAGTCTGGAGGACCCCTGCCATAAACAAGCTATACAATAGAAGGAGGAAACTAGTACAGAAAAGAGTAAAATCCCAAGAAGGAAATACATCCCTGATCAGTATCAGCAAGAAACTACAATCCCTCATAAAATCATCCAAGGCTACCTTCGAAAGAAAAATTGCCAAGGACTCCAAAGATAACCACAAAGTGTTGTTTAGCTATGTCAAGAACCTAAGTGGAAACTCTCAGATCTGCTCAAAGTTAGTGCAGAATGGCACAAAATACACTGAACCGACTGATATTGCCAACATTCTGGCAGACCGGTTTAGTGCAAACTTCACCCCCCCCCCCTCACCCCCTTAAGGGCCCATAACCATACCAGAAGAATGTAGAGCCCTGGCACTCACTGACACACAGGTTAGAACAGCCCTATCCAAAGCCAAAAACACAGCTTCAATGGGACCGGATGGAGTTCCAGGCTGTGTCTTACACGAACTCCAAAATGAGTTAACCCCTCACACAAACACACAGTTAAAACTCAGCCTCTCTACAGGCTACATACCCGAAGAGTGGCGCACAGAAACAGCTATCCTGTTCCACAAAGGTTGAGCCACAAGAGACCCCGGGAACTATCGCCCTATAAACCTGACTAGCCTGGTCTGCAAGTCTATGGAGCGCATCATCATGGAACTCATTAACAGAGACATTGGAAACCTACAAACATTGGACCCTACCCAGTTTGGCTTTGTTAAGGGCAGATCATGCCTCCTAAACCTAGATGAGAGAAAGGAGGTCCACACAGCCTACCTAGACCTCACAAAGGCTTTCAATACCATTCCCCATTCTGGTATTATAGACAAGTTCACCAGCCTGAACATAAACCCCTAGGTCATGAGATGGGTTGCCAATTGGCTCATGGATAGAACCCACACAGTGAGAGTTGCAGGCTCTAGGTCTTACTCGAAACTGGTTACAAGTGACATCCCCCAGGGCTCAGTCCTTGGACCCCCTCCTGTTCGGTATATACTTCTCAGAGGTACAGGCAAGCACAGGAGGACTGTGGTTGATCAAGTTCACAGAAGACTGCAAACTGGGGGCCATAATTGACTCTCCGGCTGATACAGACATCCTCCAGAAGGGTCTCACTGAGATGGATGCCTGGTGTCAAAATCATGGCCTCAAGCTAAATGCCAAAAAGTGCATAGTCATCCCCTTTGGAAAAAACAAAGTATCCGCAAACTACCACATACGTGGTAGTCTCCTAAATACAGAAAATGAAATAAGAGATCTGGGGACCCAAGTAGATAGTAATCTCTCCTTTGATAATCATATTGCTAGGGTGGTTAGAAAATCCTTCTATGTGGCCCACATAATCACAAAATGGTTCATATCTAGAACAAAAGAGGTTATTGTGTCCCTCTACTCATCAGTCATCAGACCCATCAAAGAGCACAATGCCCCATTTGGGATGTACCTTACAAGACACCTGCAACAGCTGGAAAGACCACAGAAGTACCTCACTAAGAAAGAAGATTACTGGCCTCAAACAGATGCCCTATGCAGCCTGACTAAAGAAACCAGCTATACTCGGTTGCATACTGCCTACTGAAAGGTGATCTCTGCCTGACTTACAAGGCCATGTCCATCCCAGAATTAATGGACATACTCCACCTAAAAAAAATCCCTGAGAGCCACACGCTCTAGGGATCTAAACCTCACCATAATGACTAAACCTCACCATAGGACTTGGTGGAGGGATAGATTCCTGTCCCAGAGACCCCCCCCCCCCATGCTTTGGAATAGGATTCCAATCTACATTTGGCAGAGCCCCTCACTAACTCTCTTCAAGAGAAACCTTGACGAGTGGATGGGAAACAGAAAATTTACCCTGGGGATCACTGCAGTGGGTCTGTTGGACAGAGGCACAGGGACCTAATGGCTCTACTGGACAGAGGCACAAGGAACTAATCTAAGAGGGCGGTGAAAGCCAATAAATTCTGGCTAGGCTTACATATGCCCTCAGGCAGATAGCCTAGTACTTACCTATGAACCTATATAATGTATGGAGAGAAAGAAATGCCATTGTAATCTATCCCACAGCCTCTGTTTTTAATTTCTCTGTAGGTCAGAACTTCAAACTTAAGTTTATATTCTGAGTGAGTTTTCATTCATAGATTCCTGACCAAGATCCACTTTCCTAGATTAGAAGAAGACTTTAATTATTTCCAGTTATGGATGAATGACACATGGCTAAATAGGTTCATATATTCATAGGTTGGTACTAGGCTATCGGCCCTAGGGCCTATACAAGCCTAGCCATAACAATTCCCTGGCTATTTCTTCCCACACTATTTACTTCCCTGGAACCCTGTCTAGCAGAGTGACTGACGTGATCCCCGGGGTGAATTTCCTTTCTCCTATCCAATCGTCAAGGTTCCTTTTGAAGAGGGCAAGGAGGTACTCTGCTTGACATGTATGGGCAGTCTATTCCAGAGTCTGGGGAGTCTCTGAGTCAGGAACCTATCCCTCCAGCATTTTTTGTTTATTGTGATGACAAGGTTTAGATCCCTGGAGCATGTGGCTCTGAGGGATTGGGATGTAGCATATCCAACAGCTTTGGGTTTGACATGGCCTTGTATGTTAAGCAGAGATTGCCTCTGAGTAGACAATATGTGACAGAGTATAACTGGAGTATTTTTAAGGCAGTCAGCATAGGGCATCTGCTTTAGGCCTGTGATTCTTTTAGTGAGGTATTTCTGTGGCCTTTCCAGTTGTTGCAGAAATCTTGAGAGGTACATACCAAATGAGGCGTTGTATTCTATAATGGGTCTAATGAGGGATGAGTACAGTGGGACAATGACCTCCTTTTTTTTGGATGAAAAGCCCTTAGTCATGAGGTGTGCCACATAGAAGGATTTCTTGACTGTTGTGGCGATGTGGTTATCGAAGCTGAGACCACTGTCCATCTGTGTCCCAAAGTCTCTCATCACACTTTCGGTGTTTAGTGTACTGCCACCTATGTGGTAATTCACGCATACATGTTTTTTGCCCAAAGGGGATAACTATACATTTCTTGGCTTGAGCCCATGGCTCTGGCACCAAGCATCTATTTCTGTAAGGCCCTTTTGTAGAATATCCACATTATTTGGGGATTCAGTAATGGCTCCCAGTTTGCAGTCATCTGCGAACTTTGTTAGCCAGAGTCCCTTAGTGTTGGCCTGTACTTCAGAGAAGTAGATGCCAAACAAGAGCGGTCCCAGGACTGAACCTTGCGGTACTCCACTTGTCACTTGTCTGGAGCTGGATTTGGAAATGTATCTTTCTACTTCCTACTATTTAGAAATTTGATGGCACAGATTTAGAGGGAATTGATTTACATTTAAAGAAGTATCATTGAGTCATATTTATCTGTTCATCAGTATATCAGATCTTACCAAAGACATTCTCTGTCACAATGGTTACTGTACACGAGACAAAATTCATTATTTTTATACAGTTGCAGGTGTCATTAGATGTTCACTTTTTTGACATCTTTGTTAGAATAAAATTTATAAATCTTTACAGTCTGTACTAGTCAAATACAACAAACTGATAACATTCCAAGATAATGTTTAAAGAATACAGCCAGGAAAAGAAAAAAAAAACTATGCCTGCATTAATAGCCTTTGTTTGTTATACTGTCTAGCTACTCTTAATTTATTATCATACAGTTCACATTTTAATCTTTCTGTTTTTACCCTAGAGGGTCTTTCTTTCTTTCTTTCTTTCTTTCTTTCTTTCTTTCTTTCTTTCTTTCTTTTTCTTAACTAGGAATGTCCAATATAACCACAGCCAGCCTTAGGTATAGGCAAACTAGGCGACCACCTAGGGTGGCTTACAGGACAGCCTCGTAAAGGGTGTTGATTTTAATTATTTACTTTTCTTATTATATGAATGTATAATAAGAAAGGTAAATTAATTAAAATGCATAAATAAACCACAGGGCTCTGGAATCATAGGGCGAGGGGGAGACGTGAGCGCCCTCCAACTTTTACACCTGCAGGCTGGCCAGGAAGCTTCAACAATTACCAAAAAAATATTTCACTCTATGGTAGTGGAGTCTTCTCCTTTAAGGAGGAACATGCGTGTGTCACATGCGCACTTGCCATCATTAATGTAAAGGTGTTCTACAGTTGTGCTTGGAATTTAAACTAGCACTTCAAGAGATGGTTTATTTCTGTGAGTACGGGTGTGGCCGTTCATTTTAAAAAGAAGATAAGTAAGTGTCTGTGTAGTTTAAACTAGATTTGAGAAAAATTCTCAATTCCACCACGGCTTACACCAAACAGAAAATTTAAAACAAAATTTAATCTTCAATAAAAAAGTGAATAAAAACAGACATAGTGGAGCACATAAATCTTTTGATAAGCGTTTTTGGTTTACTAGACTTCATCAGATTGTAGTTTAAACCAGGTTGCTGTATGAGAGAGAAAGTGTGTGTGTGTGTGTGTGTGTGTGTGTGTGTGTGTGTGTGTGTGTGTGTGTGTGTATGGAATTTAAATTAGTTATACAGTTTGTAGGAGAGATAAAGTGTGTGTGTTGCTGTGTGAGAGAGTGTGTGTATGGAATTTAAATTAGTTATACAGTTTGTAGGAGAGATAAAGTGTGTGTGTTGCTGTGTGAGAGAGTAGGTGTGTGTTTGAGAGAGAAAGTGTGTGTTTGTGTGTTGTAGGAGTGTGTGGAATTTAAACAAGTTGGTAGTTTCTGTATGAAAGAGAAGGTTTGTGTGTTGCTTTGTGAGAGAGTAGGTATGTGTATGTGTGTATGTGATTCTTCTTCTTCTTTCGGCTTTTTCCCGGTTAGGGGTCGCCACAGCAGATCACCTTGTCCGCACATTGAATGGCAGTGGAGTTTTACAGTGTCGAGTTGCCAGCCCAGCACCCAACCTTCCACAGAAGGCACACTCACACGCACACCTAGGGCCAATTTAGAGTGTCCAATCCACCTGCAGCATGTCTTTGGGATGTGGGAGGAAACCGGAGCACCCGGAGGAAACCCACGTGACCACAGGGAGGATATGCAGACTCCGCACAGAAGGCACCCCAGCCGAGGATCGAACCGGAGAACCTCTTGCTGTGAGGCGGCAATGCTAACCACTGCACCACCGTGGCCGCCCATATGTGTGTATGTGATATACCTCTCAAATGTCCTCATAAAATTTGTAGTGCTGTGGTAAATCACAGAACTGAAGTCATCTAAATAATGATTTTATACATACACACACACACACACACACACAAATACAGATATGTATATATATATATATATATATATATATATATATATATATATATATATATATATGGGGCTGTGTGGCTGCATTTACTTTGTGTGTGTTTTATTTATACAAGTTTACATTTTTCAGATACTGACATTAGTCATATCACCAAGTATTTTTTTTTTTGGGGGGGGGGCATTTTAATGTAGGATTGATCTTAAGCTAAGCAGTTTTATGCTAGTGTTTTTGTAAACATAAAAGGTTGACAAAAATGTGTTTTATTGGGAATAGCAAGGCAGATCACAATACATTCTTTATGGGATAATGTTTAGAAAAGTACAAAAAAGTTAATTAAAGTTAACCTATCCTGTCTTTTAAACACTGTTTCTGACTTCATTGGAGCACAAGGTTTGGCTGTGGCACTATATGGATGGCCTGTGTGTGCTGATATATTGAATAAAAATGCCCTGATAACTGAATAATAGTTTTTAACCTGCTTTATTGTAGGTTGAAAGTTTGCGTGAGTAAAAAGCCACGGATTTATTTGGTTTGCTGATCATTGTGTCCTTTTTCAACAACTGGTAAGGATAGTAAAGTACAGTGTCACAACCCTTTTATTTAAAGTCCACATTTTGGGTCTAGGGTGTGTACCATTTCATTGAATGGAGAACTGCTAGTCATACAGTTTAATGTTAAGCTTGCTTATTCGCTTTCCAATTGTGGTGTCAGTCTAATATTTTCCATGCTTGCATAAATCTTTAGTTATTCAGTTTATCTGTGATGGTACAGTACATTCCAGACTGTTTTCCTTGGGTGGAAGATGAATTGTCACCATGCCTGCCCTGAGAAGTCTGGTTCAGTCAAAAGTTGTCTAGTTCACTAGATTAAAATCTAATGTTTTGGTTTGGCACTTGAAAGCATGTCGCCAGCTTTTTAAACTTCTCGTTTATGCTTTTCCAAGATGGAGAGAGCATTTCTGATGTTGATGGACCAGGTGATGAGTTGTATTGTTGGACAGAAACATCACTTTCTTCAAAAGCTATAAGAACTATTCTCCATGATTACTAGGGATGCACTCATCCAGTCCCATCATTAGTATGTGGATTGATGATTTTAACTTCCCCTTTTATAGGATGACTAAGTTAAGTTTACCCTTCAGTGTAATAGTGACCAGATAATGCCATTCAGTACTGCTGTGTATTTATCACTCCATGCCCTTCCTTATCAAATCTTACAGCTTTTCTATACTTTTTCCCTTTCTTGTCATCCTCCAAACCCCAACACTGTCTGTTGTATGCCTGCTCAACTGGTGTATATATATATCTATATATATATATATATATATATATATATATATATATATATATATATATATATATATATATATATATATATATATATATATATATATATATATATAGACACACACATACCCAAATGCAGTCTTTGCAGTCTTATCTCTCCTGGATGGTTCTTGCTGCATGTTCCCCTTTTCCAGTAAGATCTGGTGACCTGCTTTCTTGGAATTCTGCTAAAGGGCATTAACTTGTCACTGAGGTTTAAAAAGTCGTCTTCTTCCTTCAGCTTTTCCCGGTTACGGGTCGCCACAGCAGATCTCCTGTCCACTCATGATTGGCAGTGGAGTTTTACGGTGTCGAGTTGCCAGCCCGGCGCCCAACCTTCCTCAGAAGGCACACTCTTGCACACACTCACACCTAGGGCCAATTTAGAGTGTCCAATCCACCTGCAGCATGTCTTTGGGATGTGGGAGAAAACTGGAGCACCTGGAGGAAACCCACGCGACCACAGGAAGGACATGCAGACTCCACCCAGAAGGCACTCCAGCCGAGGATTGAACTGGAGAACCCCTTGCTGTGAGGCGACAATGCTAACTGCTGAAAAAAGTGGTTAGTAGTAAATAGTGGATGCATTGACTTTATGCACTTGGCTCATTTCACAAGAAAAGGGATTGCATCTAGAAAAAAGGAGGTTATTACCTCTCTGTACTCCTCCCTCATTAGATCAATAATTGAGTATGACGCCCCTTTGGGTATGTACTTTTCCAAGCATCTGCACTAACTGGAAAGGCCACAGAAATACCTCACAAAGAGAATCCATGGCCTCCAACACCTGTCCTATGTGGACAGGCTCAAATCTCTATCACTCTAATCGGTATCATAGAGATTCCTCAGAGGTGATCTGTGTCTTGCCTACAAGGCAATCTCGGACCCTGCCCTACTAGAGATGCTCCATATCCATAAGTCTGAATCTAATATGCAACATCAACAAAATCTGCTGGAGAGACAGGTCTGTCTCCCAAAGGCTGCCCAGTCTCTGGAATAGACTTCCCATACACGTCAGAGTACCTCACTGACCATCTTCAAGTGCAACCTTACTGAGTGCATGGGAAATCACAACTTTGTCCCAGGGGGTTCCACCTGGGTCCCTCATTGACAGGGGTGACAAGTGCTGACTGAGGTTTCTTTTTGTAATAAACTCTTGGCTAGGCTTCTAAGGGCCCCAGGGTCATTAGCCTAGTAACCTCCTATGATCCTATATACACACATATACATATATATATATATATATATATATATATATATATATATATATATATATATATACATATGACTGTCAGACTTCATATCCTTCAGAAATGCATGTTAACACAAATCTTATTGCTCTAGCAACTTTCTGTGTTACAAAAGTGCAATATTTAAAATCTATCCCTATTTTTTGGGCCATTACATCCACATCATGTTAGGCTTTGTCCAGATTTCTTGCACTAAAAGGTTGAGAGGTATACATACCTCTCAACTGTCCAGATTTATGCCTCATATTTTTGGCCTATTCCTCATAAAAGTTGTAGTTTTCTGGCAAATCTCTGAGAATTTAAATAACTAAATATCATACATTTTAGTTTAAGCCTTCATTTCCTTCAGAAAATGCATGCTAAGACAACTGCTGTTATTCTAGCAACTTTCTAAGCCTATAAGAGAAATAGTTATAATCTGCCCCTGTTTGGGGACCTTTGCCCCCCCCCCATTATTTTAGGCTTTATTCAGATTTCTTTTGCTAAGAGGTTGAGAGGTATGGAAGCATAGTATGCAATGCCCTAGTTGCCGAATATCTGTTGCATTTTAAGGAGGATAGGGGTTCTGCATTCCTCAGTGTGCCCTCCTTTGTTTAAGATGCCTAGTAACTATGAACTTGTTGTCATTTTCTCAGTAATTCTCGACTGCAGTATTACCAGCTTACCAATTGTTTCTTTAATGCGCATAGACAATTCATTCTTCAAGGGCAGCAAGCACTGAATTTGTGGATGAAACACTGAAATGTTAAGTTATTTGCCGCCAATAGCCTCTTCATTAGTTACACATTTCTTTAATGTAGAATTATTCAGATGAATTTTACTTCTGCAGAGATTGTGCTTATTGACTGATACTGGTGGGTTGTAAGACAGAAGTTTGAGCGGCCTTTTATGGTTAAAATGTTCTGAAATAGGCACTTTTGTCATTATTGGGTCATACATTTTGTTTCATTGCTTACTGGAAAAATGTTCAAATCTAGAAATTTAAAGCACACTCCAACGAGTGTAAATGTTTTCAATGTGCAACTAGCTGTTTTTTGTTTATCAAATGGCACATTGTGTTGTCGAATTTGAAAGCAGTGTTTGTAGCATAAATGCCTTTGGTGCAGAAGGCTGTGGATTCTACTCCCACACCATGTATATGGAGTGCTGATATTGCAGTCCCTATATAATTGCTGATTATTTGGTGCATTATAATGGTGGATACGGGTTCTACATTCCTGAGCATGCCCTACTTTGTATGAGATGTCGAGTGACTATGAACTTGTTGGTTTGTTAGTCATTTCCTATTGAAATATTACCAACTTATCCATTTTTTTATGTAATATAGACCATTTATTCTTCAAGGGCAGCAGGCACTGAATTTGTAGATAAAACATTGATATGTAAAGTTGTTTGCCAGTAGCAACCTCTTCATTAGTTACAAATTTCTTTAATGTGAAATTATTCAGATGATTTTACTTCTGCAAAGACTGTGCATATCAAGTAATGTTGGTGGATTGTAATGTCAGAAGTCTCGAGTGGCCTTTTATGGTTGAAACTTTATGAAATGGGTAGTTATTGGTTCACACATTTTGTTTCATTGCTTATTAAAAGAATGTTTAAAACTAATAATTTAAAACACATTCTAATGTGGTGCTGTATTATATAAGGAATATAATTCAATACAATCAGGAAGGTGAATCAAAGAACAAATATGTGTATGCATGGCCCTAAAAATGTGTGCAAGGAGTCTGTTTTGAAAACAGCCCAAGGGTAAACATAATTCTCCACTGATCAGATGCATTTTCTATGAATGTGGGTTTTCATGTCATTTCAATGAATGTGAGTTTTGCCATTTCAATCAATGTGAGTTTCAAGGGCAGAGAAGTTTACTGCTTGTGCTAAGTCTGTTTACATAGCGACACTGTATTATTTGTTTACCAAATGGCTAATTGTATCTTTGTTACTTTATTTCAATATCTGTGATCATTGTAGAAGCAAATAAGAGAACAGTATGCACACTGATAGATTTGGACAGTGTGTGTGGTAACTGGTGAGAAATAGCCAAATAATGAAACACCGGAATGGCTGAGGAGGGGGCTGCTGCTGGGGGGTACGGGGTTGCTGCAGGAGTGGCTGCTCTGAGGGGCAGTCTATTACCCTGCCTATGGCCCTATTTGACCATGATCCAGCTCTGATATTTAAAGTAGAAAATACATACTCAAAGGTAGCTACAGTTTAACTACATTACAAGGTATCTTTTTCTTCCTGTCCATTTACATAATTTAAGAAAATGACTGGAGTGGCTTTCTTTGGGTGTGACCCTGTGGGTGTGGCTCAAATAGGGATGTTTCATGAGTATGGCATGAGTGGGGCTTAAGAGGCTTCAGAACACTATAATGCCTAGAGCGCCATTTTGGCTAAGGCTGGCCCTGAATATAACCACTTTTTTGGTGGTGTCCATGAGAGACAACACCAAAAGAATAAATGACAAGAAAGTGGTTCATTACAGCAAGCACTACACAGACAATAATGCACAAGACATAATGAATGTAACACACATAATTAGTCCTAAACACAGTAACATAAGAAGTTACACACGTATAGGTATTCCATGGAGAAAGTGCTCTAAAGCAAGTATTAATACAAATTAGTAGTAAGCGTAGGAAGTGAAAAGATCTGTATAACATGCGAAGCAAATAGATAGTTTACTATGAGACTGAAGCAATCAGATAATGTCCAATTTGGATACCAGAATATAACTGAGAAAGCAGAAGAGTTTTAAATGCTTGCTTATCTTTTTTTTTTTTTTTTTTTTTTTAATTTATAAAGGTAGTTTGGAGAATTTTTGCAGAACCTGAGATAATGCAGTGCAAGGAAATGATAATTAAAGGGGGGGGGGGCTATTTAAGGTTGTGGAGCTAAAGCTTTGATGTGGGTGTTTTGGAATATGTGCATCCATTTTACTAATGCTCAAGTGACCAATTATGAGTTCAGGTAGAGGTACTACAACTGGAAGGTACGTAAAGTAACTGAGTGGGATTTTGTGGTAGGTATGTTGTTTAAGTTGTATTACGTTATGCTGTTTAGTTGGTAGATGACTTACTGGTAGAGCCTGATAGTTATGAAGACTGAAAGTTATGATTTTCTTTGGCAAAGATTTATAGTAACCAGCCTAAATACAAGAAGAATGTGTGCTGTACACTGCTAACCAAAGCCTTGAAATAAAAGCACAAAGACCCAGCCAGGAAGCACATAAAAATGAAATCCGAGTATTGCAAGGTGGTCCAATATAACCAACAAAGGTGTCCGGCCACTAGGTTATAGAAATTCAAATTATTTAATATTGTTTGTAAAAGTAATGAGCACTTTTGTTCATACAACTGGAACTTCATCAGCATACATACTACAAAAAAATGTCCTTATATAGTACAATCCTTGAAGACATAGCCACACCATTATTCACCTTTTAAAGTATAACTACTATAAACCACTACATTTATCACAAATAAAATGTTAAACCAATAGAAAATAGAAAAATGCAATGCTAAATTCATAATAAAAATATATAAACAAATATAAATGTTGTTAGATTTCAAATCCCATATTCAATATGTATATATATATATATATATATCTATACAGACAGATAGATATAGATAGATCCAATAAACAAGAAAAAAGCAACAGCAAGCCGTAACCACCTTAAAACATTTAATGTTTTCCACAGCAAGCAAAGCAAAACACAGCACACAATGATAACGCTGAAACTACTACCAGTTCATTTTCTTCTCCAACTTCATCAGAAAAATGCTGACAATCCAAACCCCTCCCCATTTATACCTTTGCACACTGCCAAAACTTAAAATCATGTGACACTGAATTTAATGTTAACCCTTTCCTAAACATATCTTAAAAACAAGCATAATAAATACAAACATAATAAATACAACTTTCCCCTGTTTAAAACACTGTTAAATATCTAAAAACACACTTTCAAAACCTGTAGTAAATAAACCGATGGATATAAAAAAAATGAATGCATGTAAAAAATGAATAAATGCATTTAAAAAAATCAAGTAAAATCAATCTTGATGAACAATATTTCAAATCACATGTGTGTGAAATTTATAACTTTGCTGCTCTTAATTTTAAAACTGGGGCAAGGGAGACCATGTGGTTCAAACCCGGCCACCTATTGGCTTCTAATACCAGTTGCCAGCAAACCTCTCTATATTCCAACATGGTCTCCCAAGAACCACCCTTACCATCCATTACCACTTCATCTTATACAAAAAAAGTGTAAGAAAACACCTTCACAGCTCAAAGTGTCTTTATATAATGCGTTTCTGTTGTTACCCCTCCTAATGTCGTAAAGGTGTTCATATATTCTTTTCTTTAAACACCTTTACGTCTTACCTATGTAAAACGCTTTACATTTCTTACAGGTTGCAATGTAAACAAGTCCCTTACTTTCACATTTAAAATAGGATTTAGAGGTCATGTGTCTATTCCTGTTACAGTAATTTCAGAAGTATCAGCTATAAAAGGGTATTGTTGGCATGCTCCACACTTGAAGGTACCCAATTTTCTAATTAAGCTTCCCCCAAGTTTGTTTTCCATAAGGTCCTTAATACATCTACCTTTTCTGAAGATGAATTTTAGTTGAACATCAAATTTTAAATTCAAATCAGAGAGCTTGGAAAATCTGTTCCATTCCCTCTGGACAATGTCTCTAATGGCCTGCACATCACCACTAAAATCCACAATAAAGGCATTCTCATAGGAGTCACTGTCCCCAATGCTCATTACCCTTTCTTTTATACCTGTATCACCAGAATGTAAAATTGGTGTAAATCTGTCCTTCCTATGCAATACTTCTTCCTGGATTTCCTTAATCAAGGTCTCTGGGTATCTTCTTTCTAAAAACATACATTTTAGTAGGTGACACTCACCCAAAAAAAAATCATTGTCACCAGAGGTCATTCTACTACCACATACATTTTGACCCTTCACTATTCCTTTCTTTTGGAAGTATTGGTGGGCACTAGAAAAGTGCAAAAATGAATTACAATATTTCTCCTTCCTGTGTACTTTTGATTCAAACCGATTACTGCTTTTCCTAATATGGACATCCAAAAAGTCAATACTGTCATAACCTATCTTATATGTGAATCTAAACAAATCAGTACTGTTGGAAATGTATTCAAAGAAGTCCATAAATTTCTACTCACAATCTGTCCAAAATATACAGATATCATCAAGGAAACAAAAGTGTGTTTTTAGATATTCAAAAGTGTTTTAAACAGGGAGAAGTTGTATTTATTATGCTTGTTTTTAAGGTATGTTTAGGAAAGGGTTAAAATTGAATTCAATGTCGCATGATTTTAAGTTTTGGCAATGTGCAAAGGTATAAATGGGGAGGGGTTTGGATTGTCAACATTTTTCTGATGAAGTTGGAGACGAAAACAAGCTGGTAGTAGTTTCAGTGTTATCATTGTGTGCTGTGTTGTGCTTTGCTTGCGTGGAACATATTACATTTTTTAAGGTGGTTATTGCCTGCTGGTAATTTTTTCCTGTTTATTCTGTTTGTTTTGGGTACTTCATCCTCCTGGATGTAGATATAGATAGATATAGATATAGATATAGATATAAATGTTTCCATAAAAATCCATAAGTTGAAAATTTGAATCCTTATACAACCATCATAATAAAGTGCATTGCAAACTTAGAATCGAGTGAAGAAAAACCACCTCTATAAGGCCTGGTGGATTAATGGCATTTAACATGAACTGAGAGAAAAGTTCTTTAAGTTCCAGTTTCGATTTCCAATCACCCCCTCAGGTCTTTAAGAACCTTCTCAAAAATACCAAATCTAAATTTACAAATACCAAATCTAAATGTGCGTTCTCCTTACATGATAGATAATGTCTATACAGTGCATTGTTCACATTCGTCTTCTTTAAATTATACTTACGTTCATAAATTCTTAACCACAGAGCACATTCTGTCTTTCCCATGTAAAAACTAGGACATTTGGTACAGATAGCAAGGTAAGCAACACATTTTGTCTTACAGTTACTCCATCTTAGACTCTCCATACTGTTAGTACCACTATTAAGGGATATCTCCTTTTCTTGAAGAATTGTATGGCATTTTTATATGTACCACACTTCCTGGTACCTACATCCATCTCATTCATTCCTAAATTTGTTCTATTTTTCTGAAAAATTAGATTTCAAGTTTGCATCCATTTTAAATACAAAAACAGGCCTGCAACACAGTATTTCAAATAAATTGGAATAACTACTAATTGCATTCTAGTTCTTAGATATAACCTCTTTAATTTTGTGTGCATAATCATTGTATTCAACAATAACTACTCTATTATATTCTGTGAGGTGAGAAGAGAAATCATACCGCCGTCTTTAGTGTTGTCATTCAAATTCCAAGTCAGTACCAAGTAGTGGTTTATACTTTGTACCCCAACCATTAAGCTGCCACCATTAATCTCCATAATAAACAAAGGGCTAACCTGTCTCCCTAAACATAAGCTCTATATTGCTGAATTCACTCACCAGATCTTCCTTGTTGGACGTCATATGTACTGTTTTAATAAAATGCCCTTTAATAAGATTTCATTAATATCTACCATTATCTACCAAAATTTGAACATCCTGTGAAGAGAGAATGGGACAAGAAATGAGGCTAGCAGGAAATAATTCTAAACCCCTGATTTTAGGTATTGAGGTAAATAAATCCATAATATCAATTGTAAGAAACCCATTAATCAATGAACACATTAAGGGTATCAGCCTACTAAGAAAGTTCCATGGATCTTTCAGGAGATGTGATTTAGTCTGAAAAAGGGGTTTTAATTTCTTATTGATAAAGGTAGAAAGTTAATAAGTTTTGTAACCCCCTGCTGCCACAGTCTATACTTCAGAATAAGGGTCCCCTTATTAATTTTGGGAATTCCAAAGCAAGTCAGAATGATGCTTTTCTTAATGGTTAAATACATGTGAATATTCTCATCAATCCAGCCTTCCAAAAGTAACTCATCTTAAAATAAATCAATTCAATTATAAACAATATTAATATCATTTTGAGAAGTAATGACATGTTCCAGTATCAAATAACATTTCCAGGATATCCCCAGAGTATTGCAACAAATCAGCTATCACTGTCCCACCCTCTGTATCAGGTTTCATCACCCAAGAACTTTTATCTTCTTTTAAAGAATTCTGGATCAGCCTTTCCGGGTGTATCAAATTCCTACCCTTAGAAGAATTAAAACCCACCAGCAACACATAATAATCTTTAAAAGGTGTTTTTTCAACAACTTGTAAAACAGTGAGGGTTAGGGGTTTGAATGTGCTTTTTTTCTTAAACGTAGTCTTATTCTTCTGGGATCCCTCCAAGCTCATATTATTATAAAAAAAAACAGCTAAATTATGTTTCTTTATGAATAATTAAATTTTCAATAAGGAGTCAGTAATCTTAAATGTTGAACTGGGGATAAATTTGTAGCCCCTGGGGAATAGCTTGAAATGATCTATTGTAATGGGGATTATACTATAGTCATAAATTTTAAATCCATTATACAAAATAGTAACCCCATCATCATCACTTATCATCACTATCTTATTTACTTCCTCCTGCTCTTCCCTTTACCCCTCCTGCTCTGCTGGTTTGAATCCAGCTACCTTGGAGATTCTGTGCTCAGACTTTAGTGGGGTAGACTGACTAAACAGGTGGAGGCAGGGAATAGATGCATACAGAAAAAAGGTGGGCATGGATAAAAGCATAATTTATGTGGAGTACAGTTATAAGGTTGGGAGGTAGGTATTACTAAGGCTGTTAGGTTTGGGCCATTATGTACTTTACTTACAACTGTGTTATATTTTGCAAGATGGTGTATTTTGCAATAGTAAATGATTGATGGGACAAAACTGTGGCCAAGCAAAGGTTTTGTTTCATGAAGTCACAGCTGCTGAGTATTCTGAGCCTGGTCATTCAAAAAATCATCACCCTAAGGTAGAACAGAGTTGCAGAACATATAGGAAGAGGAAGGTAGATGGTTCATTCAGAATGCAAGAAAGATCCATTAAGAAGGATACACATGCATGTCCACAGGAGTCAGCACAGATTACAGCTGCTCCTTTAATACCAACAGGCAACCAGGGTATTTCACTGGTAGGGGAGTTAGAAGGGCACGTCTAGAAGCTGACATCAGTTTTTTTACAAGAGTTGAACACGGTGGATAGGGCATGATTGCAGGATTAGTTATGTGCAGCTTCAGGGCAAGTTAGTCTGAGCATAGGCTGACAGAGGATATATTGCTGGGTAGTGTTCTGTCTGCTGAGACTGGGGTTTATCCATTATCAAAGCGTTATGCCAGGGGCTGTATGTCTGGAGGCCACACCTTCTCAACATTTGCCAATGGAAGGCATGGGGGTGGTGTCCTTATTACCAGCAGAGGCATTTTTTTATACCACATATCCCATTAGCAACCAAGGAGAAAATTTGGAGAAGAGAGTATGTGGCTGTGTTTAATTTGATTGATACAGATAGGGCACAGTGGTAGCTGGTATGTAGGTACAACTGTCAGAACTTGGGATATTTGGGTCCTAGGCTTTGTTTATTTTATGGCAGTTATAATAGAAAAGGATTCTTTGCAAGCTTTGCCATTGCTGGCCTATTTTATTACAGTACATGAAGCACGGCATTTAAGATGGGAGGGGCAATGTCCATTTATGGTATGACCAGCTGTTTAGGAAATTAAAGACAGTTGATGAAACTCTTAACTGGGATTGAAGGCACGCTGATACATGGCTGGGCACCATAGTAGATAGGATAGGGTGTCAAGTATGTGAGTCAGTGAAGGATATTGACCTTAGACTAGGTAGCTGTTGGGCTTTTAATGTTGGTACTGTCATTTTACATAATGTTATTCCATGTGAGGAGATATTCATGGGGCATCAAAATGTTGGCATAAGAGTAGGGCATGGTGAATGCTGCAGACAGACTCAAACTCAGAGTGTCAGGAGTGGGCATCGGCAAAGGTAGGGGAAATTTTCAAAGAGCTAGAGGTAAAGGGCCCTTTTGGTGGCAGCTAGGTAGAGCAGAGGTGGATTCTTTTTACTGATATTACTAATGGACTACCAGATTGTGTATTAGCTGAAGAATTAATTTCAGGTTTTACTTTGGGTTTTAGTATAAAGACAGGTGTGGAACATAGTTGAAAGTTTCCTAGTAATTTGAAGTCAGTTGCTAACAGACAAGGGAAACCTAATGGTTTGTAATTAAAAGAAGTTAGAGTAGGTATGGTAGAGTATTAGGTTCCTTTTATGTGCCCCCATTTATGGAATTTCTCATTTCTTCTTCGGGTTTGGTATTTAAGAAAAAAAGAGGGTGAATTTTGATCAATTCACCATTTGTCTTTCCCTGAGGGTGGATTTGTCACTTGATGCAAAGGTACAATATACTTCACTGGATGATGAGGTTAGTATAATCAAGGGATCACAGGATCCATGGTTAGTTAAATTAGACATTGAGGTGCCTTTTTGTTTACCTGCAAGAGAAAGGGATTGGTCGTGGCTAGGAATGAGTCTAAATAAGAAATTATATTTTGATAAAGCAATGCCTGTGGGGGTGCACCATAGTTTGTGCCCCTTTTGAGAAATTTAGTACAGAGCTGGAGTGGATTTATCAGCAGCAAAACCCTGGGTGTCGGGTAGTGGTTTGTTTATATGATGTTTTATTGATTGGGGAAACTCGACAGCAAAACAGTTGTTTATTAATTTGTGTTCAGAGATAGGAGTGCCATTAGCAGATGATACGTTTGAAGGTCTTTCTAAATGTTAAAGTTTTCAGGTTTGGAAATTGATGCAGCACACATAATACCATTGGCGAAGGTTACTATGTTGACGGTAAAACTCTGCATGCTGGTAAAAATTAGGTAAGAGTTGGAGAGGATATTGAATTATTAGGCCTGCTGAATTCTGCATGCTGGACAGTTGCTCTTTGCAAGACATTTAATAGGGCAGTGGCTAATCTATTGAGAGGGAGGCATAGGCATCATTGGATGAGGGAGACGAACTTTGCTAAACCGAATATGGAGGTGTGTCTCAGGTTTTTGCAGGATTTCAACAGGATTTTTTTTTCAGCAGGATGATTGGGTTTTGTCTTAGGCTTCATATTTGTTTACTGATGCAGCTGTTAGTCTAGCTCTGGCAGTAATTTTTAAGAAGCAATCATCTGCTGTTAAGTGGCCTGAGAAGTAGCCTATGCCATGAGAAAAGGAGATGCTATTTTGGAATCAATGCCAATTTAGGCAGCAATGGTAGATTGGCTGAGGAATAAAAGTGTAGTTTTACATTCGGATAATGAGGCAGTGGTTCAAGTTCTGGTCAGGAGGATGGCTAGATCAGTTTTGGTGCATTTGTGTCTGATGAAGTTAGTTTTTCTGAGTTTAAAAATTTATAATATGGCATTTACAAGTGCTCATGTCAGATAAATTGAATGTATTAGCTGATAGCTTGGGCTCTGGATACAACATTGCAGCTGGTAGCAGTTTCAGAGGAGGTTTGGATGACTGACAAGGTGTAGAAAGTTGGCTATTGTCACAGTCATGACCAGGTCTATGAGAAGGGTTCGTAGTTTAGCCATCTCTGCTTGTATGACTTTTTTGTAGCAGATTCCTGTGGAACAGAGAAAATGGCAGGTTGTTAGTTTCTCAGTTTGTAGCTTACAGATGGAGTTTGGGTGAAGCTGGGTGTACACTCAGAGTGCGTGCAGTTATAGATGGAGTTTGGGTGAAGCTGGGTGTACACTCAGAGTGCAGTTATAGATGGAGTTTGGGTGAAGCTGGGTGTACACTCAGAGTGCGTGCAGTTATAGATGGAGTTTGGGTGAAGCTGGGTGTACACTCAGAGTGCGTGCAGTTATAGATGGAGTTTGGGTGAAGCTGGGTGTACACTCAGAGTGCGTGCAGTTATAGATGGAGTTTGGGTGAAGCTGGGTGTACACTCAGAGTGCGTGCAGTTATAGATGGAGTTTGGGTGAAGCTGGGTGTACACTCAGAGTGCGTGCAGTTATAGATGGAGTTTGGGTGAAGCTGGGTGTACACTCAGAGTGCGTGCAGTTATAGATGGAGTTTGGGTGAAGCTGGGTGTACACTCAGAGTGCGTGCAGTTATAGATGGAGTTTGGGTGAAGCTGGGTGTACACTCAGAGTGCGTGCAGTTATAGATGGAGTTTGGGTGAAGCTGGGTGTACACTCAGAGTGCGTGCAGTTATAGATGGAGTTTGGGTGAAGCTGGGTGTACACTCAGAGTGCGTGCAGTTATAGATGGAGTTTGGGTGAAGCTGGGTGTACACTCAGAGTGCGTGCAGTTATAGATGGAGTTTGGGTGAAGCTGGGTGTACACTCAGAGTGCGTGCAGTTATAGATGGAGTTTGGGTGAAGCTGGGTGTACACTCAGAGTGCGTGCAGTTATAGATGGAGTTTGGGTGAAGCTGGGTGTACACTCAGAGTGCGTGCAGTTATAGATGGAGTTTGGGTGAAGCTGGGTGTACACTCAGAGTGCGTGCAGTTATAGATGGAGTTTGGGTGAAGCTGGGTGTACACTCAGAGTGCGTGCAGTTATAGATGGAGTTTGGGTGAAGCTGGGTGTACACTCAGAGTGCGTGCAGTTATAGATGGAGTTTGGGTGAAGCTGGGTGTACACTCAGAGTGCGTGCAGTTATAGATGGAGTTTGGGTGAAGCTGGGTGTACACTCAGAGTGCGTGCAGTTATAGATGGAGTTTGGGTGAAGCTGGGTGTACACTCAGAGTGCGTGCAGTTATAGATGGAGTTTGGGTGAAGCTGGGTGTACACTCAGAGTGCGTGCAGTTATAGATGGAGTTTGGGTGAAGCTGGGTGTACACTCAGAGTGCGTGCAGTTATAGATGGAGTTTGGGTGAAGCTGGGTGTACACTCAGAGTGCGTGCAGTTATAGATGGAGTTTGGGTGAAGCTGGGTGTACACTCAGAGTGCGTGCAGTTATAGATGGAGTTTGGGTGAAGCTGGGTGTACACTCAGAGTGCGTGCAGTTATTAGTGGTATGAACAGACAATTAGGTGATGTTATCAAACATTGGGAAATTGTGTGGATGTTGAAAGGTTGTTGGTTTTTTTTTTACGAGATTAGCATTAGGCAGATTATTGTTAAAATTGCTCATGGACTGTATTTGGTTAGTTGTTTGTGCTCAGTGTGAGTATGTATTGTGGTCAGTTTTGTTTATTTTGATGCATTTTGGTACTTTTAGGGTTAATGAATTGTTGGGCAGTTTATTTTGGCAGGATATTTGTATTAAACAGTCAGAATTGGTTATTTGGTTACACAGGATGAAAATGGATCAGTTTGGGTTAGGTCAGCGAATGGTTTTACAGGCAAATGATGGGCATGCATTGTATCCAGTGATGTGGGCCTTGTTGTGTTCAAAAATGTGTTATCCAAGGGTTAGAGGGCTTGTTTTTTTTTAGGACTCTAGGCAGTGTCAGTTTCTTCAAGTGTTATGAAAGGCATTGTTGTGTCAAGGTATAGGTCTGAGTATTTTTCGACACATATATTTCGCATCAGGAGGGCAACAGATTTGATAGCTGAAAGTGGGTCAATAGAAGCAATAAAAAGGGAAGGACGGTGGCTTATTGTAGCATATTTATCTTATATTAGGTGAGTTGGTTGTTTCGTTTTTTTGTTTTGTTATTTTGCTGGCTGAAGCAACATTAAACATTTAGGACTTTTAGTAGTGGTCGGCTATATGGTGTCATGAACACATTACAACTTGATTCAAATAAGTGGGAAGTGATTTGATATGGTGTTAGCAGGATGCACTGTCAAAAGGTGGCTGGTAAATTTGTGTTAATACATTTAGAGGGCAAGGATTTGTGTGTTGTGAGTGAGCGGAAACCATTAGTACAGATAATACAGAGTTTGGTGGCATTAATCCAGCAGTATCCATAGCTGAGGTTTGTTTGGCCATAAACAATACCTAGGTTGGTCTGGACTTGGGATCAGTGTTTTAAGAGCATGGAGTTAGCATGGTGTTTTGTTAATCATAGGGTAGCATGGACAGCTTTGTCCCTAGATATCAGTGTTGCCACATGATGAGTTTGCAGGTAGAGATCAATCATGGTTCAGAACAGATGGAATTCATATGAGCAAGTTAAGATTTGGCTTGTTTAATTTAAATATGGTCATTTTCATAATGAGAGATTTGCAGTAGATCTAGTTGGGTCAGAAATGCAGAACAGCCTGTGACACCAGGCTGGTGGATGGTTTTAGAGAGTTCTTGGGAGAACACCCCCATAAGTCCCCCTTTCTTTATTGAATGGTTTAGATGCAAATTGGAACCGGTGGTGGCATGTTACTCAGGTTAGCATGGGTTAATATAGTTAGATGTTTAAATCATGCTACTCCAGTTGGCATGGGTTAATACAGTTAGAGGTTTAACTCACACTAATCAGGTTGGCATGGTTTAATACAGTTAGAGGTTTAAGTCATGCTACTCAGGTTGGCACAAGTTAATTCAGTTAGAGGTTTAACTCATGCTACTCAGGTTGACATGGGCTGATAAAGAGAAAGTTTCACACCGCTGTTTGATGTAGTGGTAAGTGGTCTAATGCTGACTTAATTGATGACATATACATAATATTGCTGTGTTTATGAAAGTACTACATTTGTTTTGGGTGTTGAATTTTAAATAAACTGGTCATAATTGATTTTATTGCTATCATTATTATGTCAGACATGTATTATGTTCATATTTACACTAATTTGCACTAATCATTTCAAACCCATGCTACAAAAAAGCTATTAAGTTGTTGTTGTTGTGTCTTTCGGCTTTTCCCGGTTAGGGGTCACCTCAGCAGAACTCTGGTCCGCTAATGATTGGCAGTAGATTTTTACATGCCGAGTTGCCAGCCCTGACGCACAGCCTTCAATGAAGTTACGCCCATTCATGCATGTCTCCACACAGAAGACGTTCTAGCTGAGAATCGAACAGGACAACGTCTTACTGTGAGGCGACAATGCTACAGCAGCACTACCACCACAGTATAATAAGATTTCATATTAAAGCTAACTTAATGGACAACACAACTGAACTAATATTTGACTCTGTCTCTTGCTGCTTAAAAATATTAATTTTTCATATACTATACTCATAATTTTCATATTTTTTCAAAATATCTCAACAATCAAGTAATACTTAGCCTCAGTTGGATACCTTTGAATTTCTAAGTTGTTTACAGAATATTGCACAATTGATATTTGTTGTGTTTATTATGGCTTACAAAATCTGTTTTAAGACTTAGACTCTATTACATACTATCATTGTAAAGATGTTTTTATGCTGAATAGTTTTTGATTTACATTTCTTTGTAGCTGTTTTGATTCCACAAATATAAACCTTTTTTTTTTTTAAATGTGAAGCTATAACTCGATTTTGTTGGAAAGTTCAGGATGCAATTATTGGGTGTTAAGAGTACAAACCTACTGATTTCTACAACAGACAGTGAGATCAAACTAAATCTACCTTCAGTTAATAAGAATGGACTCAAAAAAAGACCCACTTCTAAAAATAACAATACAAAACATTTAAGTTAAATAGCATCAAATGAAGCCAGGAAAGCTGTTATGTGGTGGAGTTCTTAATGTTCTTGGATTTGTAGTGGAATTTTTTCTCCCTACCAAAACAAATTTAAAATAAATAAATAAATAAATACATAAATAAATGAATGTACTTTTTGGCCACTGTAAATGTTCTCAATGGATTTATACTGAATTAATTGTACTATATTGCATTTAGATTTCATATAATGGCCTTAAAATGCTGAACATTTGATATTAGAAAAAAATACTCAAGAGTTCCATCAAATCACAGATGCTGAGAAATTAAAATAAAATATATATGAGTTTTAAAGGGACAAGAAACCCCTCACCACCAAAAATCTAAATATATTAATTATAAGATTACACTGTTGTGGGGAGAGGTCAAATGCCCTTATTTAAATGTTGCCTATCTCATTAAAATTATGTTCTTCTCCATTCACTACCAATAAAAATGAATGTTATAGACCTTTGGTTCCATTTTACTTAAAAACAGAAAACGCCAGCAAGTGTTGGCAAATGCCACATCCAAAAAAGATTTATTGCCAAAGGGAAGAAAAATCCCCCTAAGACTCTGATGTTGTCAAAACAAATACAAAACCATCAGACCGGTTTCGGCTTCTCAGAGCCTTCTTCAGTGAAATACAGAATAAAAAGTCAGAGTATCAAAAAACATCCATATATATATAAGTAAGCCATACATAAAGACCAATCAGAATTAACAATTGCTACAATTGGTCATTAAGGCCAGGTGAAAACAAAGCTCCAAGTTTTATAATCCATTTTCTTTCCTTGGAGCTAAGTACTTCCTGCCAATGCTGTTTATCTTTGCATCTCCCCTTAATGCAATCAATGATGACAAATTTAAAAGATGCTGATGCATGTTTTAAACAATGTTTATATAGTGCATTGCTGGTGCGTTTATTTTTAATATCACTCAAATGCTCACAAATTCTAAGACGAAAGGCCCTGGAGGTCTTTCCAACATAGAAAGCAGAACAATTACAGGTCACTAAATAGATGACCCACTCAGTGTTACAATTGGCCCAAAATTTGATGTCAAACGCGTCTGAAGTGCTTTTACTGCTAAATTCACTAGTATGTGAAACACGAATACAAAAAGAGCAATGTCCACAGGGTATACATCCAACAATAGGTTTGCCTGAAATAGACAACTGGGTTGAGGCAGGAGAATCCAAACCAACTTTCTTATAATAACTAAGTTTAGAGCCGATGGTCTGTCCCCTTCTAAATGAAAAAAGAACATTTGTCTGGAAGCAAAGAGTTAAGTTTATGATCAGCTTTAAGAACATTCCAATGTCTGTGTATAATGTTTTTAAAACCCTGCGTGTTACGTCCATACGTGGTCACCAAACGCAAGGGTTGTGGCTTAATATTGTTGTTCTTGTCTCTATATGACAATAAATCCTCTCTATTTATCTTAGACACAAATCTTTTGGCTACATGCACAGTACCTGGACGATAACCCCTCCTAATAAATCTGTGTGTCAGATCACCCTGGGCCTCAAGAAAGGATTGTTGGCTAGAACAGATTCTTCTAGCTCTTAAAAATTGGCATTTGGGTATATTCTGGATGACATGTTGTGGGTGGAAGCTGATAGCATGTAATAATGAGTTGAATTCTGGAAATTTCCTGAACATCCTAGTTGACAAAGTGTTATCCTGATTTCTGATAATTTCAACATCAAGAAATACTATCCTCGACACACGTAACACACAGGGTTTTAAAAACATTATACACAGACATTGGAATGTTCTTAAAGCTGATCATAAACTTAACTCTTTGCTTCCAGACAAATGTTCTTTTTCATTTAGAAGGGGACAGACCATCGGCTCTAAACTTAGTTATTATAAGAAAGTTGGTTTGGATTCTCCTGCCTCAACCCAGTTGTCTATTTCAGGCAAACCTATTGTTGGATGTATACCCTGTGGATATTGCTCTTTTTGTATTTGTGTTTCACATACTAGTGAATTTAGCAGTAAAAACACTTCAGACGTGTTTGACATCAAATTTTGGGCCAATTGTAACACTGAGTGGGTCATCTATTTAGTGGCCTGTAATTGTTCTGCTTTCTATGTTGGAAAGACCTCCAGGGCCTTTCGTCTTAGAATTTGTGAGCATTTGGGTGATATTAAAAATAAACACACCAGCAATGCACTATATAAACATTGTTTAAAACATGCATCAGCATCTTTTAAATTTGTCATCATTGATTGCATTAAGGGGAGATGCAAAGATAAATAGCATTGGCAGGAAGTACTTAGCTCCAAGGAAAGAAAATGGATTATAAAACTTGGAGCTTTGTTTTCACCTGGCCTTAATGACCAATTGTAACAATTGTTAATGCTGTGTTCTGATTGGTCTTTATGTATGGCTTACTTATATATATGGATGTTTTTTGATACTCTGACTTTTTATTCTGTATTTCACTGAAGAAGGCTCTGAGTAGCCGAAACTGGTCTGATGGTTTTGCATTTGTTTTGACAACATCAGAGTCTTAGGGGGATTTTTCTTCCCTTTGGCAATAAATCTTTTTTGGATGTGGCATTTGCCAACACTTGCTGGCGTTTTCTGTTTTTGATTTTCTCCTGTTTGGCCGTGCAAGGGTTCCACGGGCACCTGCTTCTTGTTTGGACTTCCATTTTACTTACAATGTTATGTTTTCATTAATCACCGTTATTGAATTATCACTTGTGACATAGGCAAATTTACATTTATATAAATGTAATCAAACTATATTAACAAATTAACACCAACAAACATTATACTTCTCATATATTGCTATATATCATACAGCTTAAGCAACATTACATACATTATTCAATTTCTACCCTTTTTAAATAAGAAACATCTTTATTAAATCATCACTTATGACATAAGCAATCATACATTTATATACATGAAAACTAACCACACCAGCACAGTCCTTGTTGCAAGCATTTTACATCACAAACCATACTGACACACTCCCAGTTGCAAACATTATGCATCACTTACAACCTATCCAATCATTTTCAGTCAAGTGTAACATAAATCATTTAAGTCCTGCCTTCTTTTAAACCTCATCCCTCCCCTTTATGTATTGTTCCCACAAGTCAGATGTTTTCCTATGTAGTTAGCCCCTACCCTTTTCTAAAGATCTCAGTTCCAGTTGTTTTATTTCTGTTACTATATTGTCTTCTTCTAATATAGTTGGTTTAGATTCTGATTTCCATTTTCTAGTAATTGCTTTTCGTCAGCCACCATAATTAGACACAGCAAGGCCTTACCAAATCTAGGCAATTCTGATTCTGTATCATAGCTCAGAAAAAAAATATCTCCCTCATCACACCAACCTGCCCACCCAGCATCTCTGACAGTGCATCCTGCAGGAAATACTTAAAGTCTACCAACCCACTATACATCCAGAAAATATATTCCCAAATACCTCTTTCTTCCCCGTCATACCCCCAACATTTGGTGTCTACCTGAAGAAAGATTTTTTCGAGTCTACTTGTGGCATGAAAAGAGCTATGTAAACATTTCCAAGCAAAAATCCTAAATCTTCTAGCTTTTGTTTCATATTTGGGAAGCATACACATATCCTCCCATTGTTTCTTTGTGAATTACTTATCCAATCTAAATTTTTTAACAGTACATATTTCAAGGAAATTCATGTCAGTGAAATACAGGGCACCCCTCCTAAAACACTGGCACTGATGAGTATGAAACCAAAGCTTGCACCCTCTGTAGTCACTAACAATGTACTTTTCTTCTTAAATGGTAAGCAATTTAACATAAATAACAGGGTCAGAAACTACAAAAAGATATGAGACAGGAAAGGTTACATACTAAGTACATCAAGCCCAAGAAAAAGGAAATTGTTATTTGGTCATTGTTAGAATACAGTTAAGACACATTTTAATTTCTAACAAGGAAGGTGATTAGAAAAAAAGTAACCAAGAGTTTATGGTCTCAATACCTTAATTCATCAGGAGATGTTAAGCTCATTAAAGCTGTACCATGTAGCTTATGTAAGGTTATTGGAAGATCCTCCTCTGACCATTGATGCTACACATGAGTTTCTTCTTTAATAGACGGTGTTAAGTCCATCAGGTAAATCTCAGAATAAACAGGCAGTGCAGGATCAGTGCTGGAAAGTGATGCAGTGGATTATGGCTGTGAGCTGGTAATGAATTGCTTCATGTGGTCCAGCGGAGGATTCTCTCCATTTCTATGTATCCAAGTCATTTAACCAAATTGTACTCCTAGGCTGAGCCTGAAAAATGCCCATGTGGACTGCTGCCCTACCTTGGTTAAAAAATAAATAAATACATTACTAAGACATTGCAAGCATAGCAGTATCCACATCAAACCGGTTGTAGTGAAGCTGTGGAATTTTCTCCCAATAGAGAAAAATAAAAGTTTGTGAACCTCTGAAGGCTTTCAAACAAAAATAAATGCATTTTATAAGGATAATACGTTTCTGTACTAGTGATGGGAACCCATGCATACTTGCATCGTTTGCTTTATTGTAGTGAGGATGAGGATGATGATGATGGTGATGTAGTACCAAGATCAGATGATGGCAATGCTGCAGATATTATGTTGGGTGTACATGGATGCTACTGCTCTAGGAACATCTGTAGCAGGCATAAGTCTTGAGCTGTTATTGTTCTCCTCTATTTACATCACCTACGGATAAATCAAGCAATCTGACTAACCAGTTTTTACATAGACATGCACTCTGGAAACCACTTTGTGATTTGAGGATAAAACACTGGAATACAAGCAACCATTTTTTGTTTGTTTGTTTCTGTAGCACAAAATATATATTTTATGCAGAATAGCTGGACAATGAAGAATATGAGGAGAAAATTCCAAACAATGTGGTTACAGAATGTGTAAACTGCTAATCTGTAAAATGCTCTCTGACATACACTGCCTGATTTTAACAAATGGTCTGAGTCTTCTCCAGACTGTTTTATATGGCACAGCTGTGAATTTAAAGTATAACATATATAAACCTTTTTTAAAGATCTAGAGATCCAGTCAATTTTCTCTTCCTTGACGGATGGAACACAAACAAAAGGCTCAGAGTGCATGTATATTCAAAGACGCAGCTATCCAAACAGTCTCCAAAATACAAAATATGCATGCATTTTTACACACACACAAGCACACACACACACACACACACACACACACACACACTCTTGCATATGCATGTACACACATGCGTACATACACATATGCATACACAATACACACACTCAAGTAGATACATGTGTACACACACACTGCACACACACACACACACACACACTCACACACACACACACACACACACACACACACACACACACACACACACACACACACACACACACACACACACATAGTCTGTACAGTTGCACTGGACTTGGCATGGCTGTCCTTTTGGTGCTGCTTCTCACAGAAGTTATCAGTGTAGAACATTTCTGCTGCTGACGCTTACTCTTGGGCATTTTGTGACTTTTTCAGCTGCTGCATTATAGCCAGAGTAACAGCTACACATAATAATATACCTATATATTTGTTACTGAGGAATGTATTTCATGCATCCATCTTAACTTTAAATAAAGTATTTCCCTGACACAAAAGGAATACATGAAGCTCAGCATGAATCCTTAATGAATTCACTCATCACTCAGAAAAGTTCATTTTACGCGGTATATAATTTCTTACTGCAGATGCACTGGCAATGTCCTTCCAGAGCTAATGCAAAGAACATTCATGAAAAGTGTTTGAATGGCAAGTAACCTGACAATTTGGAACAATGTAATCAAAGAGATTATTTCCTGCAGCAAATCAGTGCTTAGCGGTCCCAGAGTTGTGCAGTGTATTGTACTGTGAGTTTATGAAACTCAGCCAGTCTTTTCAAATTCTAATGTGACCTTCTATCATGTGAATGGTTCTGAAATGTCTTATCTCTACTGATAATGCAGATGAGAAAAATTTGTAATGTAAAGGTATATTGAAATATGGCTGCACATTGTATGAGGGAATCATGTAGATGTAATCATTGGTTATTCTTTGAAAAATAGATGAAAACTGCTTTAAGATATTTATATCTGTGGCTCAGAGCACCAGTGCTCATTTTTCAGTACCCACAATATTTGTCAAATTAAATTTTCCATGTTGTAGTATATATGTTTTGAAAAGGACATTGCAAAGCTTAACTATTATAAACCATTCAGTGTTAGGCATATCAGAAGCCCTAGCACTGGCTTAACATGGTGGTAAGCAAAATAATTACAGAGACTGATCATTCTAAAAAGAAATAGAACATTTGATAGTTTTCTCATAGGTGTCCAGGATCCCTCATTTTCTAAAATTGAAAAGTTGTTTCACATGTTTAGATTTAGTTGACTGTTCTCTTTGGGATCTGTTGTGCCTGACTTAAGTTACACCTATAAAGTACAATCTGAGAAAAAGCCAATGCCAGACAATTAGGAAGCCTTATACTGTTGACTGCTGGTGAAACTATTCTAAGACATGTACTCTAGATGCACACACACAGAGATACCTCTCAACTGTCCAGATTTTCACAGAATGTCCAGATTTTTCCTCCTATTTTGGGCTGCTCCTTATAAAATTTGTAATTATCTGGATTTTTGTGGCAGAGCAGTGAGGACAGAATTTACTAAATAATTACAGGCATTAGAGTTTCAGACTTGATATCCTTCAGAAAGTACATAGTAACACAAGATCTTTTATTCTAGCAACTTTCTTAGTTTATAATAACAATATTTAAAATGCGCCCCTATTTTTGATGCTTTGAACCCCCCATTATTTTTGGTTTTGTCCAGATTCAGAGGTTGAGAGCTGTGACAGATAGCACAACTGCACATCCCTACCAGTGCCTAAATATACTGTACTCCAGATCCCTCTGACTGCAAGCTGCAAGTCCCAGAAGGAATGGGAATACATGGTATGATGTGTCACACTGCCTAGTATTATACAAAAAGTTACTATGTTTACATTTCTTTTATTTGAGTTCACATTTATTTACGCCAATCACAACTGACCATTTGCAGGTACTAGCTGGGTGAAGTACTTCAGAAGGAACATGAAAAAATGTAAGTGTGTTTGAAAATCCTTTGGTTAGAAAGCAATGTGGTTGCCAAGCAGTATTTTTATACCTGGTGGTTTGTGGTAAGATTTCATTCTTACAAGAATCAAGGTTTTATCCAGATGTCCAGTGACTGTTTGGCATTTTCATAGCCTTATTTTGAAAATATGGACTTTTTCTGCATATTATAGTTTTCTGCTACCTCTTCTTCCAAGACATGCTGCTTGATTGGCATGCTGGCTTAGGCTATAATAAATTATCTTTCTCTCTCTCTCTGTATATATATTTATACATATAGATATGATATGTATATATATATATATATATATATATGTGTGTGTGTGTGTGTGTGTGTGTGTGTGTGCACATGTGTGTGCACGTGTGTGTGTGTGTGTGTGTGTGTGTGTGTGTGTGTGTGTGTGTGTGTGTGTGTGTGTGTGTATGTGTGTTTGTATATATCCATATTTTCATTTACATACATTTACGTTCACTCCTGTGATGTGCTTTGGGCTTCAGCAGAAATAGCCCAAGAACTAGTTTAGTTACATGACAGAAAAATAAGCATTATGCTTGCCAGTTAAAATCAGATGATATTACATGCAAGTCACTTAATAAGACAATGTGCTGTGGTTACACCAGTAATGAGGCACTTGTGCCTTGAGGGATTAAAAGTTTCCTATAGGAAAAGTGTTCCAAACACATATCTTCAGGCCATGATTTTAAAAGCTCTCAATGTATCTTTCTAAGATTGCCACTTCATGAAGAAAGGAAAATACCTGAGTTTTACCAAAGTCTAATTATTTCCCTCTTCTGGTGTGGTGCAACCTAAGAACTGATTAAAATACTTAGCCAAGTGAAGAAGAGATGGAGGCTGACTGCATATTTCATAGAGATGACCATTTGTAAAAGATTATAGTTTTGTACAATGTGAAAACAAAAAATATTTGAGTCTTTGTCCCAGAAACACCTTACCAGTTAACAAATCGAAAGTACAATTAAAAATAATTGGTTAATTAAGTGGATAAATGGATACATACATCAACAAAATTGTCTGATACTATTACGGGTGCACAGATGATCATGCAACTCTCCACTCAGTAAAAATTCCTTTATAGGTTCATAGTTGTGTACTAAGCTAAAGGCCCTGAAGCCTTTACAAGCCTAGCCCATAGAAGTGTCCTGGCATCGTGTCACCCTACATTAATTCCCAGTGCCTCTATCAAGCAGAGCCACTGCAGTGATCCCCGGGGTGAACTTTCTATTTCCCAACCACTCATGAAGATTTCTCTTGAAGAGGGCCAGTGAACTGCTCTGCTTGACATGTATGGGAAGTCTATTCCAGAGTATGGGCAGTCTCTGGGTTATGCACCTGTCCCTCCAGCATGTTCTGTTGATTGTGGGAATAAGGTTGAGGTTTCTGGAGCATGTGGTGTGGAGGAATTTGGATTTCTTTTGATGCAGCATTTCTAACAGAGCTGGGTCAGACATGGCTTTGTAAGTTAAGCAGAGCTCACCTCTTAGTAGATGATATAAGACAGAGAATAGCTGGAGTTTTTTAAGAATGTCCATGTAGGACATCCGCTTAAGGCCTAGGATCCTCTTTGTGAGGTACATTTGTGGCCTTTCCAGCTGTTGCATGTGTCTAGTGAGGTATATGCCAAATGCATTATACTCGATCACTGGCATAATGAGGGAAGAGTAGAGAGAGAGACAATGACCTCTTTCTTCCTGGATGCAAAACCCTTGGTAATGAGATGTGCCACACAGAAGGACTTTCTGACCACAGTGGCAATGTGGTGGTCGAAGGAGAGGTTGCTGTCAGCCTGTATCCCCAGATCTCTTATAACGCCTTCAGTGTTCAGTGGGCTCCCATCGATGTGGTAATTAGTGAGAAATGAGTTTTTCCCAAAGAGGATGGATGTCTACATCACATGGGGAGTTAATAATGGCTCCCAGCTTGCAGTCGTCTGCGAACC
>NC_056725.1:1642549507-1642702007 GCF_019279795.1 Protopterus annectens | reverse complement strand
AACCAGAAAATGCTCTTGGCTAAACTCTTCAATGGTCTCCTGCAACAGTTTACTAACATACATCACTCATCAGTCTCATTAATCAGTACCTATTATGCTTACCGCATTTAGTTATTTTGATCCAGCATAGGCCATTCTAACTTTTCTTCATCCATTCGTATGAACTTTTCTAATGAGATTCCAAACAAACAGTGCCACTACATGTCCTCATCTCATAAGTTATCCATACTTTCCAAGCATTTTCTAACTCTCTTTAATATTTCTGTAACATATTTTCACTCCTACCACATATAAAAATTATATGTTTCTCTTTCCCCTCTTTCCAGCACTTTACTTCATCCTTCAAACTGATTGTCTTTAATTTTGGGGGTTGTATACCCTTTATGTAGTAATATAATATGTAAATCAAACTGGACCAACCATCCTGAGTCTATGACTCAAGCTATGAATTACACAATAAATATAGTATCATCTCATATCTTAATTTATGTCATCCATATACCCCTGAGTTTTTTCCTGAACTCCCACCACTTTTGTCTCTCAAATATCTGGGTATGTAAGTCCTACACACCCCTTCAAAAGAGACCACAATCTTTCTTTGTATGTCATGCTTATTCCAGCTAGCCACCAGAAATAACTAACCTCTAATTCTCCATTTCTAACTCTTAAGAACTAAATAACCTGTCTTTACCCTATTGAAGCAAGTCTTCTACCTTTTGAATCCCTCTCCACCTCCAGATAACTAGATAACCAGTATGCCTCTGAATGCTTTATTAAGAGTTGGATCACCCCTTCCTCTAATGTCTCTTTCTCTAAATTTCCTTACCTAATTTCATAGATTCATCAATAAGTACCAGACTAGCTGCCCTTAAGGGCCATTTTAAACCTAGACAACTTCCCTTTTTGTACTTGAATTAACCTATCCCATTTGGTTATAGATTGGCATTACCAATCCCATGGTCAATAATTACATATTACTCCTAATGAGAATAACTGTGAATATAACATAAACAATTTGAGGGGACACATGCATGCTATAAAGAATTTAGGAGCTGCATCTACCCATTACTAGTACAAGGAGCAGTCTTTGGATGAATTTTCTGTTTCACATCCATAAAACCATTTTGCACCTTAAAATGGACAGGGATAAACTTAGTTTTATTTGAGTGTGTTCCATAGTGGCGGTATCCTCTGTGAGATATGCCTTTCCCTCCAACTCTTCTGTTGATGTTGCAAAAGAGGTTTAGATCCCAAAAATGAGTAATTCTGATGCCATTTGATTTGCTTATGTAAAGTAAATACATCAGTATTGGGCCAGAAGATGCCTTGTATGCTAGATACAGGTCACCTCTTAGCAGTCTATGGGATACAAAGTATAATGACAGAGCTTTGAGTCAGTCCATGTAGGACATGATTAGGCCTTGTATTTTTTTAGTAAGGTATCTCTATGGGTGTTCCAGTTGTTGCAAGTCTCTGTACAGATACATGCCAAAGGGGTCATTATATTCAATATTCGGCCTTTCTGCAGTATGGCAAAGTAATTTGGGGATTCAATGACTGATCCTAGCTTGCAGCCATCTAAAAATTTAGTTAGCCAGTGCCTGCTGGCATTTGCTTTTACTTCAGAAAGTAGATGTAATACAGTAGAGGTCACAGCATAGAACCCTGTGGAAGTCAACTGGTGACTGGTCTCTTTATGGAGGTAACATCGCCTGTTTTGATTTTTTGCATCATATCTGTGAGTATTAGCATTCTAGCAGATACCATTGGGTTCATTACCAGTTTATTTAGCTTTTCCAGCATGTCTGAGTGGAAAACTGTGTTAAAGCTTTGGCCAGGTCAAGATATGTGGTATGCATAATTTGCCTTCATCCATTGCTTTCGTGACTTTTTCAAATAAATCTACCAGGTTGAGTAAGCCTTTCATGAAATCAAACTGAGATGGCTCCAGTGTTTGGAGGTTCCCCAAGTCCTGATTGATTAGTTCTATTATAAATCTTTACATGGCTTTGCATATGAATCTGGTCAGACATATGGGTCTTTAATTGCACGGGTCTGTGGGGGCGTTCGCACTTATGTAAGGGAATGACTATTAATCTTAATAATTACTTATCAGTATCCTTCTCATACTAACTGACCACCCTTATGTACTATGTGTGACCTTTCCCAGACAAAAAAACATTTCTTATAAGTATTCCTTAACCACTCATTTTCAGATTCATTTTACCCCTCACTGCATGCCTCCAGAAATTGGGCATACCCCATCACTGAAGGTTTTAACCCCTGTCAAGTAAACTTTTCACCTTTCCTTTGTAATAAATTTATAATGCAATTTCTGAATTTCTGGTGGCACCTTCACATAAGATGGAACACTTATTTGATGTAACAAGTTGCTGGTGCTTCATTTTATGAAGTGATTAGCCCCAGTTCTTCTCCCTGATTTCCTGAATAGATGGGGATACTTGCCTCCCTTTGAAAGTGGCATATATCTCTAACCATGTTCCCCATTATATATCTGTCTTTTCTTTTACACTGTACCCCATGAAAAGTATTAATATTTTATGGGAAGATTTGCAGTCCTATTTCTAAAATAACAGCTTTAATATTTTGAACAACACATTTGCTTAATTTCTGCCCCCCCCAAAAAAAAATAAAACAGACAATCAATAGCTGCTAGACTTAATCTACTCAAAATAGCAGCTAAAAACTAAACAAAAACTGAACAAATAACCTAGATGATTGACAGATAAAATGTACTTAATAAAAACAAACAGCAGATAATTGTGTTCATCTTTTACACTTTAAGAACAAAGACATCTTCAGATCTCAACCATGTACAATGTTATTAGATGTAAATATCTTAAAGTCCTGTGATCTCAATCACATGATACGTCATAACATTTCTGAAACTTTTTTAAATAACATTTAAAACTAACACTACAATTAAAGCCTTTGTCAGTGCTTGCATTTAACAAAAATTGGTATTTATATTCCTTATAGTTTAACTCAGCTTTCCTATTTCCACCTCTAGCATGGTCAGGTACAAAATCTAAATTTAAAAACAAAAAACAGAACTTAACTAAATTTTTGCACTGTAATGCATGTTTGTGCAATATATTATTATTTTTTAAGTTTTATTTTGTATCATTCATATGTTCATAGATACAATCGTGCCATCCCAAATAGAACCAAAATGCTCTCATCCCAAAAAAGGAAGCCAATCTGGTGGTCCCCTGCCATAAACAAACTTTACAACAAAAGGAAGAAACTTTTGCAGAAAAGAGGAAAATCCCAGGATGCAAAAAAACTCCCTTACTAGCCTCAGTAAGAAACTGAGATGCCTCATAAAATCCTTCAAAGCTAGTTATGAAACTAAAATTGCCAAAGATTCCAAAGACAACCACAAAGCATTCTATAACTATGTCAAGAATCCAAATGGCAATGCTCAGATCTGCTCTGAGCTAAAACAGAATGGCATTAAATATACTGATCCGAAGGATATTGCCAATATCCTGGCAGATCGATTCAGTGCCAACTTCACCCCACTCTCACCCCCTAAATGGCCCATCTCAATACCGGAAGATTGCCAAATTCCAGTAATAACGGCCACACAGGTACAAAACGCACTCTCTAAAGCCAAGAATACAGCATCCATGGGACCAGATGACATCCCGGGCTGTGTACTACATGAACTACAATATGAACTGGCATGTTTAATCATAGCCTCACCTCAGGTTTCGTGCCTACTGAGTGGCGCAGAGCTACAGTTATCCCAATCCACAAGGGGTGATCCACCTTGGATCCCGGAAACTACCGTCCCATCAGTCTGACAAGCCTTATCTGCAAGGCCATGGAGTGTATTATCATGCAACTTATAAACAAAGACATTGGCAACCTTCAAACACTGGACCCCACCCAGTTTGGGTTTGTGAAGGGTCGATCTTGTCTCCTGAACCTGATTGACTTCTTTGAATCAGTCTCCAGAGCCATGGACAAGGGTAAGGTGGTCCACACAGCCTAACTAGACCTTGCCAAGGCCTTTGACACCATCCCCCACTCTGGAATTATAGATAAACTTACTAAGTTGGGCATTAATCCCTATGTCACCCAATGGGTTGCTAAATGGTTTACTGATAGAACCCACACTGTAAAAGTAGCTGACTCCAAATCCAGCTCCAGACAAGTGACAAGTGGAGTACCTCAGGGTTCAGTCCTGGGGCCGCTCTTGTTTGGCATCTACTTCTCTGAAGTACAGGTCAACACTAAGGGACTCTGGCTAACAAAGTTTGCAGATGACTGCAAACTGGGAGCCATTATTGAATCCCCAAATGATGTGGATACTCTACAAAAGGGCCTTACAGAAACAGATGCTTGGTGCCAGAGCCATGGGCTCAAGCTCAATGCCAAGAAATGTATTGTTATCCCTTTTGGGAAAAACATGTATCCATGAATTACCATATAGGTGGCAGTACACTAAACACAGAAAGTGTGATAAGAGACTTAGGGACACAGGTGGACAGTGGTCTCACCTTCGATAACCACATCGCCACAACAGTCAGGAAATCCTTCAATGTGGCACACCTCATCACGAAGGGCTTTTCATCCAGAAAAAAGGAGGTCATTGTCCCACTGTACTCATCCCTCATTAGACCCATTATAGAATACAACGCCCCATTTGGTATGTACCTCTCAAGACATCTGCAACAACTGGAAAGGCCTCAGAAATACCTCACTAAAAGAATCACAGGCCTAAAGCAGATGCCCTACGCTGACCGCCTTAAAAAACTCCAGCTATACTCTGTCGCATATCGTCTACTCAGAGGCGATCTCTGCTTAACATACAAGGCCATGTCAAACCCAGAGCTGTTGGACATGCTACACTTAAAGAAATCCCAATCCCTCAGAGCTACACGCTCCAGGGATCTAAACCTTGTCATCACAATAAACAAAACATGCTGAAGGGATAGGTTCCTGACCCAGAGACTCCCCAGACTCAGGAATAGATTGCCCATACATGTCAAGCAGAGTGCCTCTTTGGACCTCTTCAAGAGGAACCTTGACGATTGGATGGGAGAAAGGAAATTCACCCCAGGGATCACGTCAGTCGCCCTGCTAGACAGGGGTCCAGGAAAGTAAATAATGTGGGAAGAAATAGCCAGGGAATTGTTATGGCTAGGCTTGTATAGGCCCTAGGGCTGATAGCCTAGTACCAACCTATGAACCTATGAACTTTTAGCTTTCTTTTTCGTCTTTCAACATGTAAAGATTCACATTCCAGACAGAATGCAATGTAAACCACAAATAAGGATAAACACATGAAGTGCCCATGAGAACTGTAAATTCTATCAGTATTTGTACAACAAACATTTATACCCTCATGTATGTATCTATACATTTTACAACTGCGAAATGTTGTAATAGCCCACTCTGGTGACTGAAACAGCACCAGTGATTACGCCTTTCTCTAAAATCTGTTTAAAATCAGTGTTTGTTTTACTTATACACCTATGTGCACTTCCCATCTTTCAAAACACTTCTGGACTACCAGCTAAAACATTTCCAGTTATTAATAAGAATATATTTTATCATGTAATTGACCAAAAAATACATTAATGACATACCTGTCTTTCTGTCATTATTAGTTTTTTACGTTTTTTGCATGCAATTTCTTTTGCTACCAAAAACCTTATCCGTTAAACTGATTAAATAACCACTATCCTAGAGTATATTAATCTGCCCCCATGTCCTCTGCAGTTAACCTGCTTACCTACATACTGAAGCCTCACAAATAAAGAGCTCCTCTAAGTAAGTTTCAAGTTCAAGCAATAGTGGAGACCACTGTGACTTGATGTAATGATTTCCTGAAAACATTTAAGTGCATTTTTGTTAATTCTCTTCACACAGTTACATTCCCTCTCTACAGTGCAATGATATAAGTGTCGATCTTGTTCACAGATATCAGGCAGCACATTTCAAATTATATTTGGTCCTCAAGGCTAGAGTTTCCATTCTTTGCTGTGGGCTCTAGTCCTTATCTGGAAATCCATTCCCTCCCTCAGAGATATTGAGACAAAAAAACTGCCGGTAAATCCCTCCAGTGATCACAGCCAACTCCTCATATCAAGAGCCTTCAGAAACAGTCCAGCAATATGAATCTTCTACTTTCCAGCTCAGATTTTTTTTGTTTTTTTGGGATTGTTGGGAATCACTCAAGTGGATAAAAATCATAACCTCCCAGCAGAAAGATTCAGTGTTACAAGACTGTAATGCAAAACTTGAACTTGTTTCAACATCAATAAGGACTCCAGTAGAAACTCATTTTATAGGTTTCATAGGTGAATACTAGGCTAACTATCCTGAAGGTCCATTTTAATCCTAGCCAGTAATCTTAGGTCAGAATCAAACTCTGTACTTTGTTTCCATGAATTGAAGACTTTAACTATTATGCCAAACCCATCCCACTAAGTATGATTAGATTCTTTAGTAGAAAGAAGGGGTTGCCTCAGCCAAGAAGGAGCTACTCCTATGAAACTGTTTGTTTTGCTTTGCACTCAGCCAAATCTCTCAGCTATCCAGATTTTCACAGAATATCCAGATTTTTGACTCATATTTTTAGTCTGTCTCTCATAACATTGTAGTTTTCTGGCAAATCAATGAAGACTGAAGTTGACGTCAGAAAATAAATGCAGACATTTGATTTTCAGACTTCATATCCTTCAGAAAATTCATGCTAATGCAAAACCTGTTATTTTACCAACTTTCTAAGTTTGTAAGAACAATATTTAAAAATTCTCCATTTTTTGGGCCTTTGTCTCCCCATTACTTGTGGCTTTCTACAGATTTCTTGCTCGAACAGGTTGACAGGTATGCATTCAGCAATGCCATCAGAATCAGAGAAATTTGTGGGAAATCAAGCAGTTAATGCCTCAGTCTACAGAAAAAAGAGAGAGAGCATCTGTGTTCATCCATTTTAAGAACCATTGAATAATGGGAAAGAAAATTTACAGGTGATTGTTGAGATGTGTAGCAAAGAAATCCTCATGTGACGTGCATCATGTCTGTACAGCATCTAGAAATGTCTATGGAACCATCTTCCATTTGTGAGCTAAAATTTGTTTCCTGCCTGATGAATCTGTTAACTTGATGTACCATTTGACTTTTGTGCTGCCCTTATTGATTAAAGATAGCCTGGCGAATAGTGTCATAAAGCACTGTCAGGGCACTGCAGGCTGGTAAAGGTCAGTAAATGCTGTCAGCACACTGCAGCATGGCAAACAGTGTGAGAAAATGCTCTCATGACACTACCGGCTGCTTTCCTTTCTCTCAGGTTAACGTGAAGAGATCTTCCCTGTCATCACCAGCTGCTCTTCATGGACAGAACGTTTAAAGAGTCTCCCTATGCAGAATCCAAAGAGCAAACTTTCAGTTGATGGATCCTCATTACAGAAAAAAGGAATCACTGTACCTAGGCAAAATGAAGCATGGTTCCACATATTCACAAGGGACCATTTTTTTTTCTCATGTGTAAAACTTGTATCAGGAACAAGGATAGTGTTGGACGACATATGTAGTTGGGAATTTAGAAACTGTAGTGTTCATATAACTTGCTATCGGGAGAAAAAACTATAAGTGCTTTTATTCCTCAGGTACAAAAACAACAAGCTCCTCCTAGGAGAGCCAATGATACTGAAACATTCTAAGATGTTGTCTTGTAGTTTACTGTTATTCCTAGAAAAGGAAGTCAGAAAGTGTAAGTCTGATGTTTTGAGATTCTGTGATAAGGCCACTATCAGTCAGCCACTCATTTAAGCAGAAGATGGTTATGTTTTGTTTCCTGGGATATGCAAATAAAGGTGCCAAACATTCAGTAAATACTTTAAGTGCTGTTGATAGCTCAAATTTCTGGCTGGAAAAATAAAATTATAGCTCTTAACTGTAGCTGATTTTTCAGAACATTCCTGACTTGCTTCATAATTTTTGCCTTGTACCTTTTCTGGTAAATCATCAAGGATTACGGTCAGACTATAATGACATGCATTACAGCTTATTATACAATGACTGTTGATTAGTATTCCAAAACATGCATGCTGATTGGCCAGCCCAACCAGCGTGCTAGTTGTAAATCTCACATATACTAATGGAAAAAGGTCCGGTTGCTCTGACTTTTTCCATTAGTGTAAGTCTTTATTTTTTTGTTTGTGTTAGGTAGCAACGGAGAACAGAAGATCTACTTTGCTGTAATCTCGCTATGTTATACGTTTAACATAGCAAGATATCCTAAAAAAAAGCAATGGAGATCTTCCTTTTTCCGTTGTTTTTTTAAAGATATCTTGCAATGTTAAACTCATTTAACATAGCGAGATAGCTTTAAAAAAGAGAACAGAGATCTTCCTTTCTCTGTTGCTTTTTTTAAAGATATATCGCTATGCTAAACTCATTTAACATAGCGAGACAGCTTTAAAAAAGCAACGGAGATCTTCCTTTCTCCGTTGCTTCCTCTACACAGTTCTGATGTACTGCATAAGCATATGCATATGCAGTACATCAGAAAAAGCCCCAGGATAGCGGAAAACCATGGAAGGGCACCACACAGGTATTATACAAAGGCATTATTTAAGAAATGTAAGTAATTATTTTTCTTAAATAATGTAATTGCATAATAGCAATAACCCACATCTGGGTGAGGGTAATCCTAGATTTACCCACGGTTGTCTTTGTTTGGTCACTCGCGCTTCGCCCTCATGTCCAAACCACACCAACCGTGGGTAAATCTAGCATTACCCACACCCAGACGTGGGTTATTGCTTAAATACTTATTATTGTTCAGAAAATTTTTGGATGTGCAAGATTTGTTGTTCTTTGAACCATCTAAGAGAATCAGGATAGGGCATTTGGCTATAATTATTTATGGCTTTGCCTCTCATTCTAGAGCAAAGTATATGACAGATATAACTGAAAGTGATGTTGATCTATGTAAGGTATTTTCTCTGGATGTCGTTACAGGAATGCACATGTAGGTAATATTGAACATTGGTTTCAAGGGGCATTTGGGGAGTGGAAAGAAAGACTTGCTGTCATTTTCTGAATATTTGATTTTATTGGGTTACCATTCATAACCATCTGTAGAAGGGAGATACCTTGCTACATTAAAATACCTAAAAATGAACTGACTTTAGTAAAAAGCACTAACAACATTTTTTTTTACTGAAGTGAACTTATTACAAACTAAAAGATACTCCATTAATAATAAGAAATACAAACTAACTGCAGCCCTTCTTAATAAGTTTGGGAATTAACACAGACAAATGATGTTAGTAGAAAACAGGACTCTAATGGTAAAAACACTGGACAATCAAGAACAGATAAATTGAACATGTGCAGATGTATTTATTTGATAAATGAGAAAGTTGATGCATAAGATGCAGTTTTGTCACTGTCATGATAGAGAATAAACTGCAGTTCAAAATATTCAATGAGTCATGCATCACACCCTCACTCAGACACACACACACACACACACACACACACACACACACACACACACACACACACACACACGCACGCACATATATATAGTCCATAAGTGCGTGTGTACATATATCTATATGAAAACAACAATTTGTAGGTGTGCAGAAATGTTGATAATGTAAATCATAGACCACAAATGGGCAAAGCAAAAAATCTATCCACAAAGGATCATAAAGCCCTCCTGTACTCCCAACTCTCATGCTAATTAGATATAACATCTCCAAGATTGTAGTAGAGTGTGAGAAAGGGCAAATACCCTGGTCCTCACTGTACTGTGGTCTCAGTATCAGGAAGCCAATAAGCTTCAACAAGATGACTTGCAATCAGCTGTACTGGTTTTCTCATCCATAAGGATACCTTGTGTGTGTGTGTGTGTGTGTGTGTGTGTGCGTGCGTGTGTGTGTGTGTGTGTGTGTGTGTGTGTGTGTGTGTGTGTGTGTGTGTGTGTGTGTGTGTGTGTGTGTGTGTGTGTGTGTGTGTGTGTGTGTGTGTCTGTATATATATATATATATATATATATATATATATGTACCTTTTTCAGGCAGCGAAATCAGAGACAAGTATCCATGGGGACTGATAGGGTAACAAGCTACCTCTAGCTTTATAAGTTGACTGCCATCAATATAGGAAGTGAGATTCATGATATCTTTTGGTCTTGGGATGATTCTGTGGAAGGAATTGTAAGACAGAATGTAGCCTGCAGAGTTTTGATGAAGCTTGAAGGTATAAAAGAGAAGTTGTTGTCCTGAGAGAGAGAGAGTACTTTGCTTTAGTTATTTCTATGCCACACATGAACAGGGATGCAGGCATGTAAGAGTGAATGCTGATTTCATAATTGCTGTGTCCTCTAAACTTGAGTTTTTATAGGAAGATAAACTCTTTTGCCAATAGGGCACTTGCTCTGCCCAGAGAAAGGATTTTACATTATGTTCATTAGAAAGTTCTTGTGGCCGTGAAAAGAGTTACCTTCAACAAAGACTGATGTTTTTACAACTGTACGTGCTATAGCTTCCTCTCAACTTGAGTACAGTGCAATGGCTATGGTTCATTAAAAATTAAAATGATGGAGACAACACTGATCTCTAATAAGGATTTCAATTCATAATTATGACTCTTATGTAGGTCAATACATCCAAAGGCCTATACTTGATTAGTCTGCAGGACAAATGCTCTGTTACACAGCAATACTTAATTAATCCTCGGCAACAAAAAGAGAGCACACCCCTAGTACACCACTAAAAAACTCTGATTGGATGATAACATAGAAGCAAGACTGCTGCGTTTTAAAAGATTTGCAGCTAAGTAGAACTGGGCTCATGAAGGGTATGCAAAAATTCTCTCATCAGACTTGTTTGGGCATGCGCTAAAATTATATGTTGACATACAGAGTGCCATGATGCATTTGTCTGTCAGTAACACAAGAAGGAATAAAGAAAGATTCTTCCTAAGGTTAATGCTTTAACTGAGTCACAGCCATTGAGATTTCACAACTACAGGTAATTTCTCATATGATTTAACACATACTCTGAAACACTGGTTAGGAACTTAAGTAATAAATGTTGTGATATGAATTTCAGAACATTTTGCAAATAAACAAAAAGTGTTACCACCTGAATCCTTTTGTTCTAAGTGTTCTAGGAAATTTCACATAGAAAACTATTACACAGTTAATGCTTGCAATGCCTGAAAAGTCTATTATTGCGAGCTCACCATATGATAAGCAAGCTATATATATATATATATATATATATATATATATATATATATATATAACTATATTAAGGCCTGCCTGTGGAATGTGGCACACTGATATCTATTAGATATATAGTATCTGCTTTTTGTCATTCTCATATTATTAAGCTAGTTAAATGCACCACTGTACTAGGTAGAAAAATGCAAGGATTACCAGTCTTAGAAAGCTTGATTACATTAGTTATATCACAATGTGTTTGCAAGCATAAAAGAACTAGTATAAGGAAAATTGAAGTGGTTTGTATGCATGGGGACAAATGTGAGTATCATATAACACTGACAGAAAAGAAAAAGTTTCTATGTAATATGCTTTGCATAGCATCTTTAACTACTACCATAAACCATGCTGTGACAATTGTCCATAACTTTTTCCAATTTAAAGGGCTTTACAAACATTTGGAGTCTGGGAGGTGTTCAGACAAAAGAGCTTTCAGATAAAAAATGGGGGGGCGGGGTGTGAAACCTGAAACTGAAATGGAACCAAAATGTTGCTCTATGTGGAATGGACAATAGACTCTGATTCAGGGTCTTACTAAATGCTTCTACAGCTAAGTGAAGAAAAGTCATTATTGAGAATGACAGGGATCGGTTCACTCTAAGAACACATAAAGTTAGAACCAAAAAATTAAGATAATTAACAAAATCAGTACAGTATCTGTACCCAGTAATTAATAAGTGCAGAGAGACAGACAGGCAGAAAAAAATCATAATGAACTAAAATATTTATTTATTTATTATTTGCTTATTTATTTATTTATTTCACATGTGTTAACCGGGTTGGTCCAACTGAGCAATTATAGCCTATTTTCAGCAGAGACCTGAGGAGAAAAGCTGCAGTAATAGATGTATAATAAGAAATACAAGAATAAGTACACTGCATGTTAATACAAGAATAAAAAAAACATAGCATGGCTCAGTCAGTAAACAAAGGAATATACATACTATGGTTGAAACACAATTACCTTACAGAACTTGGAAGCGTTGTTAGGTAATATAAGATAGTTATACATAGTACTAAAAGGTCATGCAGTAACCATAAATATCTACTATTGCTATAGCTGACAGTAATACTTTTGCAACCATGTTCATAAAATAATGAAGAATAAGATGATGGAGAAGAAGAAGAAAAAACAAGAATGCAATGTACTAGAACAAAGTGGTATCAGCTGAACATAATTGACAATGTATAGCTAACCCACTGGCATACAGATATCGAACCAATTTCAGGTCACAAAGGGAAACCCCATCTACTTTTCCCCCTTGCAAAATGATCCAACCTAAAATCCTTCCCTCAGTAAGATAAAAAAAAAACTGATCTGTGCAATCAGATAAAGGGAACAGGCAGTCTATTTTTTTAACAAACAAGAAAATCTTTATTAACAACAAGAAAGTAACAATGAATAAACAAATGTCAGTTTAGCAACATTTTAGAAACACAAAGTGCAATAGATAGCTAAAATCTAAACTTAAATTAAAGAAATAACAGATCATAGCAGTGGGGAACTTCAAAAAGACTATATAGTGAACTTGGAGAATGCACAAATTTCTACAAAATAAATAAAAAATACCCATATAAGCTAAAGTTTGAATGTCTTGTCATTGCTTGATATAGGTGATGACACTATAGGTGTAGAACTTTGGTAATATTTACTGGTATGGTTTTCCAGTACCTAAAGCTTACTGCAGAATAACTGTCAGCAAATGCAGCAGCCATGTGCATTCTTGACTACTAATGGCGTTCATCAATCAAAGGAGATATAGATGACCTGACTGCTTACTCAGCACTGCTAATTACCTTGTGATAAATATGGGATAATGTTGTGCTGGAACACAGTGTCAGAGGTGATATCTCCAGGAAAAAGGATGGGGTTGAGTGCTCAGTCTCCCACCATGTATGTTAATCTCTTCTTACAAAACTCACAAAATTGAGCCACCCCCAGACTTTAGGTGAAGCTTGCACTACTCACTATCACACATATGAAAGGGTTCCAGGCAAGACCCACAACTCTCAATACCTGTAGTACAGCTGCACCTATATGTGCAACCAGATACTGCTAGCAGTCAGGTTTCTCACTAAGTACTGCCTGCCTTACCTAGGTTCACATACAGGTGATGTTTCCTCCTCATAGAGAAGCTCATTCATTTGAATGAGCTTTGATAGTGAATCAGCCCCATGCACTGGCAAGCCTCACCAAAGTGAAACATAAATGCTTTTGCTGGCATGAGTTTATTTCCTCTTTCAGAATTAGGTCCAGGTTTCTACCTGTCCCCTTAGGATATGCTGAATGGTGAATAACATAACCCTAACTTTTGGACACAGGTATGGAGAAACATGTCAAGTTGTTCATATGACTCCATATCCACTTCTTTTATCTACTCTCTAAAGCATCTTGACTTTTTTATTTTCTAATTAATGTTAATTGTTGTCTGAGTGCTAATTTATTTGGTTTGTGTTTTTATAATATTGTATTATTGAAGTTTGGCTGAGTATGTAATTGCAAGACTTGTTTTCCACAAATATTATCCTTTCTCAAAGTTAGCCTGGTCTATTTCAGACAGAATGTAATAAATCAGCAGAATTATTACAGAATCTTTTGTCTGGTGCAAGTACTGCCAAGAAATTTAATGATGTCGTGTAATGGCTGTACAGTGGACTCTGAAGTACTGGTATGGGAATTTGAGGCCTGTGATCCCAAACTGTTCTTTCTTTTACAGTGGGCCTTGCTGTTCTAGGGTTAGGGCCCTGCTCATATAAAGCAGAGATTATGAGTTCAACTCTAATCAAGGCCCCTGCGTGTGCTTTAATCACTATAACAAGTACAGAGAAGTGTAGTTGATGTACTTGTTTTTTTCTGGCAGTTATCACAGCGGATTAAGACTATGAGCTGATAATGACATATTTCCTGTGGTACAAGGTTTGAATTCCCCAGCCCTCATTTGCCTACACTCTGGCCAAAAACAAAGCACTTAATCAGACATGCTTTTAGGCATTTAGGAAGTTTGGCCAGGCTCCATAATAGCCTCCTGGTCTGCTTGCTTAGAAGTAACCTGTAAACTCCTATGAGAATATGCTGGAACCAGTTTCTAGTACATCTAGCAAAGCCTTTTGTGAAAGAAACATCTTAGTAGATTCTTTATAATCTACTGCAATCATTTCTAGTACTTAAATGATGTTGTGAGTAAAGCTACAAGAAGGAAAATTCAGTCTTTAAACTTCTTAAAGTCTTATATAAAAAAACTTCACAAGTTTATATTATTGTCAATAAGCAATGCATTTTTGAATTGACTTTGATTTAATACATTTCATAACAGCTTAATAGGAAATAGAGACTTATATTATGAATGAGCCCAATCCTTAGACATAATTGGATGAACATTCTCACAAAAAAATAATGAAAAAATATGCCTGAATTTCAAAAATAAAAATGAAAAATATTTATATTGTTTTAGTTATAGAAAATAATCTTTCAGCACATAAACATTTGATATAGATCAAATTTTGTTAAATTAATCTCTAAGACTAAGCTGAGAGAATTATAATATAAATACTTCCAGGATAAAAAAAAATATTACTCTGATAATGCACTGAACTTAGAAATAGTGAATTCATCTAGCTCTACAATCAAAGTGGAAAAACTAGATCAGACTGGTGGTATCTTGTTTTTTTTCATTTGGTTGTCTGAGAGCTAGAGAAAGCTCAAACAGGTCTGCATAATGAATGTGGGCAATAAATGATGTGGAATTTGTGGAAGTCACAGAGAACACTTTTTTTCTGATAGCTGAAATTGAGGCCTGCCAAGTCAGTTGGGGGGAGGGGTACAGAGAAACTCATGAAATGGATGGAGTTACCTAATAACATAAATGTATTTAACCTCAGGAACTTTTTTTTAAAATTTTAGAGATCATTTGAATAGAGACTTTATTTTGCTCCTTCAAAACTGTTGTTGGTCTTATTCAAATTCTGATTAATCTATAACCTAAGAGGTATCTAAATGTAAAGTATATCAGGAATGACACTGCTATATTCATCAATTAGGATTAGCCTCTTTATAAAAATTCCCTTAACCCCAGCATTCCAGGCCATGTTGCAGACTTTTGAAAATTCTTGTGCTTCATATATAACAGGGATATTTTAGCTAAATGGCCAATGGCACTAAAATATCATCCGTCCATTACACATAACTGTAGTCTAAAAGGGCAGCATAACATAACACATTTTACATTTATGAAATCGGATGCATAGACAGGGTTTTTATTATAGAAAAATTCTACTGACATAGCTACTAAATAAATTCATCTTGGGGGCACTACAGTTTACAAAAAAGTTTCATAAGGGCAATGGGTTTAGTGTATAAATCTACTGATCTCAGACTTTGGCTTTATTGTATAACAATCAAATCTGAAATGAAATATATGACTTTTAAGTGCATTTGCCTTATATACCTGTACTATTTTGAAATCCAGTAATAGACAAGGACACCTCTTACATACCTTTGGCCTTCAGTTTCTGCCAGTGATACTCTTAACCTATGACTATGTTCATAGGTAACTACTAGGCAACCAGTCTGCAGACCATTACAACCTTAGCCAAAAACACTATTCAGAAGTTACCTGTAGCTTCAAGGAGGGCAGTACAAGATAGGCCGGGGAAGAATTTGAGGCTGCCCATCCAATTATCTAGGTTAATGCTGCATGTGGCAAGGATGCTACTATGCTTGATATGTGGTGGAAGTTTGTTCTGGAACTGCGGAATATGTTGAGATATGAATCTATTACTCCATGTATTATCTTTCTGCTGATGAAGGTTTACTTCCTTTAACTGGGTATTTGAGGTGCCATTCATTCTGTGAAGGAATAGGAGGTCAAATAGTGTTGGATCATCTGTGGCTTGAAAGGCTATGCATAGATTTCCATAGAGGGCTGCCAGTCTCTCCTGATAACATTTTTGAGATCGCTGATCTTTTCACTTATGAATCTTTGGGGGTCTCTCAAGTTGTGTGCTTTGTTTAGACAAATACTTGCCAAAAGATATATTATATTCAATAATGGTTCTGATAAAATAATATTAAAGGGGAATTAAGACGTCTTTGAATCTAGTGGAGATTCCATTGGCAATTAGATGAGCCAGATAACAGGCTTTTCAAACTACTATGGAGACATGTTGGTAAAATGATAAGGAACTATCAACAAGAGTACCTAAATATCTTAAAACAATGTCTGGTCTGAGGGGTGCATCACCTATGGTATAAGTGAAACTGCTTTGTTTACCAAAATGAACTATACTACATTTTTTGAGTATAATCAGAGACCCTTGTCATTGCACCAATTGTTAACATGGTCTAACCCATGTTGTAGCAATTCTGAGTCATTTTAAGGTCAAATAACAGCACCCAATTTATAGGCATCTACAAATTTAGTGAACCACAGGCCAGGTTGGTCTGAAGGTCTTGGAAATAAATGCCAAATAGGATAGGGTCCAAAACTGAGTTGATTAGATTTCTAGAACACTTAAATTTCACAACTTCCTTTGTTTCAGTTGGCCAAGAATGGTATTCCTTTTCAGACATCATCATCATCACAACTGATTTTGTTGACAACAGTGTGCTATCAAGTATCTATAGCCCACTTTTAGTAATAATTACCTCTGTTCAGAACATCTACCCATATCATTCATCTCTTTATACTGACTTGAGTGAATGAAGTCTTTTATGAAAAGTTGATGAAGTTAAAGCATCTTTTCATTCAATAAGGCTACATGACACAGAGAATTAAAATATATTTAAGGAGATGAAGGATGCTAGAAGTAATAAATATTCTATCATTAGATACAGTATCCATATATGTGCTCAGAATATTGAGGCTTAAATCCATAGCTGAGCATATCAGTGACTGTTAAAATATTTATAGATTGCAAATGCTTTGAACAAATGTCATTTATCATCACGGATCTGGTTAATGTTGTCCAATAATGCACCCTAAAAATGTCTGCTTAAAATAATTCTGCACATCTTGGACTGGATTCTAAATGAAATAGGGCAGCATACCAGAGATCCTCCAACAATGCTACTTTGATTCTAAGTGCTATTGCCTCCTACAGTAAGGGACTAACCACTCCATTAGCTAATGGTACAGCAATGTCACAATGGTAAATTATACTCCACACGTGATAAGCAGTTAATGAGATTCAGTCAAATTCAATGTTACTGAGCTTTGTTATTATTGTCTATATAACTTGACAAGTTTTCAGCCTGCTAAGTAACTGCTGAGTCTACAAGTAGTAAGCCATCACCACAATTCCAATTGAATAGCACCTTAGGCACTACAGTCATTAAGTCTGCCTACAGTATCATTTCTGTTTTAACACAGATGAGTAATTGCATATATCTCTGCTACTTTGTATGTATTCCCTTGATTAATTTACAGGTGACATGCAACTCAAACAAGAGAATGCATAAATGATAGGTAAAAAGTTGTCATGCATGCATTCACCCATCCCAAACAACAGGCAATGCTGTCAGACTGCTGTATTAGAGCATAGTCTTAGGTACTCAAAAAGTATAAGGTGTGAGCCATCCAAACATTAAAGTGGAAAAGATCACACAACTGCGCATGTGGGCATTCTCTGGCTACCTTTCTACTGGCTTCCCATCATCCTGCAATCCAATTCTGTCTGTATGTGGGAACTCGAACTGCACACAGCTGGGATTACCATTATGTGTTACCTTTCATACCATTTCCACTATACAAGTGGGTCTGTTGTTACACTGATAAAGTCCATTGATTTCAATTGGATACTCCATACTAAGAAATTTTACATGGTTGTTCAACACAAGTGTAAAAGTTTTAAGTGTAACCTAAGTTATAATTAAGGCTAAAGGTCAGCAATACAAAAACTTTATTTATAAACATCAGCATGGCTTCTGTCTGGACTTCACAGCAATCATTTTTTCTGTTGGGAGTATCACATTTAAGTTAATGAAAACTGCCCATTCCAAACCCACATCTCTCTCTACTAGCTCAGTGTTCATGAATTAATGTGCTGCATCTTAGTCAGTGTGGCTGAGCAATGAAGAACACTTGAGTTCGGAAAGAGCTACTTTTGAGGAACACAATGGTTATCCCTCTACCTTAACCCCTGTTAGACCAATGTATTAATTTGCATGTGTGCAGCAAGTTATCAGAATGTATTTGGTTATTGCTAAAACCCACATATTTACTTTTTGCATGGTGCAACAGTGGAGCTGAAAACATAAGCATATTCTGTTATGCAAATGTAATAGACCCTTATCCCAATGCAATAATACATGATATTTTACTACTTTCTTCCACAACATTGTTCTTGCTCATTCTCAGACATTACTTATCCACAGACACCCAACCTTTGTTAATTCTACATCAGATATAAAAGTGATAAACTTCTACCTGTTCTATTATTATATTTCCCACATAATTACTTTGTTTTCCTCTATCTTAATTTAATAAATTATGTAGATGGTTCCTTGGTAGCAAATTGTTTGCCATATCTTCAGAACCCAACTATGTGCTCATCTACTCTCCATAGAGACTTTCCAATTTTAAAGTTCACAAATCCATTACACACCCGCACCATACTCATCTGTTCATGCATGTAGCATAGATTCATCCTTGACTACTCCGCTATTCTGCACAAACTGGTTTTACATTCAAAAATGTTCTAGCTCACTTAAAGTATTCACTTGCATCACCATTCCCATGGTGTCACTATTCCCATGGTGTCAGTAATCCCATGGTGTCACTATACTTTCCAATCTCAACGCCTTAAGAGGTGAAAGCTAAAGATGTGATTTTCTCATTGATGAAGTATGAACTGCATCATCAATCACGCTGTAGCAAAACCCCCAGAAATCTTGAGTTAACAATCGTGTTGGGTTATTGTTCTGTCACACAGTAGAATATATCATTGCCATATAGTATGACAACCCAGATGCCTCACTCTTACTGAATGAGAAATGCTTAAGTTCTGTTTGCTCCTTCACTCTATAAATTACTGAACCTGAACATATATTCTTCTCTAGCCCTTTAATTCTCCCCATGAGTCACTTCCTGTTCACTTAAACATAAGCCTACATTTGCCAGTCTACAACTGAAAATGCTTTCTGTAACCTTGCTTGTATAGTCTCAGACTCATTCCCCTCAGGAACAAGTAGCCACTCAGTGCCTGTCACTTTTCACAAAGCTCTGCATCCTACATAGTGCAAACTACCACATGCAAATGCTTCCCACTGTCACAGCATAAACTCCATAGTTACCTTCTTCTTGTCATTCATTTCTGTTCTCTCTGTCCCTCAGATGATCTCCATTCCCTCTCACTACAACAGGTTTTCATGTTTCCTTCATTATCTATGACTACTGTTTCTTCTAGTTGTCCCAGGAATGTCTTTAAGTGTAATATAGGTTCATAGGTTGGTACTAGGCTATCGGCCCTAGGGCCTATACAAGCCTAGACAAACAATTCCCCGCATAGTTCTTCCCACAATATTTACTTGCCTGGACCCCTGTCTAGCAGGAAGACTGACATGATCCCGGGGGTGAATTTCCTATCTCCCATCCAATCGTCAAAGTTCCTTTTAATGAGGGCCAAGGAGGCACTCTGCTTGACATGTATGGGCAGTCTATTCCAGAGTATGGGGAGTCTCTGGGTCAGGATCCTATCCCTCCAGCATATTTTGTTCATTGTGATGACAAAGTTTAGATCCCTGGCGCATGTGGCTCTGACGGATTGGGATTTCTTTAAGTGGAGTATGTCCAAAAGCTCAGGGTTTGACATGGCCTTGTATGTTAAGCAGAGATCGCCTCTGAGTAGATGATATGCCACAGAGTATAGCTGGAGTTTTTTTAGATGGTCATTATAGGGCATCTGCTTTAGGCCTGTGATTCTTTTAGTGAGGTATTTCTGTGGCCTTTCCAGCTGTTTCAGATGTCTTGTGAGGTACATACCAAATGGGGCATTGTACTCTATAATGGGTCTAATGAGGGATGAGTACAGTTGGAAAATGACCTCCTTTTTTTCTGGATGAAAAGTCCTTAGTGATGAGGTGTGCTACATAGAAGGATTTCCTGACTGTTGTGGTGATGTGGTTATCGAAGGTGAGACCACTGTCCACCTGTGTCCCTAAGTCTTTTATCATACTTTCGGTGTTTATTGTACTGCCACCTATGTGGTAATTCATGGGTACATGGTTTTTCCCAAAGGGTATAACTATACATTTCTTGGCATTAAGCTTGAGCCCATGGCTCTGGCACCAAGCATATGTTTCTGTAAGGCCTTTTAGAATATCCACATAATTTGGGGATTCAACAATGGCTCCCAGTTTGCAGTCATCTGCAAACTTTGTTAGCCAGAGTCCCTTAGTGCTGGCCTGTACTTCAGAGAAGAGGATGGCAAACAAGAGCGGCCCCAGGACTGAACCCTGAGGTACTCCATTTGTCACTTGTCTGGAGCTAGATTTGGAGTCGGCTACTTTTACAGTCTGGGTTCTGTCAGTAAGCCAGTTGCCAACTCATCAAGTGACATAGGGATTTATGCCCTGCTTAGTAAGTTTATCTATGATTCCAGAGTGGGGGGTGGTATTGAAGGCCTTGACGATGTCCAGGTCGGCTGTTTTGACCACCTTACCCTCATCCACAGCTCTTTAGACTGACTTGAAGAAGTCAATTAGTTTCAGGAGACAAGACTGGCCCTTCACGAACCCAAACTGGGTGGGGTCCAGCGTTTGAAGCTTGCCAATGTCTTTGTTTAAAAGTTCCATGATAATGTGTTCCATGCCCTTACAGATCATGCTCGTCAGACTGAAGGGAAGGTAGTTCCCGGGATCCAAGGTAGATCCCCCCTTGTGGAGTGGGATAACTGTTGCTGTGTTCCACTCAGTGGACACAAAACCTGAGGTGAGGCTATGATTAAATATGGCACTTAAGTGAGGTGCCAGTTTATTTTGTAGTTCATTTAGTACACAGCCTGAGGTGTCATCTGGTCCCATGGATGTTGTATTCATAGCTTTGGAGAGTGTGGTTTCTACCTGTGTGGCCATGATTACCAGGATTTGGCAATTTTTTGGTATTGAGATGGGCCCTTTAGGGGGTGAAATGGGAGTGAAGTTGGCACTAAATTGATCTGCCAAGATATTGGCAATATCCTTGGGATCAGTGTATTTAATGCCATTCTGTTGTAGCTCAGAGCAGATATTATCATTGCCATTTAGATTCTTGACATAACTATAGAATGCCTTGTGGTTGTCTTTGGAATCTTTGGCAATTTTACTTTCGTAACTAGCTTTGGAGGGATCTCAGCTTCTTACTGAGGCTGGTAAGGGAGTTTTTTGCATCCTGGGATTTTCCTCTTTTCTGCAACAGTTTCTTTCTTCTGTTGTATAGTTTGTTTATGACAGGGGACCACTAGATTGGCTTCCTTTTTTTGGAGGAGAGTGTCTTGGTTCTATTTGGGATGTCACGATTCATGCACGGGTGGATGTGCTCGTACAGTGCCTTAATGTGGGATTCAGCAGTCAAATTTTCAGCTCCCTTCTGCATGGGTGCCATGAAGTTTGTCACTTCTGACTTAAGTAGCATGACGTTGGCTTTGGAGAAGTTTTTTACAGAGGTTTCCTTACTGGGGGGGGTGGGGGTGGGACGTGGATGTCAGGGTTGATTTGCTTATGGTCAGACCTCACCAATGACGAGGTGACCACTGGTGTGGAGCATCTATCTCCCATGTTGGTAATGACCAGGTCTAGGATATTGAAGCCCCTGGTGGGACAATGGATTAGTTGATCCAGGGTGTTGGAATTTATGAACTCCAAGAACTGTTGGGAAAAGGTGTTGGTACCCGAGTAGTTTTTCCAGTTAATGGCAGGGTAGTTGAAATCACCCAGTGTTAGGGTGTTTGGTTGTATCTTTATATTTTCCAGTATGTTTAGAAAGGTGTACTGAGAATCTTGGGACATGGTGGGGAATCTGTAGCAAGCTACAATTTGGATCGTGGTCTTACCTAGTGTTAGTTACACCTGGAGAATTTCAGATGCATTGTGTTGGGCAACTAGCCTGGAGGTGTGAATATCCTTGGTGAATATGGATACTCCTCAACCTTAAGTGTTTCAGTCTTGGTTTGGTGGCCAAAAAGTGTGGTAAGAGTTGTAGCCTGGTATTGCAGGGGTGCTCTCTGGAGTCTTGAACCAGGTCTCAGTTACTGCACAGATATCGATGTTCTCCATTTTTTAGAGTGCCTCGAGAGAGTGCATTTTGTGGTTTAGACTTCTAGCATTGAGTAGCATTACCTTCAGATTTTGCATGCTTGTATCTGTTACGGTGGTGGTTTTGTCCTTTGAACCTTGCCTAAAAAAAGGCACTATAGGGGTGGCAACAGCTTTAGCCAATAACCTGAATCCCAGGGGTGACAGGTGTAGACCATCTCTGGCAAAGCATCATGGTTTGTCGATCATGTCATCCCAGGCAGACAGATACTGGATCCCCTTTGAATGACACCAGAAGCTTAGCCAATTGTTGAAGTCAATCATTTTGTCCTTATACTGTGGTATCATTCTGAGTGAAGGCAGTATGCTACTCAGGGCTAGGGTCATACCTGCCTGGGCCACATGATCCAAGAGGTCTTCCGTGTCTCTTTTCATGTAGTCCAGGGAGGTACGTCTCAAGTCATTCACTCCAACACGGACAATGACAGAGTCGTATTTGTACTTGTTGTGAAGTGACTTGAGTGCATGCATTACGTGGTGGATACTGGCACCCAACAGGCAGCTGACTGTAATTTTCTTCTTGCTCAGCCTGATGAGTGGGACATCAGTGTGCCTGACTATAGAGTCACCTATGACAAAAGTGTTGGGTATGTTGTCTTGCCTTAGGGGCTGTTGTTGGTTGGCACACTGGTGTTGTGAGCTATGTGTTACTTTAGTTGTGACTGGTGTTTGTTTGCATTTCAGCTTTGCAGGTCCTTGTTGCTTGGGCAGGTTATAGACAAGGGCCTCCGCATATGTGGGTTTAGTGTTGCTATGTGTGGGTGTTGATGGTGTGGGTTTTGAAGGGCTATGTGTTGCTTGAGGCATTATAATGTTATAGATTTGTAATTTTCATTCTTTTTAAGAGGTTTCTTTCTATTCATGAATTATTATACTTATGTATGATTTTAACAACTGCTTATCTTCCCTTTTTTTCTATTTTGAGTAATTTATAAATTTAAACTGCCTCTGGCACAGGTTAAGACTCAAAGGGACATGAATCAAACCATTTAACCTATACAGATACCAAAAGGAAGGAAGAAACAAAGAAAGAAAGAAAGACATAGGTAAGGTGCCATGTATCCATTCAGTCCTTCTAATTCCATTCTCTTGTTCCTACACACAGCTGCATGACAGCTATAAGCTCATTTTTACAAATGTTCCTAAAGTTACTTCTTAGTTGTACAAGATGCCTTCTGTGCTTATTAGTTCTTTATTTGGAGAACCATTCCCACACATAGCTTATGAGCCACAGAATAAATGAAAGTGCATTTCTACTACTATTATAAAAGTAAATACCAGTCATATAAAATATCATAAAAACATATTAATTCATCATTACAATGATTCAAGTTTATATAATTGTTCATTTTGGAAATAAAAGTGAGACATCTCCTCATATAAATTTGTGAAATGTTAAAAAAACTTTTCATTGATGATAATATCTTTTCTGTTCACCAGTTAAGAATACTATTGTAATTAACAATATCACACCAATATCTAGCAGTAAGTATATATATATATATATATATATATATATATATATATATATATATATATATATATATACAAAAATACACATATATATATATAGAGAGAGAGAAAAAGAAAGACATATATATTCACACACACACGCACACACACATACACACACACACGTATATATGTATATATATATATATATATATATATATATATATATATATATGTATATGTATGTGTGTGTGTGTGTGTGTATTTTAATGTTGATGGTACAGATGGCCAAACAGTGGGGATTCACTTTACATGCTCGAAATTCTGAAATATCAAATTTCAGAATCTCGAGCCCATAAAGTGGAAATTCTAAAAGATCGAAAACCCAGAAGTGCGAAATACAAAATTGCAACTTCTATACTACACACACACCGCACACATACACATACACACACCTTCCTCCCCATACACAAACATACAACCCTATCCTACATACAAGCAGGGGGGCAAGCCACCATGCTCCCCCCATGTGGGGGGTTATGCCCCACCACTCCTCCCCCTACTTAAATATACTAACTCCAAGGCCGCACTACATGCACAAACACACGAAACATCACCACACAAGCTACATTCCCCTCGCACACACACATAAACACACACAAATACACACACACACACATCACAGTAACAAAACACACTAACACACACTACAGCCCCTACCCAAAACCCTTAAAACATAAACACTTTCCTGAATCCATGAACACAGCACAACACCAGGACCGCTAATTCAACATCTCCATAATGCGAGATTTTGAATTTTGCACTTCTGGATTTCCGATCTTTTAGGATTTCCACATTATGGGCTCGAGATTCTGAAATTTGATATTTCAGGATTTCGATCATGTAAAGTGAATCCAACAGTGGATATGCCGATAGTATAGAATATTAATAAGGTAAGTGGGGTTTGGAGGGTGAGAGCATGTGTTTTTATCTGTGTGTGAATGTGTGTGTGTGTGTGTGTGTGTGTGTGTGTGTGTGTGTGTGTGTGTGTGTGTGTGTGTGTGCGTGTGTATGTGTGAGTTAGGGTTAGTGTTGGGGATGAGTGAAAGATGGGTGTTGTGTGTCTGTGTGTGAGTTTGTGTATTTTATGGTAATGATAAGGATTAGGTTAGTGGTTAGATGTAGTGCTGCTTGTGTCTTTTTGTGAATATGTGTGTCTGTGTCTGTCTTGTGTAGTGACAGTGTTATGGGAAGGTTTTAATGAGACTAAGCTATAGGATTAGGGTTGGAGGAAGGGGCAATTTTCTGGTTAAGGTTAGCACCTATTATTAAGTTGGAGTAGAGGGTGGAGTTCATGACAACTGGGTGAAATGCAAAAATATTGAACTTCACCTTATTAATATTTGCATTCTGAAAAAAGAAAAGAAAAGAAAAAGCTAACAATCAAAAACTGTGACGAAATAAAATCACAATCTCTCAACCAAAACCATACCACCACATTCTGGCCTAATTTGTTTGACTAGTGGTAATGTTTTGGAAAGACTTTTTCTAAGATAATGTTTGGGGTTAGGGATAGGTTTAGGGTTAGTTTTAGCACAAATCAGCATGCAAATCCAAAACCTGCACATTTTCTAACTTTGTTCTGTGCCATTTGTGTTTTACTTGGCATTGGGCAATATGCAGTGGCACTGAACATCTTAAATATGCAACTTTCCTTATTTCTGACAGATCATAGGAAGTTAAATGTCTGAATGTCTGTGTCATTTTCAATGGTTTCCTTGTTACTGAATATGGGAAGTAAATGTGGCAGGGGAACAGGGACTGGCAACTTTCTGCTGTTAAGTGTTTCTTTAAAGGTACCTTTGTTGGTAATTTAAAAATAATCTGTAAATATTATGAAAGGGGTATTAACTGCCCCTATGAGGGCAACTGGTCAGTGTTATGCTACCAGTTTTGCATACAGATGTTCACTCTTTACTGCAGTAATTTTTTAAAATACATTTGCTGCATTTTTCAGCAAAGCATAACCACAGAAATGCCATCAAATGACTGTTTTGCTATTTTGTGCGAGCTCATATAATATTATTTATTGCCTTTGACCGTGACGTACTTTCTTTGCTATTACTGCGTTTCTTCTTATATGGCACAAGTTACAATCAGAGGCGAAGAGTTAGAAATTACAAGCAGCAACTTAATTTAGTTTGAATCTTTTGAAATTGTTGTTCTATATAACATTTTTTTATTAATTACCACACTTGTGACTATTATAAATGCGATAAAATACAGATTTTTCTAAGCTTTGCTAAGACAGTGATAAAAGAACTCATGAAATAATCCTTATATCCTTGTCAAGTGCTATCAGTCTGTCTGTGTGCTGCATTGCCAGTATACCCTCTTTCTCATGATATATTTGCAAAAAATATCTATAGTAATAAAGTTACAATTCGAGCTGATCAGTCTTCATGACAGGATACAGTGCAAACTTCATGTAAGTGCTTGCAAATTAATCACTCTAGAATTACGGTCCATAGGGTTTAGGAAAGGACCTAGAGTGCAAAAGACATATCTGGAAGTTTATGTGCACTGGATTCTTATTACAATTTCTGGCTCTCTGGTTGGTATGGCAATTCAAAAATGTGATGAGGATGGTTTAAGCATGTGTGTATGTGTGTGTGTGTGTGTGTGTGTGTGTGTGTGTGTGTGTGTGTGTGTGTGTGTGTGTGTGTGTGTGTGTGTGTGTGTGTGTGTGTGGGCGTGCACTGGATTCTTATTACAATTTCTGGCTCTCTGGTTGGTATGGCAATTCAAAAATGTCATGAGGATGGTTTAAGCGTGTGTGTGTGTGTGTGTGTGTGTGTGTGTGTGTGTGTGTGTGTGTGTGTGTGTGTGTGTGTGTGTGTGTGGGCGTGCATGCATGCGTGCGTGCGTGCGTGTGTGTTGGGGAGGCACTTTTGATTAAACCAACTGTGAGCTATCCTTCACAACTTACAATGCACAGTGATTAACCAGAATGATTGCATAGCTCTAGAAGATTTCATTCAATATATAATTCACACATGAACACTTAAAACATCCATTACCCCCAACCCCGCGAGTACTCTTAGCAGCCCTGTTTACCACTAGGCAAGTACTTCTATTGGCTCCTGAACAGAACAAATTAAAATCTGCTTTATGCATCAGTAACTCACTCTCATTCTGTCATACACACACACACACACACACACACACACACACACACACACACACACACACACACACACACAAAACAAACTATTACATGAGGAATATAAATACAGATCTATCCAGTAAATGTTTACTGCTAGAAAGTAGAGTTGTATAAAATCTTATTATAACAGCAGATGTCCTAGCCTTCACCACTGCAGTGTTCATTATAAATGGGATTCCTGTAGTGAACCCCACCATCCGGCCAGTTTACCAACGTCTACCATTGCTTTAAGGTTCGCTGAGTGTCACCTGCACACTCCTTGCATAGCATAGGGCATAAATTCAGGTATAACATCATCAGAAATGTTTGCCCCAGTAGGAACAGTAGTCCAAGGAAAACCAAGGAGAACCTGCACATCCAGGAAGGAAAAAATCTAGTGGGATCGAGGGAGTGCATACTGCAGCAGTGAAGGTAAGGACATCCACCATTATGGTAAGACTTTTACACAACCGTACTATGTCCTTACATTCACTGTTGCAGTGTTCCTTACAAATGGGAGAGTGCCAAATCTCAAGAAGAAACCTGGGAGGAGGAAGCAGCAGAGCCCTCTAAGAAGCCGTGAAGAATGGCAGCAGCAAAACCAGCTCTAGCTCTGGAGATACCATCCAACTGGTAACGTTTGGTAAAGGTATGCACAGAAGTCCAGGTAGCAGCTTCAAGAATAGAATTAGCATCCAAGCCTTTGAAAAAAGCAGCAGAAGGAGGCACATCCCTAGTAGAATGAGCCTTTACAGAGGAAGGAAGGCTCTCACCATGAAAAGTGTAACAAAAGAAAATAGCCTTTGAAATCCAAGTGGAAATAGTTTTCTTGGAAACAGCCAAACCTAAAGACTTAGGATGAAATGAAACAAACAACTGGTCAGATTTTCTGATAGCTTTAGTTTTACTCAAATAAAATCTGAGCAGTCTATGCACATCTGAAGTATGCAGCATCCTCTCACTGTCAAATTGTGGAGAGGGGAAAAAGTAGGCAAATTAATAGACTGATTAATTAACAACTCATTAATCACTTTAGGCATAAAAGAAGGATTAGTACACAAGGATGCCCTGTCCTCATGAAATATCAAAAAGGTAGACAATCCATAAGGGCTTGCAACTCAGACACTCATCTGGCAGAAGTAGGACATAACAAAAGAACTGTCTTCCAAGAAAAAATGTTGTTAGGAAGCTGAAACAGCAGGCTCAAAAGAGTCAGAGTCAATTTTTCCAGAACAAAATTAAGATCCCAGGGTGGAGGAACAGGCTTCCTGGAAGGTCTAATATTAAAAACTCCTTTAGCCTCAAATCTAGAAGCTAATGGGGGAGATAAAGAGAGGCAAGCAGAAAGAGCTGATAGGTGGGCCTTAATAGAAGAATAGACCAAACCAGCATTGAGCACCTTACACGAATAAGAGAGAACCAAAGGGACATCCACAGCAAGTGGGTCCAGGTCACAAGAAAGACAACAAACTGAAAACCTCTTCCATTTAGACAAGTAGGATTTCCTAGTAGTAGGTTTCCTGGCCTCCTGCAGGACCTGCAGCACATCCTCAGAAAAAAGGTGTCTGAGGAATCAAAACCCTATCACCCATAGTGTCAGGTGAACGTGGACAGGTGACGATGGATGAGAGGCCCCTTGTCTTGTGTGAGGAGATCCACCCTGTGAGGTAACTTGTGATGATTGCCCTTGGCTAGATGCAAACGTAGAGGAAACTAGTGCTGTCGCAGCCAAAAGGGAATCACTAACAAGATTTTTGGGAGCATCCTGTTGAATCTTGAACAGGACTCTTGGAATGAGAGGAAGGGGAAGGAGTGCATAAAGAAACATCCCCTTTAAAGAAAGTGAGAGGGTGTCCACTTTCCATGCCAGAGGACCTGGGACTCTGGTACAAAACAGAGGAAGGTGCCTTTTCAGAAGGGAAGCAAACAGATCTACATGAGGAGTACCCCACTGGTGAACAATGTCAAGAAACACATCCCTGTGACGCATCCATTCATGGGATTGAGTCAATGACCTGTTCAGATTGTCTGTCACAATATTCTGATCTGAAGGAATATATACTGCCTGAAGAGTCACTTGATACTTGAGAGCCAGATCCCGTACCAGAAGTGCCAGGTGGCAAAGATGGAAAGATCTTATACCCCCTTCCCTGTTTGTTGATATATCACATAACTGGGGTATTGCCTGTGAATACCTTGAGTGGCCCTGGAGAGAGAAGAGGATGAAAGGTCAGAAGAGCCAGCATAAGAGCTCTCGTCTCTTTGATGCTGATGTGCTCCCTCTGCTGATGGTGCAACCAGACTCCCTGATCCCTCAGGGAGCCAAACATTGCTCTTCATCCACATCTGAATCATCTGTGAACAGACCTGAGAGGGGAGAGGAGGTAGAAAAGGAAGTCCTGGATTCAGAGACAACTGTTGAATCCACCACAGAAGTTCTTTCTTGAGACATGGGAGAAGAGGAACTGGAAAGTCTAGAGGTTGCACATGCTGAAGCCACAGTGACTTCAGAAACACTGGAACTTCCTCATGTGGAGTTTGGCCAGAGGGACCATCAAAATCATGAAAGCCATGAACTCCAGAGCTCTCAGAAACTCCCAGGCTGAAATGGAGTCTGGGGGAAGAAGAGTTTGAAAGAAAGAAATGAGAGTTAAGGCCTTTGGAGGAGGCAGGAATGCCAGCACTGTCACTGTTTGAATCCTGCAACACAGACAGACATGATCCTGAGGAGTCAGGGAAGACTTTTTGAAGTTTATTGTGAACCTCAAGCTCTGAAGCAGAGAAATGGTAAAATGAAGATTTTGCGAAAGGACCTCTGGAGAGGATGCCAGAATCAGTAGGTCATCCAAATAAGGAAAGAGTTGGATCCCTTGAAGCCTGCAAAAAGCAATCATAGGACTTAGGCATTTGCCCTTGGGGCAGTAGAAAGGCTAAAGGGCAAAGCACAGAACTGAAAATGCCAGGAAGCAACAGAGAAATGCAAAAATCTCTTGAAAAGAGGATGGATTGGAATATGAAGATAAGCATCCTTGAAATCCAGAAACACCAGAAAAGCCTGAGGCAGCAAGAGAGGAAAAAGAGACTGAAGTGATAACATCCGAAAGGAAGGCACCTTCAGAAAGGTGTTTAGATGAGAGAGCTCTGGAATAGGTCTCCATGTACCTTCTTTTCTTGGCACTAGAAACATTCTTGAATAACCCTTTCTCCCTTTGGGACACAGGCACATTTTGAATAGGGTCCTGAGACAAGAGGTCTCAAAGAACCTCTGGGGAAAAAAGGAAGTTGTTCCTGAGGATGTTGAGGGATGCCCATCAAAGGAGGACAGGAAATCCAGACCATGAAGTACCCATGCTGAATGAGTGATAGAACCCAAAGAATCCTGGGTGAGCTAAACAGGAAGAGAAATAGAAAGGCGAAGAGAAAGAGGAATTTAGCTGGGGACAGGGGGATAGCCAGACAGCACCTAGTTTGTCAAGAAAAGAATGCCCCAGAATCCCTGAAGTCTGAGTAGTCTTTCCAGGAGGAGCCTGTTTGCCATCATATTACCTTTTGAAGGAGGACAATATTGCCTACAAACAAAATCTGGCTTAGAAGTGTTGTTTTGCTGAAATTTAGGCACAGGAGAAACAAAGACATGTTTAAGCTCCTGTAAAGCCTTCCTCTTGTCCTGAACAGACTTAAATAAACCAGCAGCCACTTACCCAAACAAAAATGTATTATCTAGAGGAGCATCCATCAACTTAGCCTTAATATCATTGGGAAAGGTTGAAGCCAAAGCCAAGAATACCTCCACAGAACTGAACCAAAAGCAGCAGCCCTAGAAGAAGCATCTGCTGCATCATAACTAATTTTGTAGAATGACAAACTACTTTAGAGGAGGTCTCTAGTAAGGAAAGAGCAGAAGATTTACTCTCAGAGTCTGGAAGATCAGAAAGAAGCTAACAAGCCTGAGAAAGAAGAGCCAACACACATGTAGAGATATGGGTGTGATAATTAATAGCCCTAAAAGCTAAGCGTAGCTGAAGTATAAACCTGCTTACGCAGCCTATCCATGGTTCTGGTTCTGATTTCCTTGTCAAAAGGCAGTAACTGGATGAAGGAAGCAATTGAAATGACTTATCAAAGGCTACAGACACCACAGAGGGGTCAGCAGCAGGACATTTAAACAAAAGGGAACAATCCTTAGGCATCCTATAAAGCCTATCAGACTTCTTGGCAGCAGGGGGCAGAGAATCTGGTGGTTTAGAGGGATTGGAAAAAACATCCAATAAAGCAGCCAAGACAGGATGAATGGAGATTCCATCTGCAGTAAGTCATAGCACCTCTTATGGATATCTGAAACCTGGGCACAATCCCACTTAAAAAATTCCATCATCATAGAGATTGTGTCCCCAAAGGAAATCTCTTCAGAAGGATTACCTAGAGTATGAGAGCCCTCCTCATCACACCCGTAGTCTAAGGGAGAAGGAATCTGGGTAGAATAAGCAAGGGATTCATCATCGGAATCCACCTCAGAAGAATTCAGTTCTCTGGGCCTTTTAGGGGAAAAAGAGGATCAAGGAGAAGCAGGAACTGAAACCCCTTGAGGAGGCCTCAATGACAGTAAATCATTAAATAACCCCTGAGTAAAGGCCTGCCACTAACTTTGTGGATCCCAAGGAGCAGAAGAAACATGATTAGGTTTCTGTTTCTTTTTAAAGGGGACATCCATCCTAGAAACATGAGAAGGCCCTGATTCAGGATGGCATTCCACAACTGTATTAGGAACTTCTTCCCTAAAGAGAAACTGCAGAACTCCTCTAGACCCCTCAGAAACAATCAATCTTGGTTCCCTATGAATTCCCGAAATGGACGCCTGCCAAGCCTTGTTAGAAGTGCTACCCACCAGATCCTTACCGACCTCCAACCCAGATGTGGTAATAACCTCAAGAGAAACTCCTGGCAGAGGCTGGTCAGTGGAAGATTCTGACCTTACCTTATACACCTTCTTCATCCCTGATGGCTGACCCTCAGCGAAGGAAGTTCCATCCATTGTATCTGTAGCAAGAAGCTTCAGACTCTGGTTCTAAAGATACAAAGAAAGGAAAAAAGCCTAGTATGATGAGTTTTAGGGAGAAATGCCTGACAAATTGAACAAGATGTATGGTCATGAGCAACACCCTGGCAAAAAAGACACTTATTGCGGTGATCTTTATGGGGAATCAGTCTCCCACACTGGCATTTCCCCTTCCTGAATGACATTATCCCCTCAAACATCACAAAACAATCAGAAAAAGAACAAAAAAACAACTGGGTACTTATCTGCAATGGTGAGGACTTCAGCAAACAGGAGTAATCACAGGAATGCCAACAAACAGAAAAACATTACAAAATGGAGGAGGTAATAGACCGATGGTTAAAAACATTGTTCAGACTGGCAGCAAAGACATTCTGAGGATGGTACACCTGAACGTCACCTTTATGCCCTACGCTACGAAAGGAGTATGTAGGTGACATTCAACGTACCTTAAAGCAATGGTAGACTTTGGTAAACTGGCTGGATGGTGGGCTTCATGGCAGGGAATCCCATTTTTAATGAATACTACAGTGGTGAATGTAAAGACATCTTAATGTTGGCACCTATGTGAAGTGTAAGTTTATCAATTTATAAAAAAAAAATCAGGATATTCACTTTTAATTGACAAAAAAATGGAAATATACCTTTTTTTTGCTTTGGCCCAGGGCCAAAACACTGTAGAATATTCAATTATAAACCATGACTCACCTTTTCAATAGTTTTATCATGAGTAGATTTCTGCTTGCAATTCCACACATTTATCTTGGTGTCTGAGGTTTTTTTTTCTATCTCTTGCTTTTATAACACTATATGCAGCTCTCTTTGAACTGTGAACTTCCTCGCAGTGTACCACTGCAGTATGTACTTGCACCGTCCACAGGTGTTGTTCTGTGTGTTTGAACTATACTCATTGTCACCCATGTTTATCCTCCCTTGTTGTTCTCCAAAGTACTCTCACACTCACTGAATTGTACAAATAGCAGAATTATACATACCTTTTGAAACTTGTGAATGCCTGACTAGCCTGGGTCATGGCTCTTGATGATTTGAGAACAGCCATTCTAGCCCATCAAAAAAGTTAACGAACACCAAACAAATGCATAAATAAATATTAACTTTTGCTTGATACAAACTTTTGAAACTATATATCTTGGTTATCTACCCATTAAAAATATATATTTCAACTATATTATAGGCATTCTCATTCTAATCATCTTTTGTGCTTCTTTTAAAGTTATTAAGTGGAATTTATTTACAGCAGAAAGCGGTATATGTCTCTTACACCACAGAACTGGTTGGGGACACGGAGATTCAAGATGTTGCACTGCCGCTATGTCTTTATACAGGAAATTAACATAAACATATTTACCTGCTTTCTGTATACAGCAGAATGGAATGCAAGTTAGCATGCTGTTATGATATATAGCTTTCAACTCCAGGTTTATTTCTTTAGGAGCCACAACTACTGGGGGCAGTTACAGGGCATAATGTTACTGTGGCAAACCATGCACAGTGCCATCAATGGCTCAGCGGCCTGTCACTTTCTTGTCATTTTAGTAAAAAATGTTGATTTTTAATGGTATAGGAATAAGGTCAGGGTAATTCTAGATACTTTTTCTCTGTATAGCCCCAGCTCACTCTCCTACATATTCTCCCAGCAGAGCATGTGGCACCATAGTCATCTGATAGCATGGAAAGGGCATGTTAATCAGCTGCTAACAAAGCACATTTATGAATTTCCCAAATATGACTTGTGCAGGCCTACTGTACCAAATCCCCCTTATGTTCAGATGAGATGAGTCCTGAACCAGAAGCAGCTAATGGTACAGAAGGTGGGAGTGTACTGGCCAAGTGGCAGAGAATGTGGGAGGAGGAGTACATCTTTATAGGGAAGCTCATAACTATTTACTATTTTAAACAGAATGTTCTATAATTTCTGACATAACCTTTTTCTTTTTAATATCTGGATTTCTTTCTTGCCCAGCTTTTGAGCAATGTTAGAGTTAGTAGATATATGAGATAAGGGTATGGAAAGCAAATAATGGGGCAACAATTCTAAAATGGTGGCACAGATCAGTTTTGAACCACTGCCATTTATATGACCATCACATACACTTTTCATTGGCTGTACCTATGCCTCTTTATTGCTCATATCTCTGATCACACCCTCTGCTTCCCATGTTGGACATCACAAAATGTGGCAACTCTATTATTTTCCTGAGGTAGGTCTTCTGAATATTTGGTGATATTCTATTTTTTATTATTAGTATTTTTATGCTTAAAGCTCTCTCTCTCTCTCTCTCTCTATCTGTATTTGTTATATTTTAACCAGAAAATTGCTGAAGTGCGTAGTACTGCAAAAATTCTTTCATGAAACACAGTTGAGCACCATCATACCTAAAATAATCAGGACTTCATCAGCAGTAGCAAGAAACTCATAATCCACCTTTTAATACTGTTACAAGTGGTCATTTAGCCAAGAGGCCATATACTAAAGTCACACTGAAAAATAGGTAGGTTTGTATATCTGAAAAACAAAATGAAATAAAATCCACAGAACCACCATGTCAGAGTAGAATAAAATAAGTAGTTTAATAGGACTATGGCTAACCAAGTTCACCGATGACTGCAAACTGGGAGCCATAATTGACTCTCCGGCTGACACAGACATCCTTCAAAAAGGCCTTACTGAAACAGACACCTGGTGTCAAAGTCATGGCCTCAAGCTAAATGCCAAAAAATGCATAGTCATCCTGTCTGGGAAAAACAAAACATCCACGAATTACCACATAGGTGGCAGTCCCCTTAATACAGAAGAGGTAATAAGTAGTTAGGTAATCCTTCTATGTGGCCCATCTAATTACTAAAGGGTTCGCATCTAGAAATAAAGAGGTTATAGTGCCGCTCTACTCGTCACTCATCAGACCCATCATAGAGTACAATGCACCATTTGGGATATACCTCACAGGACACTTCCAACAGCTGGAAAGACCACAAAAGCACCTTACCAAGAGGATTACTAGCCTCAAACATATGTCCTATGCAGCCTGACTGAAAAAACTCCAGCTGTACTCAGTGGCATATTGCTTACTCAGAAGTGATCTCTGCCTGACTTACAAAGCCATGTCCAACTCAAAATTGATGGACATGCTCCACCTAAAGAAATCCAAGTCACTGCGAGCCACGCGCTCTTGTGAGCTAAACCTCACCACAACAATAAATAGAACATGCTGGAGGGAATAGTTTCCTGTCACAGAGACTCTCCATGCTTTGGAACAAAATTCCTAACTACATTAGGTAGAGCCCCTCACTAACACTCTTCAAGAGAAACCTTGACGAGTGGATGGGTAACAGAAAATACACCCCTGGGATCACTTCATTGGCTCTGCTTGACAGAGGCTCTATTAATTAATAAATGGGGCGGTGAAAGCCGACACACTCTGGCTAGGCTTATAAATGCCCTCAGGCAGATAACCTAGTACCTACCTATGAACCTATAAGGTTAGCGCTTTCATGCTCTCCTGAGCACTTCTTCAGATCAATACAAACAAAACTAAAACACACGCCACTTAAATACTAAAAAATCATGCATTACTTAAGCTAATTGTTTTAATAAATTAATTATTTAAATAAGGTTCATGCCTTTAAAATGGGCTTCAAAGGAATATGTGCATTTAACCTTGGATGTACATCTGGGTGTAGTCTTACTATCCACCTTGTGTCTCTCTCTGTTCCACTGCATTATTAACATCCCCCAGTCTGATGCTTTGTTCTACCATATCCAGTACCCAAAAACTAAAGGCATGAGTATCACCTTCCCTCTAAATATGCTTAGCTAAAGCATTCCTCAAATCTTGACTCCTTTTTTGAAAAGAGTAAGGGATGGGATACAGAGTCTATGTCCATTTATGTGGAGAAGGAATTGAAACCAATTGTTAATGCTTCATGTACTATTTTATGTGATACTAAACAGTTTTTAGAGGATTTGTTTTTATGTCTAGAGGTTATTAAAAATGTAGATAAGCTATTTTTCTAACACTGCATGTACAATCTCTTTTTACTTTCATACCTAACACAGAGGGTCTTAAGATGGTATGTGAATGTCTCCAAGAATGTAGTGACTTTATTGATGCCAAAATAGCCTTCATTTGTTCCCTTGTTAGTATTATTCTGGAATACAATGTATTTCTCTGTGATGGTGTATATCATTGGCAAAAGCAGGGTGTAGCCATGGGCACACACTACGCAAACAGTTATGCAAATTTGGTTATGTCCCAATGGGAACTGGTATTCATTCTGGATAATAATAGGTTCTCCTGATATATTATTCTGTTTAAAAGATTTGTGGATGACCTTTTTTATTATGGCAAGGACTGGAGGAGTTGATCTCTAAATATGTAGATTACTTACATACTATGACAAGCTTTCTTAGGTTTATGTATAAATATTCATATACAAGAATGGATTTTTAGGATGTGGAGATTTCTAAGTTAGAGAATGGGGCCATAGCTACTAAATTATATAGAAAACCTTGTCGAGTAAACACCACATTAAGAAGGGATATTATGCATTCAGCAAGAGTATTCAAGAATGTATTGAAAGGTCAGGGGATGTGCACTTCGAGACTGAATAGCCTACAACCACTTTTTGAATCAAATTTGACTATATTGACACAAGAGTTCAGAGATAGGGGTTACAGGGAAGGTGAAGTAAGTGGTATGGCAAGTGAAGTCCGATGTTTAAGAAACCGTGCAGCCCAACCATATTTCACCAGCAGACAGTCAGAGTCAAATCTGGGACAACTGGCCAATGTTAGTCAGAGGGACTGCATTGGTTTTGTGATGCATTATGCCAATGGCAACATTAATTTTTGTGATACAATAAAAAATAATTGGCCAGTTTTATCATATGCCAATATAGGTAATGCTGTAGGACCATATCCACACTTTATGTTTAGGAATAAACATTCATTAAAGCGACTGCTTTGCTATGAAAATAGGAAAGGAAAAAATCCACACACTGTAAGAAGAACTACAACTTGTGGAAATTGTAATTTTTGCCAGTTGGTAGATGCTAATAGTGTTTTTATGCATCCTATAACAAATCAACAGCATAGGCTGAATGTTGGAGCTACTTGCAATAGCACCAATATGATTTATTTGGCTAGCTGTCAGCTATGCTCATGTTTTTATATAGGAAAAATGGTGAGGATGTTAAGGGAGAGAATAAGGGAACACTTACAGACCATTAGGAGTCAAGATTTGAGGAATACTTTAGCTAAACATATTTACAAGGAAGGTGATACTCATGCCTTTAGTTCTAGGGTATTGGATACAGTAGAACAAAGCATCAGACTGGGGGATGTTAATAATGCAGTGGAACAGAGAGAGACAAGGTGGACAGTAAGACTACATGCAGATGTACATCCACGGTTAAATGGACATGTTCCTTTAAAGCCCATTTTAAAGGCACAAACCTTATTTAAATAATTAATTTATTGAAACAATTAGCTTAAGTAATGCATTATTGGTCATGTGATAATGATTTTTTAGTATTTAAGTGGAGTGTGTTTTAGTTTTGTTTGTACTTGTCTGAAGAAGTGCTCGGGAGAGCATGAAAGCACCAACCTTATATTAAGCTACGCATTTTGTTCTGCTCTGACATGGTGGTTCTGTGGATTTTATTTCATTTTGTTTTTCTGGTGTTCTTGTTATTTTCACAGACCCTTTGTTCCACAGTGGATTACTTCTTTGCCATTGAGGTTTGTATATCTGTCTATCTATATAAAGAGTTATAAAATAATGAGTAGGGTAAAACAGTAAAAAAGGTATGCATTTCAAATGAAAATATTATAATTTTGTGGCTCTTAACTACAGCATACTGGATACTGTAACTAAGTCCAGCGAGAGTACGAGCATCTAAATTTAGCTACCAGGTTAGCTCCATGTACTCGATCCTAATTTCCCAGGGACTGCCTCTAGCATTAATGGGAACATTTCTCAGTGCATAAAACTTAAAATCTGCAGTCATAGTGTTTGTAAAGTACATTAGTGTATTTTTTATGGCAATGTTATGCATATGATGATATACTCACCATCTTATTATCTTTCATTTTTTTTTTCAGTAAAGAAAGATGCATATGACAGGCAGTTCACCAAATATAGCAGACCAAACCTTCCAAGGTTAAAAGGTTTATTTTTTTATTTATTTATTTTTATTTTACATTTCTTTGATAGTCCAACTAGAACAGGTCCATTTTCAGTGGAGGCCCGGGGAGAAAAGCTCCAGAGTTACAAATACAAGTGAAGAGAGTACAGTTGCTGCTAACAGCTACACATTACAATTTATATAATAAAATGAGCAAACAAATAGTAGAATTATTAAACATGGCTAGCATAGTATAGAACATCTTTTTAATCTGGTTAGCATGACAGAAAATTGGCTACGTTACAGAAACATGGAGAGGAGTGCCAGTGGATAAAAGGTGGGTAGTTAGGTGATACATGGGCAGAGCCAGGTTTTTTTAAGATGTGCTTTGAGTAGTGATTTGAAGTAGGAGTTTGTGGATGTAGTAGTTATGCTAGAGGGGAAAGTGTTCCAGTATTTGGTTATTTTGTAGGAGTATAGGGCTTTGCCAGCAGTATTGTTGGCTGTGGTGATATTTAGGAGAGGTTTATTAGAAGATCGAAGAGGATGATTGGAAGAATAGTGGGTTAGTAAATATTTTAGTGATGGAGTTTTGTTTGGGTTGTTTAGGATCTTAAAAGCATATGCAAGCTGTTGGTAGCTAAGTAATTGTGGGAATTTGAGCCATTGAAGGTCAGTGAGTACTTTGCAGTGGTGGGTTTTGAAAGGGGAGTTGTTTGCAAATTTAGCAATTCTGTTGTAACATCCCTCCAATTTGTCTAGGTCTGTTTTTCAAATATGGGTTAATATGGTTGCAGCATACAATAGTGTGGATAAGAGATAGGTTTGGGCTAGGGTGATTCTTGCTTTGTCAGTGAGAAAATTATTGTGTATATAAAGAGTACCCATTTTTTGTGGACCTTCTGGATAGTTTGAGCTATGTGAATATCGAAGTACAGATTTTTATCAATCTCATCTCCTAGGAGTTTTGTATGTGTAGTAGGAGAGATGACTGTGCCATTTCTAGATGTGATTGAGAAGGTTTGGGAACTGGATCTAGATTTATTGGGGGCAAACAAGAGAAGTTTTGTTTTATTAGGGTTGAAAATCAATTGGATGTCAGTGATCCAGCCTTCTACGGAAGAGAAGGAGTATTGGGCCAGTTTGTTTAGGGTGGTAGGAGATGGGGCTGCACAGATGAGTGTTGAGTCATCTGCGTATTGTATTAACGTGGCATGTTTGGAGGAGGTAGGTAGGTTATTTGTGAAAATAGAGAACAATAGTGGGTAAAGTATTGATCCCTGAGGTACACCTATAGAGGTAGGGAGGGGGGGGGTGATAGCTCAGCATGCCATTGGACAGTTTGCTGTCTATCTAACAGATAGCTTTTGAGCCAGGAGATGGTAGGGGAGTCAAAGGATAGGGCAGAGAGGGCATCAAGTAGTAGGGGATGTGAAACCATGTTGAACGCTTTAGAAAGGTCAAGGAAGATAGCAGATACAAAGTTATTTTTATTTCTGTGCTGGTTAGCTTCATTTATGAAAAACAGAAGAGCAGTGGTTGTGCTGTGGTGAGGGCGGAAGCCATGTTGAGTGAGGGAAAGAAGATTATGTGAGGCTAAGTACTGGTTAATCTGGGAGTGGATACATTTCTCTAAGAGCTTGGATAAGGGAGAGAGAATGGCTATTGGCCGGTAGTTGGAAAAGTCATATCAGTTACCACCTTTATGTAGTGTTATAATGTAGGAGATTTTCCAGATTTGGGGAACATAGGCGTCTTTGATTGACTGGTTGATAAGGATTGAAATGGGGTAAGATAAGGAGTCAGCTGCTATTTTCAAAAAGTTTGTAGGTATTCCATCAGCTGCAAGAGTTGTAAGTTTTAGTTTACAGATGAGTTTCTTAATTTTGCTAGTTGGAACAGGTGAGAGGGTAAAGAGGGGTAAGTTATTTGGGAGTTTAGCTGAGTTACATGGAGCGCTATTTTTAGTAGTAGCGGGTAGGTCATTGTGTTTGATGAATTGGCTGGTTAAAGTGTGAATTGAGTTTATGAAGTGATGGTTTAGTTTGGTAGCGATATTGCTATTTTCATTATTTTGGGATTTAGGAGTGGGGTTGGTAGTTTTACTTGGTCTTAGCAATGAGTTTAAAGTGTTCCAGAATTTTGTGAGTTTTTTTGAGTGTTTGTTTTGTAAACTGAGGAAGTAATTTTGTTTGTCTAGTTTTGTTTGTTTTTTGGCTAGGTTCCTAAGTTGTTTATAGTTTTGTTTACTTTGGTTAGAGTTGTCTTTTTTCCATTGTTTCCAGGCTGTGTCCCTAGATGTTAATAAGGCTTTTGCATCTCTGCTCAGCCATGGAGCATAGTTTGCTTTGACTCTAATGTTTCTGATTGGGCAATTGCATTTAGAACTCTGGTGAATGTTTTTTTGAAATAATCAACTGCCTGGTCCAGGTCTAGGGTTCTATGTGGCTCCCAGTTGCATTGTTTTAGAGTGTCATTTAGATCCTGTGGGTTTAAGCTTTTTTCATCCCTGACTTGTCTATAGACTATGGGCTTTGGGATATTGGAACATTTTCTAAGGAGAAAAGTAGGGAGATGGTCACTTAGTCCATCTGGTAGACGTCCTGTGTGATACTTATATTTGGGGTAGTTCACTAATGTCCAGTCAATAACAGACTGTCTTTGGGATTTTTTGTCTATTCTGGTGGGTTCTTGGATTAATTGGGCGAATCCATAGAGGTTTATTGGAATGGAGGGGTTAGTTGAGTTACAGGCTAGCCAGTCAGTATTTTGATCTCCTAGTACAATTGTTTAATGTGGAAGGTTTTGACTGAGCCACTGGAGAATTTCTTCTATAGTATGCGAGTTATTTCCAGGAGGGCTATAGCTACATAGAATGTTAATTTGTTTTTCATTGTTCACAGATAGATTAGCACTAAAGATTTCTGCATTCTGAAATAAGGGTATGGAGGTTTGAAGTGGCTGGAGGTTGAGTGAATTTTTAAAGAAAATGGCAACTCTACCTCCTTTCCTGCCTGTGCTGTCTAACCTTAGAATATTGTATCCTGGTGGGAGAATTTCATTGTTTGTGATAGAGGGTTTAAGCCACGTTTCTGAGATAGTAAGAATATCTGGGGAATGGTGAGAAATTAATGCATGTAGTCTGGGCATTTGTCTGACATACTTCTGGCATTGATATTTATGATCAATAGGTCAGATTGAGTTTTATTTACTAGGGTAGTGGGACAGGGTCCTGGGTTTGGGTGTATATCTCCTGATAGGAGGAGTATTGTGCTGAGAATTATTATATGCTTAATAGTGTGTGCTATACTTGTGAAGACTATATAAGGGTTTTTTCTATAGTAAGGACTTGGAAGGTGGGTCTTATTAGTATATAGTATTGTGTTGTCCTTAAATAATGTTGGTCAGATAGTAAAGTTGATATATGTGCTAACAGGTGTTAAAGTGTGTGTTGTATGGCAGGCGGTCCTGTCTATGGGGTTGAATGTGTGTATGGATGTAATGTAGGTTAAGGAAGAAAGTGATAGTAGGAGAAAAGATAGTAGAAGAAACATGTTAGGGTATAGCGGGGAATAGATAGTGTTCAGCCTTAGGACTGAGAATAGGTTTTAAGGTATGGTGGAAATGAGAGAAGTACAAATGTTTGGGCAATTTCCTGGGGGTGTGGCCAACAGTTAGTAGGAGTAATTGGTGGAGGGAGGTGATCAGGTGACAAGGAGCACAAATATATTTGGATGATGTGGTGGGTGGGTGTGAATTGGGGGTAGGGTATGAGGAGCAGATTGAGCCGAGCGGTAGCGAGGTGAGTGGAGTGGGGCACAATCCAACCAGGCTATTACAGAGCCAATCAGTATGTGCTGTTAATGTAAGTACAAGCACACAGCTTACCAGGGTAAGGTCTTGCAGTTATATATTTAACTGCTATGATTTTAAACTTAACACTAGATTCTAGTTTGTTAAAAATAAAACACTATACACTATTTTGTACAGCAGCTATGGGGACCTATGCAATACTAGCTAGTGCTTCTGGTTCCCGGTGGGGGTAAAGCAGATTTCAGCCTTTACATTACAGCCAAGTAATAGACTAAGGTATTAACCTTGCTCGCTTGTAGAAATAAAGCCTTGGCTGTTGGGAATGACTTTGGTGCTACTGCCAGATAATTTAAAAGTAGCACAGCAGTCCTCTACCATAGTGAACCTTTCAATGGGGTGGGCTGGGATGGGGAAACATCAGCCGCATAGAGAAACTAGGAAGCAGAGGGAAAGTGAGGTTAGAAAGATAAGCTTAGGCCCAGTATAAAGTTCTAACCTGCTATGCGCTGGTAAACTCCTATTGTAGCATTCAAAACATAGCTTAACCATTCATAGGAAGTGCAGCTATAACTAGTTCAATCCTGCTCCTTCACAAAGATAGTGCACTACAGATACAAAGCTTACTAAAACAATTCATCTGCTTGGCATTAGGTATTATATAATAATATTCTGTCCGTACAGCAGTAATACTTTCCATATCTATATCTACTGCTACGGATAATACATTCATTTGTATTCTCTTAAATATCTGTATTACAGCAATAATACGTTCCATATCTATAGCTCAACTTACTACTGCTACGGATAGTACAGTAGTTTGTATTCTTTTAAATATCTGTATAGTAGTATGGTAAAAGAAACTCCTGATTTTACAACTTAAAAATTATTAACAGCATGCAGCAAGAGAAATGTATGTCCCCGGCATGTTATTTTGATGCCAATAACATCAGGAAATGCAATATACTCCAGGCATTTCAAAACCCCTGTCTTTACAACTTAAAAAGTTTCAGCATACAGCATGAGTAATGTATATCCCTTGTGCATTATTAGCTACCAATAACATCTGGAAATGTAGTAAACCTCAGGCATTAGACACACTCTATAATCACTAATAAAGTTCCATTCCAAACATTTAACCAAGCCCTAATTGGATACAGCAAACACCAGATATTTACTCGTGAGACAATCAGTGTTTAAAGCATTCAGTCGCACACTTTGTAACACTACAAATGGCCAAAATACCACACAAAATACATATATTTTGGGCCAGTAGAATACTCTTTACCTACGTCTCTATGTTCCGAGAGCACTAGCGTCCTCTGATAACTAAGATGAAAATGGGGCCATTCTAAGGGGTTTTCTAACCTTGGTTCTGGGCTAGTGGTTGCTAGGCTACCAGGTCTTGGAAAGGAAGAATTGCAGCCACGTGGTCCCCAACCCGACTGGGCTATTACTGAGCCAATCAGTGTGTGCTGTTAATGTAAGCACAAGCAAACAGCTTACCAGGGTAAGGTCTTGCGGTTATATATTTAACTGCTATGATTTTAGACTTAACACTACATTCTAGTTTGCTAAAAATAAAACACTATACACTATTTTGTACAGTAGCTATGGGGACCTATGCGATACTAGCTAGTGCTTCTGGTTCCTGGGGGAGGTAAAGCAGATTTCAGCCTTTACATTACAGCTGAGTAATAGACTAAGGTATTAACCTTGCTCGCTTGTAGAAATACAGCCTTGGCTGTTGGAATGACTTTGGTGCTGCTGCCAGATAATTTTAAAGTAACACAGCAGTCTTCTACCATAGCGAACCTTTCAATGGGGTGGGCTGGGATTGGGAAACAGCAGCCTCATAGAGATTTTATGCCTCCGAGTTCCGACAGCACTAGCATCCTCTGATAACTAAGTTGAAAATCTTAGTAAGTTTAGTAAGTTTATAAGTTCTGTAGGAGGCAGCATTAGTAAAATGTCTGCCTTCTAAGATATACTTTCACTAATAAGAAAAATCATGCTTATATGTCCACACTTTTCTGTTGGTTATGATAACACTTTCCACCCTTCCTTCAAACAATATATATACATATTAGGGATGTTAAAAATAATAAGATCATTAGTCCCATAGCAGAACATTTTAATAAGAAGCATCAAGGAGATTTTAGTGGCTTACAAGTGTCAGTGTTAGAACAAATTAAATCTGATTTTCTAAGTGAAGACACACATATTTTTGAGAAAGAAGGAATCAAGTTTTAGATTAAAATATAATACACTCCAACCAAATGGTATGAATAAGGAGTGTAACTGGAAAAAATTATTTAAAGTGTATATTTTTTAAAATGAGAATTTTAAAGAGTTTAATTGACTGTAAAAATAAATGATTGTCTTGTTAATGGTATGATTGTTTGTACTTTTTTTAATATAAACTCAATTCATTTTGAAAATGTATTTACTCTGTAAAGGCTGTGTTTTAGCCGAGGCGCTAAAAGTACTATTTTGGTGTTAAAATAAACAAATTCTGTTTGGGAGGAATTTGGTTCCCGGTCTTTTGTGGTGGATTTTATTTTTCTTTTGTGAGTGGTTTTAACAATGCTTCAAAGTTTGTACATCTTTTGTATATTATGAGAGGTCAGTCACGCAAATGTCCACCAATCTCTGGAAAGTAAGAAAATAAGTTCCAGTTTTGGCTCAAATTATTTTTTTCCTCAATTTTTTTTTTTATTTTTCAAATACAGTTGAATAAATTCAATAGTATTTGTATATAACACCTTAAATAACTATGTACAGTATTTACATCAGCCTGATACTATAACAGAGCTCAATATATACAATTACTTTATAGGTATATCAATCCAGTTATCAGAGTGTATCAGTTCAGTTACTGTAAAGTGTCAATGAATGATAAGACTTTTTTCCATGGATTGTTAATAAATGGCTTGGGATGAATCCTTAATTCTTTAATTTTAATTTCCAACAATGCTGTGGTCTCCAGTAGGCTGTAGAAGTCTTCTAAAGTCAGCATTGTGTTTGTATTCCATCTTCTTGTTATACACTTCCTTGAGATTGCAAGTATTGTCCAAACTAGATACATATTTGACTCATTCAAATGAGGACCTTCATACACATTTAATAATACTAGAGCTTTAGATAAGTTAAATGATTCATTAAATAAAGCTTGAAAAAGTTTTAATGCCATTCTAAAATGGCTTAATTTTAACACAGTCGAAAAAAATGTGATTTCAATCTGCATTGTGTATTTGCTCACACCTCCAACATATTCCCTTTGTGGAAGAATTCATTTTAGTAATTCTATCTGGAGTTAAGAATGCTCTGTGCAAGCATTTCCAATTAAAAAACTTTCCATTATTGTGTAAAGTATGTATGTTTTATTAATAACAAAATATTTGATTTAATTTCTTCAGTTAGCTATAATGAGTATCCTTTTGTTATATAATTCCAATATGAGGACTTTGGTATTTTTTTATAATTTATCAATATCTGGTAAAATTTAGAAATACTATTTCCCATGTCATAATCATTATATATGATTTCATATAGATATTTCGTAAGTTTAGGCATTTTTTTAAATGAAGAATTGCTAATTATTCTGCATAAATCTGGCAAATACATCAGAATGCTTTGCATAGTAAGCCAATCTTGTTGTGGAATTTTGTATGATGTTTCTATCATTTGCATATCCAGAACTTTTAGTTCTTTGATACATTGAAACCAACAAACAAATCCTTTTTGTTCCCAGGAATTAATTATTTCTCTGTATATTTTATGTAGACAGCTCTTTGTAACTATGAATGGTGTTAAAAGATCAGACCAAACTTTTAAATCTATATTTGCATTAATAATTTTCCTAAATGAGTCAATATAGTAATTAATCATACAAGTTTTAGTGGGCTTAGTTATGTTATATTGCATATGAATACATAATATGTGCCACGGCAAATTGTTTTTACCTGTTATTTGTTTTTTTTTTGTAAATTAAATTCATTTATTGATATTAGAGTTAGTAATTCTTTCCAATTTGCAGAATAATTTGGACTTATCCAATCTGAGATTGTTTTAGATATTGATGCTTTTGTATATGTTTCTATATCAGAAAAGTTTAATCCTCCCTTTTTCCATGGTCTGATATGATGTATTAAAGCTATTCTGTTTCTTTTGGGAAACCATAAAAATGTTATTAGGCATAAGTTTATTTCTTTGAGTATATTCCTTTCCGCTAAAAAGTTGTATTGCCAAAGCTATATATAGAATCTTAGGTAGTAAAACCATTTTTATTAACTGTAGTCTATCTTCAAATGTTAATATTATTTTGTTCCACTTTTCCACGGAGATTTTAATTGTATTGAGGATATTATTGTAGATTTTGAGATTAATTCATTATTATCCTTGCATAACTAAATTCCTAGATATTTTATGGTAGATTTTTGTTTGCCTATAATGTGATTCCCCCTTCATCTGCAATTCATTTATTTTATTTAAAAATAAAAATTTTGATTTTGATTTATTGAAATGGAGTCCTGAAGTCCTGTAAAATGTGTCAATTAAAATATCTAATTCTTTTAATGTCTCTTTTGTATTGGATAATTTTAATAATATGTCATCAGCAAAGAACATTACTTTAGAATTGTATTGTTCATAAACATGTACTCCTTTTAGTTTTGTATTGTTACATATTGAATCTGCCAATATTTCAATAGCCAAAGTAAACAGAATTGGTGACATGGGACATACTTGTTTAGTACCCTTTGTTAGATGTATAGATTCAGAGGTGAAAGGAGCTAGCTTAATATACGCTAAATTATTTGTGTATATATATATATATATATATATATATATATATATATATATATATATATATATATACTTTATTAGATGAACAAAGGAAGAAGGAAATTCAAATAACACCAGACTTTTGAATAAATATTCTCAATTTAGGGAATCAAAGGTGTTCTCTATATCTAAGCCAATTATGAGTGTTTCTTTCTTTTTGCTATTAATATAATCTATAAGTTGTTATCCTTTTCATATTGTCATATGTGTGTCTATGATATATAAATCCAGTTTGATCATTATTTATTGTTTTGGATAGTGGTGTTTTCATTCCATTAGTTAATATTGTCATAAATATTTTATAGTGATTATTTAATAATGATATGTCTATATGAGATACAGAGATTTGGGGATTTGTTTTCCTTTAGGATTGGTGTGATTAAGGAATATCTACAAGAGGGTGGTATTAAAGCTTGTGACTGAATTTCTAATAGAGTTTTATGAAAGCGGGATAGTATCTTTGAAGGCAAACGTTTATATATTTCCATAATTATGCCATCTATGGGGCTTTATTATTTTTACCCTATTTTATTGTGTATGTAATTTATTTGTAGGATATGAGTGCTTGCATATCTAATTTTAATTTTTCTGGTATTTTTTTATATTAGAACATTTTTCATCTAGATTTAATTGATCAATATACATATTTTCTTTTTGGAAATGTTCCATATAGTGATTTCTATAGGTATCAAGAATGTCAACTATATCTGAGACATTTTTCCCTTTGTTTTCATTGAAGATACTTTTAATGTTATTAGCTTTTGAATGTATTTTGATTCTTGTGGATACATTTTGTAGATATTTGGAAGAAGTGGCCAAGGTATTAATTTCTAGTTTTTCTAAAGCTGAACTAGTTTTATGTGTTAGAATTTCGTTGTATTTATTGTTTAATACATCTGCTTTCTTTTTCATCTCCAAATGATTTTGATTTTTTTCAGCTTTTACTGACAAAAGTTTGGATTGTAGATCTAATATTTCAGAATCCCATGTCTCTGATTTTTTTTTTATACCAAGTTAGGGTTTTACCCTATATGTAAGCTTTTAATGAGTCCCATATCATTATTTTATTTATCTCTGTGGTGTAATTAATATCTAAGAAGAACTGCAATTCAGATAATAAAAAGGGTCTGAAATCTTTAATTTTAGTTATATATGCTGGAATTCTGGAGTTAAAGATTAATGGTTTGTACCCATTTTGAAGTTTTAGTATTAATGAACTGTGGTCTGAAAAGGGGCAGGAAGTGACCGAGAAATTAATGATTTTAGAGTGTAAGTCATGGGCAGCAAATATTTTATCTATTCTAGTTTGGGTACCAAATCTGTGATCTTGATGGGAAAACAACAGATATTTATCTTCTTTAAATCTGAAGGTATCTACAAGATGAAATGATTCTACACACTTGTTTAAAGCTTTTGATGCAGCTGATGTATGCAGCGGTCTTTTATTTGTAATTTCAGAAATATCAAATATGCAGTTACAATCTCCTCCTAATATTAAGTTGCCTTTATAATTATTGGAAATGAAATACAAGTGGTTTTTAACAGTTCCTGATCCAATGGCTAGGAACCAGTATAGAATGGCTAGGGTCCATATTCTGCTATTATATTTAACTATTACTAATGCCATAAGGCCTTCTTTTTCTTCATACTTACTACACACTATAAAGTATATGTTTGAGCTTTTAAAGGAAATTATCAGTTTTATACTTTGAGTGTTTACAATAACGTAATGTTTTGGTCAGGCATACTAAAAGTGTTTTTATTAAATAAATTTAAAGTAATAAATGTTAACAAAACTAATATCTGCACTACTCAGGAATGAAAATCCTTCCTAATCTGATGGATAAACCTAAGTCCATCAGATTATCACTCATACCTTGACAATCCAGAACATCTGAGCTCCATACATTCAATTATCAGATGGAGAATATTTGTAATAGGAATAAGCAATATTTATAATATTTTGAACAGATATAGTACTATTGCAGATTAGACAGAATTCTTATTCAATATAAATGTCTAGTTATTGTATAAGCAATTAATATGTACATGAAAAATAGATGACAAGCAATTCAATCATAGTAAACTAGGATGTATCATATATAAAACCTCAGTGAAAGATTATAGAACACATTTATTTGACATATTCACCCTTATTGATAAAGTCTTTCAAAATGTATTGCTTAATATAAATAGATGGTAATAATATTTATGCCTAATGTTTATAATACAATGTATTTTATTGGATATATCAGAAAAAGTAGTTATGTACTCATCATAGCATTCCATGTTTGTAGTCCATCTCGCCCTTCATTCTTACATATGGGTTTAGAGCCGATCCTCGGCTCCAACTAGGCTGATTACAAAGCTCAAAGTCTCTTAGTTGGCTCGTGCCAAGGTAGGTATCCCATAGTGCACTAGTAAGAATCCCCAGATCTTGTTTACTGCTGACTATAAAAGTGATAGAAAGGTTATCCACAAGGAACAACAGAGATGAAAGGTCTCCACCCTACCAAAGGCAATACTATCTTGTCCCAGATCCCCTAAGGATACATGGATGGGGGGTAGTTGGGTGGGTTTGTAAGAATGAAGGGTGAGATGGACTACAAACATGGAACGTTACGGTGAGTACATAACTTCTTTATGCTCTGTAGTCCTATCTCGCCTTCATTCTTACATATGGGACAGCGTCCTAGCACCATTTTCTCAGGTGGCTCACGGGAATATACTCCTAAGAACCGTGGAACCAAAGGAGGCTCTACCCCTTGAGGTCAAATATAATTTGTAATGAGTAATAAAGGTATGAGGAGTAGTCCAAGTTGCTGCAACACAAATACTGTCAATTGGAACTCTGGCTTGAAAGGCAGCAGATGTGGATAGGGATCTTGTGGAATGAGCCTTAATTTTAAACAGAAGGTTCTTTCCATGGGAAGAGTAAATAAAAGAGATGCAGTAGGAAATCCAATTAGATAGAGTTACATTAGAGACTGGCAAACCTATCCTAGTTTCAGAAAAGGATACAAACAATTGGTCTGATTTTCTAAATTTCTTAGTTCTATGTAGGTAGAAGCATAACTGCCTTCTATGTAGGTAGAAGCATAACTGCCTGTGAACATCAAGTTGATGAAATTTATGTTCTGCACTGTTTGAATGATTAGGAAAAAATACAGACAGTTCGATAGTTTGGTTCAAATTAGACTGGGAGCAAACTCTGGGGATGAAGCAAGGGTTTGCATGAAGGGAAACTCTCCATCTCTATGAAAAATCAACTAAGGAGATTTGACTGACAGTGCTTGCAACTCTGACACCCTTCTTGCGGATGTAATAGCTACTAGAAAAATGGCCTTCAAAGACAGAAACTTCAATTCACACGAATGCACGGATTCAAAAGGCAGGGAAGTAAGTTTGGACAGAACGAAATTTAGATCCCAAGGAGCTACAGGTTCCTGAAAGGGAGCTCTCAGTAAAGTAGTGCCATTAATGAAAGTTTTACACAATCTGTGAGCCATCAGATTAGGCTCATATTGTCCCAAATGAAAATTGGATATTGCTGCCAGTTGAACTTTAATTGTAGCAACAGCTGATCCCTGATGGAAAAGTTTGGTTGGGAATTCTAACACCAAGGGGATGGACGCTGTGTAAGAATCTAGATTTTTCTCTTTTGCCCAGATAGAAAATCTTCTCCATTTAAGATCATCTAGTAGATGAGGCTGGAGAAAGGGGAACCAAATTTGATGAGGCCAGTAAGGAGTGATCAGAATCATTTTGTTTCCCAAGGACTTTGCTTTCTAGATCACTTTCAATATGAGCAGAAAGGAGGGAAATGCATAAAAAAGTCCTGGTGGCCAATTGTAAGCAAGTGCGTCTCTCAGTGAATCCCCAGAGGAGGGATAAGGGAGAAGTAGCTGCTGCATTTGGCATTGATTGGACTGGCAAAAAGATCGCAGCAAGGCTGTCCCCATTTGCAGAAAATCTGTTCCGCTACTTTCTGATTCAGAGACCACTCATGCGGCATCAAGATTACCCTGCTGAGTTTGTTGGCTATCACATTGGTTGTCCCCAGGATATGCATTGCTACTAGAAAGTGCTGGGAAGATATCGCCCACTACCAAACATGAAGAGCCTCTCGACAAAGGAGGTAAGATCTTGTTCCTCCTTGCTTGTTTAGTTACCATACCACTGACATATTGTCCGATTGGATTGCTATCGTCCCTAAAGGAAGAAAGTTGTGAAGTGCTTGCAATGCTAGTTGCATTACTCTCATCCCTAGGATATTGATATGCAAGTGAGCCTCTTGACCTTGCCATGTGCCTTGGACAGTCCTGCCTAGATAATGCCCCCCCCCACCCTATCTGGGAGGCATCCATGGTCACAGTAGCAACAGGATGGTGAGAAAGAAAGGGTGTTCCTGTCTTCAGTTGATCGGGCTGAATCCACCAATGAAGGTCCTTTTTGCAAGATTCCATTATGAGAATATGAGACAGAGGCAGTTGTTGGAAGAGACCACTGGAAAAAAAGTAGCCATTGAAGAATTTGCATATGCAATCTGGCTAGTGGAACTAGAGTTATGGTAAAAGCCATGGTCCCTAAAAGTTTCAGTACTGTCTTGGCTTTGACTTTTTGTTGAGGAAATAAGCTGTATAACTGTTTTCTGAGGTTTTGAATTCTGTCTGCAGGAAGATGAGCCATCATGGCGACTGTGTCTATTTCTGCACCTATAAAAGTCACAAATTGGGAGGGCGACAAGGCAGACTTTTCCCAATTTAATTTCTAGCTGGGTACAGAACTGGATGGTTGAATCCCTGGCTTGTAGGTGTAGGTGCCTGTTGGTGGCAGTCAGGAGCCAGTCGTCCAGGTACGGAAAGCCTTAAAATCCACAATATCTCAAGTGAGCTGTCACTACCACCATGCATTTGGTGAACACTGTGGGGGCTGTGGTGAGACCAAAGGGCAGAGCATGAAATTGGTAATGACTGGCTCCCAGCTGGAAGTGTATATGACTTCTCGATGCTCTGTCCATTTTGATGTGGTAGTACACATCTTGAAGGTCTATGGAGCACATCCAATTGTCTTTCCCTAATAGAGTGAGTATAGACTGCAGGATTACCATTCGGAACTTGGACTTCTTTACTGATTCATTTAGTTTGCTGAGGTCCAAGATTGCCCTCTAGTCCCCTGTTCATTTTGGCACTAAAAAGAATCTGGAGTAAGTTCCAAATACTATTTGGTCTGCAGGGAAGGTTTGGATGACTCTCTTTGAAAGCAACTTTTGAACTTCTATGGTTGCTTGATCCCTGTGATTGGGTGGAACATCTGGGGTCTTCCTGGGGTGTGAGGTGGAAGAAAAAAGGGTATGGAGTATCCTCTGGTGATTATTCTTTGTACCCACTTGTCTTGGGTGATGTTGAGCCAGGCTTCTGGATACAAAGATAAGAGACCCCAACTGGTTCCAGATAAGCGCAGCTGTGCCCCACATCAGGAGGGCTGATAGGGACAGCCACGAAAGGAATCGCGGCCACTCTAGTTTTGAGAAACCCCCCCCCTGCCTCTAGGGTGATGTCTACCATTAGCTCCTTCACCTGCCTCTGAATGAGGAATCACCCTGTGAATCTGGGAAAAATCTCCTGGATTTCTTGAACCACATTTTTCGCTTCTCTGACTCTTGGGGTATGGTCTAGAAGGGACTGTAAAATGTACTCCAATGACAGAGAGAGTTTTCCCTTTCTGTTCGCACCTGGTGAGTGTATCTTTTTCCTTTGGTGCAAACAAAGAGGAACTGTCGAAAGGGGCGTTGGTAAAAGTAGATTTGAAGGGCTCCGCAAAATTGCACAAGTGCATCCAAGAGTGTCTCCTAAGGGAAACCCCTGAACCCACTGCCCTACTCACTCCATCTGCTGCATAGGTGATCAGCCACATGGAGGAGTTAATAATGGAGTTTAAAGTGGACAACTGAATAGTAACTTTCTCAGGGACTCCTTCAGTTGATGTACCTTGGAGAGTATCTCCTAGCTCCTTTAGGAGATCTCTTTTTAGCCTAGTAAAATGTGTGTGGTAATTCAGCAATCTGAGAGTAAACGCCGCTGAAGAGAAGATATGCTTCCCATATCAATCCATCATTTGAGACTCCTTGTTCGTTGGATGGACAGATGTAGAAGTCTCCATTGGTTCCTTCTTTGTGGCTGCCGCTATCACAATGGCATCTACAGGCACACCTTTGATTAAGAACTCTTTCTCTTTGGGGGCTGAGAGAAATTTGTTGGGTCTTCTGGGGACTGGTACCATGGCATCAGGAGTTTCCCACACCTATCGACTAACTAGGTCCAGGAACTCATCAAAAGGTGGAGACACCCAAGAGGCTGAAGGTTGAGACTCGAAAGCCTTCAGGTACACTGACTCCTCATCAGAAGGGGTGACAGTGGGCCATCTGCCTCTCTTGTTTAGGATCTCTAAGATATCTACAAAGGAGATATAATCAGAGCTTGACCTGGGGGACCCTTCTGACTCCTTGAGGTCAGTGTCTGAGGTGATGGATTCATCCAGGGAGTCTACATGCTTCCTCTTGCATGTTCTCTTCTGAGGGGGCATCTTAGAAGGGTATTCTGGGGAAGTCTCGGAAGACTGAGGGCCACCAAATGGGGGCTCCTGAGGCTGCAGGTCTCTGCTGTCGAGAGAAAGAGAAGGTGCTGAGACAAACGTCAGTGCTTGAGGGGGAAGATTAGCGGTACACTTGTGTGGAGCTGATGACTAAGACAGCAAGCTCCTCATCATCTTGAATGCAGATCTCTCTGGCTCCGAGGACAGCTGCGGTTCTGAGGAAAAAGAAGTAGACCTCGGCTCCAAAGTGATTGGCTCCAAGATGGATGTAAGGTCCGAGCTCAACGTAGCCAACATACCGAGAGAAAGGCTTGGCACCGAGGAGGTTTGGGTCCAAGCAAACCTGTTGTGGCCGACTGGTGTGCCTCGGCTCCTAGACACCAAGGACAGCACCAAAGGTGTCGGAGTGGAATTCGGCTCTGAGACAGCCACAAGCGGTGCTGGAACCAAGGGTTCCAAAACAGGTAGCACTGCAAACTCCAGCTCTGAAGGACCAACATGGCTCGGAGTAGGAACAGCAACAGGGAGAATGGTCTTAGATGGCTCTGGAACTGACTGGGTCAGATCCAGCAACAACTTCGGTAAAGCAGACGACTTCAAACGTCTAAGCACTACTCTCTCTACATCCTCTTCCAAAAGGATCTTGGAGGATCTGGATGACTGGGTAGGCATCCTATATCTCTGTAATATGGGAGATTGTAAAGTTGGGGAGAATGGCAATAGCTCTCTAGAAAGACTTGGGGCCGACACTGCAGTGTCAACATCAATAACCTTGAGTGGCTCCGAGGACAGTGGAGCTGAAGAGGTAGAAGGCTTATCCAATTTTAATGTTTTCTGAGGAGATCCAGTCAAAACAGTCAGTGCAGGAGAATGTCTCTTTGCCGACTTGACCTTCTCTTTCTTTAAGGAGGGAGACTTGGAGGATGATGAAGAACTGGCTAAGTCCTCCTCGAAAGAAGGCTTAAGGAAGAGACCTTTCAGTATTAATTTGTTCTTCCTTTCTTGGAGAACTCTGGAGCTGAAGGAGTGACAGAAAGAACAAGTTTCCTGTAGATGAATGGCTCTGAGGCAGTAAATGCAATTACTATGCCTATCAGTAATTGACATTTTTTGGAGCACATAAAGCACTTTTTAAAACTCAAAGGTTTATGATCTTTGGACTCCTTCGACTTGTTTAGTACAAACAGAACTTCTACAAAGACAGAAGAAAGGACAAGGTCCTCTAACTTAAACGTGCTTCATCCTGTAAGAAAACTACACACTAAAACACAACCGCAGACTAGGTCCTTTAACTTAAACGGGCCTAGCCCCACAACATAACTCACACACAGATGAGAAAACAACAGGGGACTATGTCCTCTAACTTAAACAGGCCTAGCCCTGTTGAGGAAAAAAACACCAGAAAAGTTAAACAGACCTAGCTGCTGGGAAACAGGAAAGAAGCTAAGTCAGAAAAATACCACAAATTGTAAATTTATGCAGGCAAAAAAACTATCCAATAATAGTAAACGACACTGCACACAATATACTATTCTGTGAAAACTGGAAAAACAAGGTCCAAACACAAACGCGGACCTAAGCTAAATAGGAAAACTAAGTCAAACTAGCACAGAGAAAGGATACCACTCAGAGAACAAAAAACAGGCCTAGGACGACCAACAAGTTCTCAGTAATAACTATGTAAAAAATTAGCAAAAATACACTACTATTATCTACCTATGAAAAACTATTACTAAAACTATGTAAACTAAGCTATCTTATAAGGAGAAATATCAATAAGAGCTATGATAATAATGGAAAATATGCAACTTAGCCACAGCCAAGCAAGAAGCACTTCTGAACTCGTAGATGCGGCAAACAAGATCGGGGATTCTTACTTGTGCACTATGGGATACCTACCTTGCCACGAGCCAACTAAGAGACTTTGAGCTTTGTAATCAGCTGAGTCTGAACCCATATATAAGAACGAAGGTGAGATAGGACAACACAACATCTTATATTTCATTGCCTACCAGCATTTAAGTAATCACTTTGTTGCTAACTTTCTTAACGCATACAAAAGTTAGTGCATTTTAATTATTAGTGTATCCCTCTTCCCCCCATTTCCTACACATAAGGATTTTCATATCTGTCATTTCTTATTATAAAATGAGTGAAATTATAGGTTAAAAACAACAAATTCACTTATTATGATTAATGATTACAAGTTCCCTTTCCATATTCATAAATTGCCATTTTATGGTATATAACTGCGGTGGTGGTGCTGCGGTAGCATTGTCGCCTCACAGTTAGACGTCGCCCTTCGATTCTCAGTTAGAGCATCTTCTGTGTGGCGACATGTGTGAACGGGTGTTCCTTCATTGAAGGTTGTGCGTTAGGCCTTGCAAGCCAGCACGTAAAACTCTACTGCCAATCATTAGCGGACCGGAGTTCCACTGTGGCGACCCCTAACTGGGAAAAGCCAAAAGACACAAACAAACAAACTGACATTTTTAGATTTAAATGGCAGCATTCTATTTTGTATAATCAGCAAAGGTTGAACTGAGTGATTATTGTCAATTTAATACTATTTGTCAGAATGTGATTGTTACAGGCTTCTATTGTTTCCATTGAACAACTTTGTCAGTTTGTCATGTATAAAACATTAGTTACCTTGGTAACAGCTTAAGTATTATGTATGGTCAAGATGTCTTACAAATCCACAATTCAAGTTAAAGCAATTATATGACTTGTTATGCACATTTACCTATATGAGGAAAATCATCATGCTTCCCATCGATGTTCAATATCGTGTATGCCATTTATGACAAGTTAAAACAGTAGTGTTATTATACTCAGGCTTATGTTATTAAACTGTCTCTTGTCAATTTAATACTATTTGTTCAAAATATGATTGTTACATTCTGTGACATTTCAAGTTCAGGGTTGTATTGTTTCTCTTGAACAACTTTGTCAGTTTGATGTCATGTATAAAACATTAGTTACCTTGGTAACAATTTAAGTATTATATATGCTCAAGATGGGTTACAAAAACTACAATTCAAATTAAAGCAATTACATGACTTGTTATGCATATTTACTTATATAAGAAAATAATCATGCTTCCCCTTGATGTTCAATGTAGTGTATGTCATTTATGACAAGTTAAGATAGTAGTGCTATTGTACACAAGCCCATGTTATTAAATCCTGTCTTTAGTATCTAAATTCAGCAGACTGCTTAATCTTATATGACGATTACCTATTTTATGTCTAGATTTATTAAATCACACATTACATAACTATTGTGTGTGCGTGTCTGTGTGAGTGTCTGTGTGTGTGTGTGTGTGTGTGTGTGTGTGTGTGTGTGTGTGTGTGTGTGTGTGTGTGTGTTTTTATCAAGAAACAACTTAATGAGCTAAACAAAGTGTTGGGACACCATCAATATGTGCACATGTGGTTTAAAACAGCCCTTTATTATATATATATATATATATATATATATATATATATATATATATATATATACATATATATATATATATATATATATATATATATATATATATATATATATTTTTTTTTTTAAACCAAAAACGTCATTGCTGAGAATCATCTTGGAGGCTCATCAGAGTCATTAAGCATTATCGTCACTCTGTCTCCCTTACCATAGCAACCTGGGAGCATCTGCTTCTGTTAACATGTCTATGTACTGCATACCAGAGGCTCACAATGCACCTGAAGCAAAGCCTCACTTCACTGCAACTTCAAACCTAAATCCCCACCTTTTCAGTGAGGCAGCAGCCAGGAAAAGAATAGAAAGCAAACAGATAAAAAAAAAAAAAAAAAAAACTCCCAACAAGCCGCTACAAGAAGAGACAACACACTCCTCCAGCCCTTCCACCTCCCACTCAGCAGACATACAAACAAACCATTTCCTGGCAAAATATCCCAAATCACAGTTCTATTCACCCCCTTCCCCTGGATCCAGGCTAAAACACCAAATGTCTCTTCCTAATAGACAAGCATCAGTAAACCTTGATCACAAGCTGCAACCCACAGCTTTCCGGAGATGAAAACGGCAACATATAACAGCTGTCAGACACAGCTGCATCCACATACACCATATCACACTTAATCAAACAGCACTTGAAACTATGATACCTGCCATAATTGATATTAATTATGTTTAGACAACATAATATGACATTTGTACTAGCTGCCAGACACGGCTGCATCCACGCACACCATATCAGGACTGATCAAACTGCACTCGAAGCTATGATACCTGCCATAATTGATATTAACTATGTTTAGACAATAATAATGACATTTGTACTAGCTGCCAGACACAGGTGCATCCATGCACACCATATTAGGATTGATCAAACAGCACTCGTAGCTGTGATACCTCCCATAATTGATATTAACTATATTTAGGCCGAATAATGATGACATTTGTACTAAGAGCTTGCTACTATTATTTAACCAGGATATACATGACATTTCTAAATCATACTTTAACTGAAGAAGGCATTAGTCTCCATGACAGCATTTTTTTTTCAAAACACTCTACTGTTACTGCTATTGTATATGATGTTAATTTGTTACATTTGAGTCTTAACTCTGATGATATGTACCTTGTTGAATTAGTTAATTACTTAAATTATTATAAGTAAAAACAACGAAACATGAGCAAGATAAGTATTCATTGAGTTCAAGTAGTGGAATAGAAATTTCTGTGTTTATATTATATGTTGCTTTGTTTGGCTTATATATAATGTAACTAGTAACCCATCTTGATCTACCTTTGTTTGTGAAGAATTACTGGACTCTTTGAACATTCTGAATAAATCATTACTGTTTCTCAGTTGTTTAAGAAACTCTCCTTTTTTTAAATAAAAGCAGATGACAAATGATGTACCATATCAGTTGATGCTTTGAGAGATGTAGTTGTAAGAGTTAGTTTTTTTTTTGGGACAGCTTTCTTGGAATCAGTTTTTTGTTCCTTCTTTCTAGCATCAGTCCAAGGATTTGTTTCTTTTATTTTTTTAAGAGTAGGGGTCATCCATTCCATTTCTTAGATTAGATAGAGATTAAGATAGATTAATAGATTAATACTAGGCTAACTGCCCTTTTGGGCCATTTGAAGCCTTGCCAGTTACCCCATGTGAGAATCAAACTCTGCACCTTGTGTCTTTAAGGTAAACACCTTAACCATTATGTCATCCTCCCACCCCGTGGGATACAACATAGTATCTATCTTGTGGGATAGATACTATGTTGTTGTTTTGATGAATATAGTAGCTTCTTCTAAGTCGTTAAAGGTTTTCATCTCATTGGCAAAAAGTATTTTTAGCTTGGCTGGAAAGGCCAGCTGTGCTTTAATGTTGTTTTGTTTCAACAGTTTTATTATTGGCCAGACCTTTTTCCTTTGTTCTAGTATTCTGGAAGAATAATCATTGTCAAACCTTATCAGGCTTTGATTGTATTTTAAGGGTGATTTCAGATTTTAATATTAGTTCCTTATCCAGAAATGAAAGAAATTTTATAACTATAGCTCTAGGTGGAGTATTTGTTAAGTTAGAAGCAAGTTTCCTCAGTGCTCTATGCGCCCTGTCAATCTCAAATGAAAGTCCCTCTTTCAAGTCTAAAAATTCAGCAATCCAGGTTAAGCATGAAATAATGTCTTCTCCTGCAGTGTTTTCAGGCAGACCAAAGATCCTTATGTTGTTTCTCCTTGCCCTGTTTTTTAAGTCATCTATTTTGTTAAGCAGGTATGTATTCTGTTTAAGCAGAAATTATTTTTTGGAATTCTTCCTCTTTGAGTCTCCCTTCAATGTAATTTAGAGAAGTTTCTATATTTGTTATTTTTGTATGGTGTTGCTGTAATAGTTCCTTAAGAGTATCAGTCTGTTTTTGCGAATTTAATTTGAGGTTTTCTATGTCATTTTTAAAGCTATCCATCTTCAAAGATAGTTACTGTAAGGTAGATGTCATTAGTTGCAGTTCTTTTTTCAAAGCAGCATCTGGATGAGAATACCTTGAGTTGTTCATATTCAGTGACTCAATATATCTCCAAGTTACTTGACAGGAAATTTTTTGTATATCTCCACCAAAACTGATATTATGTAGTTTAGTCATTTATCTATAGATTTCTGTCATTTCCAACTTGAAAATAATAAAAATGTTCCTATATTATCATATTAGTTTATGGACCTCTCAAAATTCACTGCTCTCAATTAGCCATCTAGGCTCCATCCCCGGTTCAAATTATTTTGATCTATCCAGAGCCATTGTTGAATTTGAATATCACTGTCTTCTCATAGTTTGCACTTTCTGTCTTTATGGAAAGTACATAGTACTTCCCTTGTCACAAAACTGGAACATATTTAGAGCCCCAAGTATTATTATTTCATCCTGTATGCATTTTTTAAAGGTTGATAGGTTACCATGATCTACAAATATACCATGAAGATTGTTGTTTTCCTCAAGGAAGGTTTAACAATCAAAAGTCATACATCCCAGTCCAACATAGTGGCCTTTCATCAACCTTCATTTTTGAAAATATGGGGGTTTCTTGTAATGATTGATGAGTTTGACAGTGTTGGCTTATGATACAAATTAGAACAAAACTTTTTTTTTTTTTGCAACCTGTCTTTTCTTAATACGATATCCAGGAAGTTAATTTCATTGTATGAAACATTGTGTGTGACTGACAAGAAAGAAAATACATATGAAATATACCTCAAAAATGAATTTAACTTATCCAAGTGGGTTAGACCAAAACACACATATGTCATCCAGGAATATGGAATATTTGACCCAAAAGTCTGAAAAAGGGTAATTACAAATGCGGCTCAGATTGTGACCCATGCCACTCACATTGCCACCCTTTGAATTTGTTTATAAACATTTCCCTGGAAAAAATGTGTAACTGTTGTTTAAAGTGTTTTGATAAGATCAATAATTAGTCTAATGCTTGCACTGGATAAGAAGTTAGAGTAAAGAAAAGATTTGTTGAATAATGTCATTCCTTCATTGTGTGGTGTAGCACAAAAAAAACCCAAAACACAACATTAATTGTGACAAAAAACATGTAACTGTACTGTTCCTGATGAATGCCCCTTAAGAAATCCCAGGAATCTCTTCGCAAATAAGTGTTCATAGGTTCATAGGATTGTTCTAGGCTAACAACCACCATGGCCTTTTTAAGCCTACTGATGCACCCCAAATCTCTGACAAGTTCTGGTACCCCTGATAAGCATAAGCTGGAGTATGGGAGATGAAACATTTACAAGCAGGGGCCTGAAAGTGAGCTTTGTGGTATAAGGTTTCAGTTTTCTGTCAATAAATATAGCCAAGGGATGGGTTTTTGAATTCTCACCTGCCACTACAGGTCTCAATTTAGGGTCTGAAATGAGATTATGTGTTCTTGGTATACCAAATATCAAGGGTATTGCAGGTTTGTTGACGCTTAAGAATTTATATAATTTTTTGGTAATAATTTTTTGTAAAAAAGTTCTAGTAGAAAACAATTTGTGTACAATATTAATCTCATTCTTGGAAATGTGCATGTTTATATATCTACGTCAAAGAGAGTGTTGTACATACAGGTTGAATAATCTCAGTTATCCATTACTACAATCACCCCACTCTCATTCAGCTTCATAAATCTTATAAATGTAGTGCTGACTAGCTCAACTAATTCTAGAAGCATCCTTAAAAGTAATTGACAATTCAACTTTTTTTTGCATGCAGTTTTTAAATGAATGAGTATTTCAACTGGGCTGGTGACTGAAGAGGGCACAATTTGAAATATGTTCTTAAATAATTGAAAATGTCTTTGCTTGGTTACAAGATTGCCGTAGCTACAATATTATAGTTGTCATGACTATGCAAAATGCTATCATGAGATTTGTCATTGTTTCCAATCAGTATGGCAGTAGAGGGTATTATCTCTGCCCTGCCTTGCCCTTTTTGAATTGTCTGCCCCCTTTGTACCCAGCTCATCTGTTGTTGTCCTCGTCTCCAACCTGTTGCCTGTTTCTGATGATGTACAAGCCATTTCAGCTGCCTTCTAGGTTTTGGGTCTAACAAAACTACTCAGGGGTTAAAATACTCATTGTCATCCACTGACAACGGCTGGCAATTTTTGTCAGTGAAATTTTTAATGTTTGAGTTAGCATTTTTATTCTTGTTATTGTATTATTGTATTACTTTACATTTATGTTGAAGTAGGTAGACCTGTTTAGCTTCTTTCCTGTCTCTCTCTAATTTTGCCTTTCATCCCCTTTTAATTAGTTTACACTTATGGTATTTTGCTACATTAATAGAAAAAAGTAAGTCATTAGTTATGGAGTGGTTTAGCCTATCAATTTCACCAACATAAAGCACATTTTTCATTTGTTGTTTCAAACAGTAAGTCTCAAAAAATATATTACAAAATTGTTAAACAAATGAGAAAGCTCTAGATGACATTCAGAGCCGTCAATGACATTACTAGGACATATCCAGCCAAGTAATGCCTGGGAATCCTTCTGTTGCTGATAAAGTCTTTTAAAAATGTAGTAAATACTACTTAAATACAACTTTTACTAGTTTACCCGCTTAGTCTGTGAAGGTGTCACCAGTAGCTGAAACAACTCCTGAAAAGTTTTTCTTTCATCCTTCCAAGTATTTAAATCCATTTTTTGTCTTGTAGTGTTTCCATTAGGTCTTCTATTAGGTCTTGTAGTTTGGAGGAATAGCATGGAATTAGGCTCAGGCAATTGTAAAGCAGTTGTATTTAACTCCGTTGATGGACATGGAGCTAAAATTCTGACCACTGCTGTTCTCTATGAAGGGAAAATGCATTGTTATTCCATGGAAAAAGCCCTGGCTGATGGGAAGGAATAGTGAAGGCATATTGCCTTCAACACTTTTGTTCTGTAATTTTGTGGTCATTCTTTGAGAAAACAAATTAACTAGTCCCCTTAAATCTCCCATTAGTGTTTCCAAGTGAGTGGTCTTTCTCAATTGCCCTCATGATCTGTATATGATTATATTTCATTTGGTGTGTAATGTGTGTTTTTATACTCAATTTTAAATGCCCTGATTAGCTATTTCTGTGTAAAGCATTATTAGTCTTAATCACTCTTATTGTTTTTAGCTTTCCTTACTGGCCTACTTCTCGGTTTTAAAACTTTGATTTAGGAGGCAGATGTTATGCTGTTTGGTTAATGGTGTGCGTTTTGGGCTGACTAGTTCTTTTCTTTTTTTTTTTTTGTTTTTATTTTACATGTTTATGCTATATACGTTTGTAGTTTTGTTTTGGACTGGATCTTTGGATTCAATATTTTTGTGTATTGTATCGCTGAATTACATTTTAGAGAAAGCTTTATGTTTTAACTTGATTCTTACTGTATTCCCCATTATTATCTATAGGGAAGTAGATCCGGATTAGTTTCTTTACTTTTGTAAGGATGTTGTAAGCAATTTATCATTATTTTCTGGATAAAGTGATCAGCCTACATATTTTTTTAATTTACAGTTTTTGGTAGATATAAGTTTTTTTTTTTTTGGCCAACACACACGTGTGTGTGTGAGTCTGTCTCTGTGTATGTCAAGCATCTGCATGTATAGCCTTATTGTTTGCTTATACTTCCTTGGTCTAGGGCATTTTTCCCTGCCTCAAAGCAAACAGCACAACTCCTCACCTGTCTAGTGCTCTTACTCTGATCACGGGTTTCTGGTAATGCACTTATTAAAATTATGCTGATTTTATTTATTAAATTTAGAATTGTTTTACATATATTTCTTTTTGTTTTTCCTGTCTCTCTTTTTGTCTTATGTCTTCCTGTAGATTATCTTTTTTTTTTTGGGGGGGGGGGGTGCCTATTAATGTAGATTGTATAAAGAATTATTTTACATATGTCAGGTTCTGGTACCTATTCTGGTTCCTTTCCTTCTTACAAGTACATTTCTGCATTACGTCCTTTCTTAAAATTTATTAAATATTTTACCTTTAAACTGGTCAGAAGCTCTGCTTCATACATTTATCTTCCATGGAAACTGACATTTTTTCATGAGATGTAGAAATTGCATCTGTCTACTTTCTACATGTACTTTGAAAACAAAAGACTTGCATTTCTTTCTTTATCTACTTGCCTATTTTCATTTTTTTTCTTTTGTTCTTTTTTCTTTCTTTCATTCCATGTCTGTTTACTTTCCTATTTTCTGTAGATACTGACTGCAATACATTTCAGTGTTCAGTTAAAGAAAGTTTTGATACTGAATTTGAAATAATAATGCAGTATTAGAGGAAGATATGTTTTCAGAGAATAAAATCAAGGAAATGTGCTGATATTGATGTAAAAGAAGGTGTGTGATGTAGAAAGAAAGTTGTAAAATCTAATACAATAGAGAAGAAAAAGTACGGATTTATTCAAAAATACTACTACTCATGTAAGAAGATGCTGTCCATGCCCTTGTTAGGGACTCTGACATTTCAAGTTAAAATTAAAAGCAGTGAGGATACTACGTTTTTGATGAAAAGGAAAATGCTCATATGAAGAAATGTACCTGTCCTGTAGAAATGAAGAGAATCACGTATTCATCAAATAAGGACCTACATAAAACGAGAATGTATTTCCAGTAACCACAAATCAATAACTTAAACAGGTCAATAAAAGAAAACATGCTGGAGAGATGTCACAGTCAAAGTTTGATTGGCATTTTAAAGAAGTCTCTGAACATTTATTATGGAGAAGACAGTAAATTATGCTGTCTCTGAAGATAAATAATGCAGTGTCCTCTATGTGCAAACTTATTTTCTTTTAGAAGGTTGGCATAATGGTTAAAGTATTTACCTTACAGACACATGATGCAGGGTTTGATTCTCACACAGGGTGGTTGGCTAATCTTGGAATGGCTCACAAGGGCAGTTAGCTTAACACTAATCTATAAACTTATGTACACAAGTATAGAGCTGATGAGTACAATTCCTTTTGTGTTGCCATTATGGAAAAATCAAAAGTCAGTGATTAAGTCATTCACATTTAATGCTCAGAACACTAGAAAACAGAGTGGTAAGAGCTGTCAGCTAAAAGGTGATGAGGATTATAGTTATGGCACACAATCACCTGAATGAATGTAGCATTGACACAAATGTCCAAGAATATGCATATGATCTTGTGTTAGCAAACAGGAAACAAAGCTTTTTAAGGAAATCCGTCAAGTCTAATGGGAAATGCTCAACCCATTTCATTAGGATTTTGGTAAATTGTTTCAATTATAGCTTATTGAAAAGAAGACTGTTGTTGTTGTTTGTCTTTCGGCTTTTCCAAGTAAGGGGTCGCCACAGCGGAACTCCGGTCCGCTAATGATTGGCAGTAGATTTTTATGAAACACCGAGGTGCCAGCTCGACGCTCAACCTTCAACGAAGGCATGCCCATTTACGCACGCATGTCTTTCGACTGCTATCCAACAGCGGGAAGGACATGCAGACTCCACACAGAAGGCACTCCCAAGCCCAGCCAAGAATCAAACGGGAGAACCTCTTGCTGTGAGGTAACAATGCTACTGCCGTACCACCGCGGCATTCCAACTTATTGAAAAGAAGACTAAATAATAAAAATAATTAAAATCTATAGTCCATAGTAATAAAAGAGTGCAACAAAAGAAAGTTGCAGTTAGAAGACATCTTAGGAATTTAACTGTTTAAAATTACTTAACTGATTTAAAAATGTGGGAATAACTTACTATTGATGTATGAAGGTATATGTTGCCTGCTTAAAATATTTTTATGTTGATCTTGGCAATATAAAATAGATATGAGAAGAGAACACACGATTAAAAATTACCCTTTTATAAAGCCTCTAAGACTAGAGTACATTGAGACTGAGAACATTCTGCTGAGTAAGTTAACAAATGAGTTGAATAAAGACAAAAACTAGCAGAAACTGAAACAGAAGGATTAGATGGGTCACATTTTGTTAGATTACATTAAATTTGTATATTCAAGGAGATAATGCAGTTGTTCATATAGCTTATGCCAAGATTTGCTGTTGAATGCAAAGAACTATCCTTCTCCTTTCAGCTAAATGACACTTGTGCATGTTCTCAAGTCACTGCCTGTTTTGTATAGATGGCTACAATGCTAATCCCAATTCCCAAAATGGAACAAACTGATATGTATTCAACACATTGCATTAGCTTATCTATGGTGAGTAATAATAGAACATTTTCCTTAATAATTCAGTGAAACAACTTCACCTGTAAACCTCTTATTATATTATTTTTGTTTTTTTGAAATTTACATGAAATTGACATCAGTAGGCTAACAACTGCATGGCTCAGTCACACACACACACACACACACACACACACACAAACACAATGACCCAGGTTTGTACACTTTACTTTTGTTTTGCAATGAACAAGTTTATTCAAAAAACTGAAACAAGCTTGCCATTTTAGCATTTTATACACTATCTATACAGCATTGCTGCATATTTAAAACTGCACAAATTAAGCTATGTAAACAACTTTAAAATAAAATAAAAATAGTAATGGAAATCACCTAGCGAAATTAACAAGTAATTATAACAGTTAACTTCCAAAAGTGAAAGAAATATTATAACCTCTTCATTCTAAATAGTGAATAAAAGCACAATAAATAAATAATTGCATAAGCGGTGGTACTTCTGACCTGACATAAATCATCCTCCTGGGTGAAGTCATGGTCCTGGGTACTGCTCCTACAACTCCTGTCAGTGCAGTATCAGCAACTCTCTTTACATGCTTTAATTGTCTATAAGGATGTGGCTGTCACAGCTGTACCATGACCCCCTCTTTCAGTATATCATAGACAAGCCACCACTTACTTATAAAGAAAACATTTCCCTCTTCATCACAAAGGCATTCTTCCAGGAAATAAATCCATGCCTTTGGAACTTTGACATCATCCAGAGATGTGGAAAATGGGGATTCCATCTGGAAGTAAATTCTTTCTTAGCTTCTTATAACAGCAAAGAAGCTAAATTATGAATATAGTTTTAACACTGTCATTTGTCTTTAGATAGCAAAGGATTTAGGCCAGTATACATTAATTGTTTGTGTCTTTCTGCTTTTCCCGGTTAGGGGTCGCCACAGTGGAACTCCAGTCCGCTAATGATTGGCAGTAGATTTTTACGTGCTGGCTTGCCGGGCCTAATGCACAACCTTCAACGAAGGAACGCCCATTTACGTATATCGCCACACAGAAGACGCTCTAACTGAGAATCGAACGGGCAACATCTAACTGTGAGGCGACATGAATTATTATGGTGTATTACGTTACCATTGATCTTGTCCATAAGACAATATCCTCTAGTGTATTGATGTTTTTGTTGTCAAATTTGATGTATATATAAATGGCAGTTATTTGAAGTTCCTTATTTTATTTTATTATAGAGGTAGCAATTAAAATTTCATTTTTGTCAAATTTAGGATTAGTTAAATATTTTCAGCTGGATATAATTCCACCTGTATTTTAAGACTTTCAATATATTTTCATCATAATAAAGCTTCATTGGAAGATTTATGCATCAGTAAATGCAAGAAAATGTGATGTAAGGTGAAACAATGAAGCCACGGAGGGAGATTCAAACCAACACGTTTATTCTGCTATAACATTAACGTTGACACAATTCATTGTTACAATACATTTTTGTTTAAAGTTACTTCGTCAGATGTCAGACAATTCAGATAAGCCATGCCTCCTATCATGTTTACCCGCGATAATTCGTGTTTCCATTCATTTTCTGGTGTTCCAAGGAAAGTTTAAAGAAACAGAATGTTTCAATATTTGACTTGGACTTGGCTCTCCTGTGCCAGTGAAATTTAATAAGTACAGGTATTGCACGCCCACATCTGATGAAGTAAATTTAAACGAAAATGTATTGTGACAACGAATTGTGTCAACATTAATGTTATAGCAGAATAAACTTGTTGGTTTGAATCTCCCTCCGTGGCTTCATTGTTTTGCCTTACATCGCATTTTCTTGCATTTACTGGTGTCGTTGTGCTTTGGTGATCACTTTTGGTTATAAGATTTATACATCAGCTATATTTGATTTAAGCTACTTTTATCTTGCATATAATATGTTAGATTTGAAATGGCTGATCCAACAATGCATATATGAAGCTTTGCTGCTAATGTTTTTTGTATCTATACATTACTTTACTCCTCGATGACAGGTGTGGCATAGAACGGTACAGTTATAGAACATTTTGTTATGATAAGTGGGCCCTGACTTTGGTGCTATGTCCCCACAGAAGAAGCAGAAAAACATGGGCAAGTCTTACTGAAGTAGGTGGTGTCAAACAATTTGACATCTTTTTTACAAGTGGAGTCTTGAATAATTTAGTTTTGAAATCTTGATATTTTGTTGTTAAATATGTCTGCATCAATAGCTATATTAGGATTGCTTTTGGTTATCATTATTTGTTGATACACATTTAACATGCGGTTGTTATCGATTTAACTGTCTTTTCATTTGGTGAAAAAATGCTAGTAATAACAATATCATTGCTAGAAATGATTGCTGTGTGGGTTTTTGTGAACTGCTTTCATTTGGAAAAGAGTTTTGGAAAAGTTAGATATGAGGTTTTCCTTCCTTTTTTCCCTTTCCCATCCCCTACCCATACCATAGCAACCACTTTCAGCAAACAGCAGCTAAGGAAAACATCTTGTTCCTCTTAAACTTCATCTGTGCATATTCCCATTGCAAGCATTCTCAACAAAGCAGAAAACAATTAAGAATTCTCTAAAGAAAAATAGATGCCACTAATAAAGTTGTATGTCATTCAGCAAGAGAGGCTATCACAATGTCTGTCTAAGGGGCATTTCTAAAACGCATTCAGTTGTTAACAATATAAATCTCTAGCATCAAAATTGATTTTTTATATGTCCTTTGAAGCATACTTTTCCTGGGGGGAGGGGGGTGATCTTATACCAAGTTGTGCAAATAAACCTCAATATAATATTTCAATAATAATAAAATAGAGAGCAAAACAGGGCAAAGAATATTTGCACATGCCAGCAAACTGTTCTCATTACCCACTTTCATTCATTCAAAAAAAAAAAAAAAGATCTACAAGCCAGAGGGGAATGTGCCAAAAGTAATGTTTGTAGCCCATCCATAACTCACCATGAGAAAACACCAAAGAAGAATTAAAAAAAAAATAAATAAATAAATAAAAAACACAGGCAGAAGGAAGGAAAAATAAAACATTCAACTGTCTCCCTTCCCTTCAACCATCTAATGAAAAACAAGTGAATAGAAATGGATGCTATATCAAAAGAACACTAAATTGCATTTACCTAATTCCCCTGCCCTAATGTATATAACATCACCTGCCACAACCCAGCATAATTGCTCACACTGCATAGAGAAAAAAATTAGTAATTCATTATAACAGCCTCTTACACAGTAAATGAAAGTAATTTTTAAGGTAATGTACACCAGAACGTGAGTCCATAAAGTGTGAAATCCTGGTATTTACAATCAAGGTTTCATTCTTTACAAGTTAGCAATTTAAGGTTTATTGTCACATAAAATCACAGTAACATTTGGAAACATTGCTGCATTCTCTTCAAAATGCAACTTATCCTTAAATAGAGAGTTCTGAAAACATTCCTTTAGACTTTGGGACAGAAGGATTATATGATGCCCGTTTGGGTGATTACCCCTGAGATGCTGTCCCCTAATTTTGCATGGCCCCAATGTAGTCTTTCCACTGCACAAGAAATGTCTGACTACAATAAAATAAGTGAATTTTAAAACAAGTTAGATAATCTAGTGTAAAATGCAGCCTGTGTATCCCCACAGAATCTTATGGCAGATAGAAACTGATCTCATTACAGGTGGTCTTGGTGCAGAAGTCCATATTACAGTAACAGTTATTATCATGAAACATTACATTTGTGCCTGGGTTCCAACAAGTTTCAAACACTTTATCAAACTGCAAGTGAAGGAAACATCATACATTTCATGGCTGTTTCAGATTAGTAAAGTGGTTAACCAGAACGTAATTCTGAAAGTCCTTTGTATTAATATCTCCACTTCAGACAGCAGTACTTATGCAGAAAAGCAACTGAATGAAAGCAAAGCAGTTGACACCCTGCATATTTTTTTGAAAAGACAGTAAACTCCACTAAGTCTTTCTTATAATGCAGTCATACAGATCATTTGCCTCATCCTCCAGTATCTTGAATAACAACATCATGGAGTTAAGTTCACACAGGTCATTCTGGATAGTCTTCTCATTCTTGGCTGGGGTGCTTTCTAGGCATAGTCTGCTTGTCCTCCCTGAAGTTCTGTGGGTTTTCTCTGGGTGCTCCAGTTTCCTCCCACATCCCAAAAACATGCTGAAGGTGGATTGGACACTCCAAATTGGCCCTAGGTGTGAGTGTGTGCATGTGTACGTGTGTGTGTGTGTGTGTGTGTGTGTGTGTGTGTGTGTGTGTGTGTGTGTGTGTGTGTGTGTGTGTGTGTGTGTATGTGTGTGTGTGTGTGTGTGTGTGTGTGTGTAAGGTTGAGCACCAGACTGGCAACTTAACACCGTAAAACTCCACTGCCAATTCTTCTGCGGACCATTATTCCACTGTTGTGACCCCTAATGGGAAAAGCTGAAAGAAGAAGATTCTGGATACTCTGGTTATTATTTGAATAAAAGTAGTGCTAATGTAATCTCTGTTAGGGATTTATTCAGTTTTTGGAATGTGTCACTTTATTGCTGACTTTATCATTAAAAGATTGGACATGAGCAAGAACAGGAATACATTTTAAACAAACATCTTAGCATTTTCTTAATTATCCAGTGTAAAAGATAACTCCTGGTTATTCATCATGCTGGAGTTTGAAATTCATCTAGTTGTCTTTATGAATTTTCTGTTATTCACAGCAACACTTCTCCGATTAATAGTAGCTAACTAACTAAAGACAAATATCTAGCTTTAATCAGCAAAATTTAATACTGCATTGTATGAATTAGCTTTTCTGTAAGGCTACAGGGACTATAATTATTAGCACAATTTCAATCCCGTCTCATTATTTTCTCCCTCCCAGTTGCAGTGGTGGAATTTCTATCACATTGATCATGTTTTCTTGTGATGGTTGTGACTGCTGAATTGCTTAGTATTCTGACAAAGGGAATTAGAATAAAATGTCTAAAGTATTTAAACTATTGACTTTAGTCCCTAAAGCTATACAAGTGACCTTCTAACACTTTAAAAAGTAAAACAACATTAACATTTGTGTAGTTCAGTACACAGGGATCCTTATAAGCATGATATATCTGCCCTTACAACAGTTAGCAGCTGCTGTGTTTGATCCTGATCACGGATTGGTACCCATGATCAATAAAGGTGCATGCCTGTGAATATTATTAAATACTACAACCAATTAATGCACGATTCAGACTGCTGCTTTTATACTATCTTCCATTTAACATTTAGATTGTCCTTCATGGATTGGTACATCATGTGCTTTGCATTTTAACAGAATACTCTGGATGCATTGTATAATTTGGCTTGCGATTATTTAGTGAGTTGCTGACTTTCAGACATCGGTCACAAAAACATGAACACGTACATGACAAAATGAAAAGTAGAGTTACGTGGACATAAGATCACTTTGACTAGTCTGCATTCAATGTGCATCACCTTCATGCAGAAAAAGCTTCAGGATTTCTGTTTCTCATAAATACAATGATTTTTTTTCCTGGAAAACGACTGCAGTTTTTGGTACAAGAACAACTAAAATTGAATAATAAAGTTACATTGCCTTTGAGGTAAATCTTTTTTTTTTCTTTTATGTTGAGAAATGTGGTGACTGATGCATGAAATCCCTACCATTTGTGATCCATACACAAAACTAGCCCAGTTTTCTTAATGTATTATTCGCAGCAGACAAACTCTTGGCAAAAAAAAAATAAAAAATCCATTCTCTAGCAAGTAAGCCTGTTTATCAGCTTTCCAAGAAGAAGGGATTACAGATAATGAAAAAGTGTTACAATAGAGGCAGTATTTTATTTCATTGCACTATTATATTCTTTTCTGCCAGTTACATACCTAAAATTGCTCAATCTATTTCTTTTTAATTGTACATGACAGTAGCACCTAGTGATAATGGCACTGCTACGCTATGATGTCCTCCTCATGCCTAATTCCTGCAGAGTTTATCAGGTGTCATTTCTTTATATGGATCAGCAATGGGCTAATAGTCGTTAGCAAATACAATCAATAGATGTGAACTTGCTGACCAACCGATAAATTTAAGGAAAATACTTCCCTACTTGATGTTTGTGAGTTTGATATAAAAAGATTTCTATATAAGTTTTAAAGGTTGGAATTCAACAACAAAAATGCACTTTATGCCTGAAGAAAAGCATTGTGTTAGTGTATCTCCTTGATGATGTGATGCAAATAATTCTAAATGTTTTATCAATAAATATGTAACAGTATTGCTGATGTGGGTCTATGTTAAATCATCGAACGCTTAAAAAAGCGAATGATGATTTATCGAGCCCATGGAAACAAACGCTTACAATCTGGAATGCTTAGAACAGTGATTTTTTTCAAAGGGGGGGAAAAAAAAATTAAAACATTACATAAAGTGGGGGGCTGTGCTCCCCACACACACCCTACTTAAGTATACCAACTCCAAGACCACACTACAGTGATGAAAACAGCAAATTAATGGAAGAGGCCAAGTGATTTCTTTCCCAGGGAAAGAATTCATGTATATGCTGTTTCGCTATTTTACCTTTTCGTGCTTTCAAGTTCGATCAAGATGCATTCGAAAGAATGCATCTCCGATCATTTAATAGGAACCCTACTGATGTATGCATGCATTAATTCAAGTCATTGCAACCCATGTCAGCTAGACTAAACTAAAAGATGGGTCACATAGAGGAACAAATGTTATGCTTACATGTAAACAGTCTGATTGTGTGTGTGTCCAGAAAGAAAGGAAAAACACTTTCTGGAAAACTGAATATTAATATATACAATGATTACTAATGAAATAATACATCAAAATTTATTTAGACTTTAGCATCATGTAATAACCTCTGCTCTACTGCCTATTATTTTTATTGCATTGATTATAGAATTAGAAAGAGAAGAATGAACTGCCTTGTTCCAGTAAGGTTTTACTAATCCTCCTTTGTTATTTTAGTTTAAGTCTTACTAGTATTCTAACAAACAATATTTTTTAACCTCATGGCAAACTACATGTTTCAAAATTTCAGAGTGTTAGAAAAAAAGGATGCATCTTTTAGGAAATAAATGCATTTTTAAAGCATTGTTCATAGGTGGTCGCTAGGCACATGGTCCAAGAGATCATCAGGGAGCACAGCAATTTTATAATTACCCAGGCCACTGCCTGTTTAAATAATTTGCACAGAGACATTACACAGAAGGCAGACCCTGATAAAACAGAATAAGTAATTAACAGCTCATACTCTAAATCCTCTGTGCATACTACCAGAATCTTCATTGGCTTATATTACTAATTCAGCATGTGAAAAGAAACACAGCAATGTGGACAAATATCTATTAATGTATTACTGATGTCTTATTTATTTGATTAATTATACCTAATTGTATGAAACAATACACACATACACACATATGATACATACCACAACAGACCATGTCACACACACACACCAGAAAAATGTACATGTTCCAAAGTGGCTCAGATAAATAAAACTTGTCATTTACTTTAGATGGGTTGGGAGGGTGCACTAATGGTTAAGGTGTTTGCCTTACAAACACAATGTGCAGGGTTCAAGTCTCACAAGGGATAATTGGCTAGGCTTAAAATGGCTCGCAAGGGAAGTTAGCCTAGTACTAATCTATGAACCTATTTTCCATATACTTGCATAATGAACGATCTTCATGAACAGTACACTGTCTGTGCCAATGACATGTGCTAAAGTTCCCTATCTCTGTCTCTAATCCCTTTTTCTTCAAGTGTCCCCGCTTCAGCTCAGATTATCTGTCATTATGTTTTTCCTTTCTTTCAGTATCGCTGTATGATGGTCTGTGTTCCCCTTACTTCTTCTTCCTGTCTTTTCCTTGTACCCTTTCCTTTTTTTTTTCTGCACCCCTTTCTCTCTAAGCCTGTAAAATATCTACCATACTATGTGTGTAAGCTGAACGTTTGCCCCAGTTCATGTAGGGTCTTAGACACCAGTATTCCTGCCACTCCTTTTTTAACATGATTTTGTTTGTATATTCCTCAGGCTTCCCATTTCTTTCATTCATTCTTCCTTTTGATGCTGTAATCTCTTCCAGTTCTCCTTTTCCCATGTTTTTTCCTCCTCCCCATTTCATGAAAACCCATCTTTTCTAATCCAACTCCATTTTTTGTTATCCTTCCACTCTTCCAGTGTCTATTGTCTACCTCTTCATTCCATTTCTCATCTGTGTCATGGTCTATCTACCATAGCGTATAGACTCATTCCTGCATGGGGGGTGTAAAAGCCCCCATACTACATCTGTTTTCTTTGCTAGTCATGATATTTTCTCTCATCATCTATCACCACCCTTTCAACTCATTACACTGTCCCTGTTGGAGCGAACTGAAAGCTGTACTCTCAGGTCTCTCTTCTGATTTTATATGTATGTTACCAGTGAGTTAACCAGCATCCTGATAACATTTGTCCTACCTGATATTAAAGAAATGTAGGGAAATTAGAATTTTGGATGCAGCTTCTTAAAGAGAATAACCACAACTGTGCATGATTCTCATAAGGTTGCAGAAAGTCTTCTGAGAACTAAGTCAACATGAGGAATGGAGAAAAGAGGTTTTACCAATATGAATGACTGCAAGTAGGGGAACAGCAAAAAGACACGTTGGGTGGAGATGGATTTTACTGGAGAAAACAGACAAAAGAATCAATGTATTGGGAGCAAATAACAAGAACAGGAAAGTAAATAGACTGGGATGAGGTCAAGCAGATGTTTGAATTGCAGGTTAGAAATTGCCTTCCCTGCCAGAGACTGATAACAGAATATATCGCAAAGATAAACAGATAGGGAATCTTAAATAAAAGACCAGCTCGGGTCGAGTTTTAGTTGACTCTAGAACAGAAGCTGCTATTAAAAAGGGATAACTAGGAGGGCATGTTAAATATCGCATGATAACTGTAAGAACTCATCAGAGGAGGTTAGAGAAGATTGTGAAGAGAAATAGGAAAAGCAGTTTACGAAGGAAGAATGGAAAAAGATACATACTGCTCCCAAGTATGCAACAATGTTCAGAAGGTTTAGTATCTTTGCTTAGATACATTTGCTTAGGTTTTTTTATACTTCAAATGGACGTCAAAGAATTTTCCCTCAAGTAGATAGCAAATGCTGGAGGGATGATCTGAAAGAGAGTGGTAAATAGGAACTATTTTCTGGGAGTGAAATGAGTTGGCAACATTTTAAAGCTTTCCTACAGAGTACTCTGTCAGAAATATTGGAGAGCAAATGGCTATAACTAAAGAAATGATTCTTGTGAGCCAGGACACAGGATCTGAATTGCCTAGACAGTGGACAAAGTAAGCCACATGTTCATAGAATGTGCTGATTTTTGTCTCATATGTTGGGTTTATTCCTCACAAAATTTCTGGTTTCCTGGCAAATCATTGAAGATTGAAGTCAATAAATAATGACATACATTTGAGTTTGAAACTTCTTATCATTCAAAAATGCACTGAGACACAAATACTGTTATTCTATCAGTTTTCTAAGTTTGAAACAATATTATTTAAAATGTGCCCCTATCTTTGGACCTCTGTCTCCCCATTATTTTAGGCTTTGTCCTGACTTTTTATGTTAAAATATTGAGAGGTATGGTAAGTAAGGCCTTACACAGTTGAATGCTACTGGCTGAAAAAAAAAAGAAAAAAAACTAGAACATGGAAATCAAAATCTAAACCAACTGTAACTGAATATTATTAAAGAGATAAAAGAACTGCAAAGTGGATCTTTAGAAAAAGGAAGTGACAAATTACATATACAGAAATACAATTTATTGGAACAATACATGCAGAATAATGTTCAGAAGGAGGAGCTAATTTAAGGGAAGGCAGGAACTGTGCAATTTATGTAATGTTAGCATGAATGACAGTTGTTATGAAGAAAGAAAACATATATTTTATTTATTTCATATTTATTAACTGGGTTGGTCCAGCTGAGTTACAAAAAAAAATATTTTCAGTGGAGACCCAAGGAGAAAAGCTCCAGTAACATCTACAGCAATAAAAAGTAAAAGAAACATTATACATAAGATAAAATAGAATACAAACTGGAATGCCTATATACAGAACAAATTATAGTTGTCACATAAGAAAGTGTAAGTTCTAAAAATATAGACATACAGTTTAGTCACAGTGCTGAACGGCTAACATGTTCTAATATTTACAAGAATTAGAAGTAATGCCAAGACACTTCCTAAGTAGAGGCTGTAGAATGTGAATAGATAGAGGTATACAGGTATACAGGAGGTTAAGAGAGGTGATTGCAGTGACAGATCATGGAGTTAAGCAGGTGATCTTTTAGTGTCTATTTAAAGTTGTCGGCATGAGTTATACTTCTGATATGTAATGGGAGTTTCTTCCAGCTATGAGAGAGTATTCATAAAGCTTTTTACCTCTATTTTTACAGGGTTTATAGGTAGTAGTAAGAGTTGGTTGGAATTACGAAGAGGACAATTGAGGGTGTAATAGGACAAAAGTGTGGAAAGTGATGGGCAGGTAGAGAGGGTATTGAGAAGGGGGTGAGCAGTCTGGAGTTGAGTGAGAATAAGTTGATGTGCAAGTTCAAGCCAGTGAGGTTTCTGTAGGGCCAGGCAGTGGTGGGAGGAGCAGGGATGATTTACAGCAAATAAGCAACTTCATTGTATGCCGATTCAAGTTTGTGAATAAGGGAAGATTGTAGGTTAGTCAGGATAGGGGAGACACAGAGTAGAGTGGGTAATAAGAAAGTCTGAGCAAGGGCACATTTGGATTCTGCACCAAGATATTTTTTTATTTCCGTAAAGTAGGCATCATTTTTGGTGTTTTTTTTTATGTTTTGTTGGATACGTAGGTCAAAATTTTAGTTGGTCATCAATAATGGTGCCAAGGAGTTTAGTTTGCATTTCAACTTTTATAATAGTGTTGTTGAGAGAAGATGTTGAAAAGGCAGATTTACAGTGAGAAAGGGAGTTAGGCAGAAAAAGGAAGAGCTTTGTTTTATTGGGATTAAGGATGAGTTGTGTGTAGTAGTTAACAGGTCTGAGAAGTTTTCAGAGACAGATATCAATGTGGTGTCATCTGCATACTGGACACTAGAGGAGTGACTGCAAGAATAATGGAGGTTATTGGTAAAGATGTTGAATAGCAAAGGGCCAAGGATGGAGCCTTGGAGTAGCCCAGTTTTGGTATTCCAGTGTATTTGAGATAGTCATGAGACCACCACCTCCATTTACCAAGATTATCTGCCTCTTTGTATACAGTTTGTACTAGAAATGTGAAGAAGTCTTCCTTTTCTATTTGTTCCAGAACATGCATCAGACGTTTTCATATCACATAATCAATGGTCTTGTGTTAATTGAAAAAGACTACCCCACTTTGTCTTCCCCCATTTTTTTGCTTCTCTCATGGAATTTTCCAGTTACCACTAAGTCTATCCCAGTGCCTACCCTTGAAGAAGCCATTCTACCCTGATTTTACTTTGTGAGCAGAATGTTCACCCTTCTTGCTAGCAGTTTAGATATTATTTTAATGTGTGATACTGGTCTCCCTTAACTTGCCCCCCTACCCTCATCTTTTAGAATTAACACAACACAGACACTTTTCATTGTTTTTATGTGTTCTGTCACCACTGTTCTTTCATATTCATCTCTCAAAATATCCCATAGTTTATCCATCCCATTTGTAGAATTGAGGGGCGTCCTCTTCATAAGAGTGGACCATCAATGTACACCAAGAACTATAGAACTATCAGTCTGTCATGTATAATATGCAAAGCCATGGAATGAATTAATAATGTTAATGATAAACAAGGACACTGTTAAGGGAAGATCTTACTTACCCAACCTTGTAGACTTTCTCAAGTGGGTAACCAAAGCTATGGATGAGGGGAAAACAGTAAATATGACATACCTTTACGTGGTCAAGGCATCTGATACAATAAACCACTCAGGTATTACTGAGAAACTCTAAGAACTAGGCATATATCCCTACATAATGTACTTGATTCCTGCCTGCCACACAGATAGGACCCATGAAGTCAGCATCAGTGAGACCACCTCCACCAGGAGACTGGTCACCAGCAGAGAGCCCCAGAGCTCCATGTTGGGCCCGCTCCTGTTTGGTATCTACTTCTTGGAAGTCAAGGCAAATGTCAAAGGCCTTTGGTTCACCAAAGTTTGCAGGTGACTGTAAACTTGGAGCAACCCCCCTCTCCCCCACCTCACTATGCTGGCATCCTACAAGAAGGTCTAACAAGCAAATGACTGGTGCCAAAGCCACAGATTAAACCTCAGCACAAAGAAATGCATTATGATTTACTTTGAGAAATGATGAAGCACCCAGTAGTTAGAGATCTGGGAACATATGTAGACAGTAATCTAGCCTTCAACCACCACTTAGCCAAGATATTAAGAAAAATCATTCTATGCTGCCCAGCTCATAAGCAAGGGTATGGCATCCAAGTCCAAGGGACTTAGCACTCCCCTACTCAGCCCTTTTCAGACCCATTATTGAGTACAGTCCTCCTTTTATCATGTACCTAACCAGGCATTTGCAGCACTTGGAATGCCCTCAAAGGTTCCACACCAGGAGAATCCAGGGTATGAATTACCTGTCCTACACAGATCACCTTAACTCCCTAGCTCTGTACTCAGTCTTCTACAGGTTACTGACAGGTGATCTATGCCTAGCATATAAGCATCTTCAGATCCAGCTCTGATGGATTTCTTGCACAAAACAAACAGCACCAGAGACACTAGATCCCAGGACTTGATCTTTTCCAGCAACATAAATAAAACATGCTGGAGAGACCAATATGTGTCTCAAGGGATCCTCATCTGGTATCTCATTTCTGTGGTTGTTTTTGTGTCTTCTCTGTGCTTCTTTGTTGCGTCTTCACATGATTTCATCACTTGTCTAGTTTTGTGCTTTTTTTTGTCTTTTGTTGAATCATCTAATAACAGAAATGTATCTGGTGTGCTGATATCATCCCAGAATGTCATAACATTGCCTGACACTCCATATTTGGCTGACCTTTTCAATTTAAGTTTTACAATGTAACTTTGTTTATGCATTTGACCCTCAATGTTTTGTACCTTGCTTTAAGTGTACTCCTTCTCCTTTTCAAGCTTGCATCTATTGTTATTCCATTGCAACAGAGAAGGGTGGGATATGTTGGCCACGCTTGGATCCCATGTGTGTTTGCTACATAACTATCAGATCACCTTCCAATTTTGTACAATTATTCAGAAAAGTCTTCAACTATTTTAATATTACTATATTTGAAATGGAGCATTCTAAGGGTTCTCATCTGTCAAAGACATTTCTTGTTTCATCCTGAAACAATGTGTACTGGATAGGATATGGTATAGCAGGTCTTCTCTGCTTTCTTCTGACTTCTTTGCAGTGTGTATCCCCTCCATAAAGGGGATCCTTTTTTCCTGGGAAGCTGAAACTTCATGCCAAACAGTTCCATACCTGACACTCCATCTATGTGTCTTGATTCATTTCTGAATTGCTGTAATTCTCACATTTTTTCACCTCGATCTATTCTCTAGATCACCTATTTTATAATCACATTTTGTAATCTTGTATTTTTGCATGGACTACAGCTCTTTCCACCCACGCATCCTGTATGTTTTCCCTCATCCTGCATATCTCTGCCTTCTGGCAGTTGTCTCACATCCTGGACCAATGAAGTCAGAGTTGAGAACATTTTGCAAATCTATTCTTCAGTTGGGGCTGCCTAAAATCAGCCATATCTTCTTCTGCTACCTTTTAATTTTTCTAGAAGATTTTGACTTTGAACTTTTTTTTCCTTTTTTTCCGGGAATTGGTTTAAAGAAGTTTGAGCCTAAGCAGTTACCTTGCTTGGACTCTTTCTGCAACTCCCCCAGCACTTTGGCAACTGACATAAAAGTAGATTTATACATTTTGATGGGCAGCACCTAAATGTTAAGAAATAATAAAAGACTTAAGTTTCCTTGCATTATATCCACATAGCTAACAATCACAGACCACATGGATGTGCCTACCTAACCCTCTCTGAAGCTGACAGCCTTGCCAAAGGAAAAAAAAAACTGCCCCTTCACAAAGCTCTTATCATATCAATTAAAAATACTGTACTCTGCTTCTATCATCACTTTTTCAAATAAGTAATTTCTTACACCACATTCCTAAATCTGTACTCAACCTCTGGTCAACCTGCTGTGCACCATCATATCAACCAAACAAAACCTTGCTTTCATACTAAAAACTCTGTGCATCTGTGAAATTTAAAATAAAAAAATATTACATAATCCTGACAGATGAATGTCTATAAATAACTTGTTGAATGTTCTTTAACAGGAAAATTATAATCTATCTTATTTACCAAATGCATATCTGACATAGAATATACCTCTGTTATGCAGTTCATATCTAATTTTCACAATGCTTTCAACTTTATCCATTTTATACACAACACAAATCTGTTATCAGATATTTGCCTAATCTACACAGTGCTTGGTGTTTTCTTTCATTATGTTCTTAGCACTCTGATTATCCTATTTCTATGTGTTTAATAGCCAGGCTGACTCTGAAATACGTCCATTTGGATCAGTGCTCCACCCCAGTTTTGCAACTTAAATCAATTAATCAATCAATAAATCAGTAAATAAATATAACCTGCTCCCATGCCATTTGATAAACTTGGAAAATGTATAAAGATTTCTCAGAAATATGAACATAGAGCTTCATGTTTTGTCTTACAGCTAAAGACTACAGCACTCTCTCTCTCTCTCCATCTGTCACTCTTCTCTGTATCCTTCATACAGGAGATATTTTCCTGACATACTGAACACTGTAGACACCCTTAACATTTCAAATCCTTTGCTTGGAATACCCTATCCTGTAGATCTGAACAGAAGGAGACTCTCTGCCTTAGTAAAAGTTAATATCTACCATATCCTGAAAGGTGACAACTTTACATTTCAAAGACTTTCACATTTATGAATAAACTAGACACATCAGGTCATACCTTTTTTGTAATACAGTTTCTCTGGGATGTCATTATGAAAGGATAACCAGATGGAACTGAAGTTAAGTCCACTAAATGAGACATACTTTCCATTTAGAAATGAGTTGCTTATATACAAGAGAATATATTTAAGGAGTAATAAAGGTGTTATCCCTATGCAGTTACATGACCAAATGTTCATCAGACCAAAAAAGTGTCACCAAGACATGACAAGGTGCAATGAGTTGACGTATGACGTTATGCATTGAGAGTAAACAGCTGGCTCTTGAATAGCCACAGAGCAGACAACTAAAACAAATGCCGTTTATAAGGTGATTTTGTGAAACTTATTAGTTTTAAATGTAGGAAAAAGAGTAAATACTGTTCAGTATGTAAACACAGGCTTTGCTTACACCACAAAGTTCCATTACAGCCTTTTTAATGACAGATTCTATTCAGCCTACATCATACACTGTTTGAGGGATTGTGACACACAGATAGAAATGAAATCAGTATCAACTCCTTAAACTTCTTGACTTGCCATCATATTAAGAGATTATAAAGGTAAGTCAGAACTCAGAGAAAAGCCTAGTGAAGGTTTCTGTACAAATATCAGGCAATTTATTTATTTATTTATTTATTTATAATTTGTTGACTGTGAAAGTCCGATTAGGCTACACAGAGCCTGTTTTCAGCAGAGGCCCAGGGAGAAATGCTCCAGTCACGTCTTTAGAAAGGCATGAATTGAGCAAAATGTTTTCCTAAATGACAGTTATTATAAAGAAGGAAAACATATATATAAGGTATAAAGTATGTACATGAAAAAATGTTAATATGGTATGTGTGGCTATATGCCTTAAGTGATAATTTAATAATGATGCTTAAAAAAATGGCAAGTTCCAAATGCAGTCTAGACGATATGATTACAGGGAAACAACCTTAAGCGTCAGACAAGAGAGATACTACATAGCAAAGTATAAAAGCCAGGCTAAGAACATTTCTGTTATTAACTTTAAATATTCTAGGCCTGTAAGTCTTATAAAACTCAAGTGCAAGGTCTGTAGGTTGTGGTTCATAAAAGTGTGCGTGTGTCTGTGCCTGTGTGTCTGTGTGTGCGTGTGTGCCCGTGTGCGTGTGTGCGTGTGTGTGTGTGTGTGTGTGTGTGTGTGTGTGCCCGTGTGTGTGTGTGTGTGTGTGTGTGTGTTTTTTACCTTAATCATGCATGACTCAGCTAGTTATATTAATACAATATAGCTATCAACTTTTGGATAGTACAGTAAACAAAAACTTTAAACATGGAAACATTATTTTCAATAAAAGGGTATTTCACAAATTATTTATGTGAATAAACAGAAGTAAGAAGGGTATGAGATGTGTCTGAGGTTAGGCATTGCTTTACTGAGATGTACTACCTGTAGAAGTGTAATACATTACTTGCAGGCCTGACAGTGACATTTGCCCTGTCAGAGTCTTAATATTAAGGACATAAAGAATTATGGAAGGACATAAAGAATTATGGAAGAATCAACATTTTTTTATCAGATGCATTCAGTATTGATAATTAAAGCATTGATATTTCACAGTAAAACTTAAATATATAGAATAGAATGCAATTTGTTTTACAAGTGTTTAAGTAAAGGGTTTATGAGCTTTGTCGGCTTTATATCTGATTAAGTCCAAGCTGCTGAAAATAAAGATCACTGCCTAAGTCTGTTGCCCAACATAATAGTGTCAGGTCATCAACGTGCTGGACCAAACCTGTAAAATGACAATATTCCGCCATGTTGTTAACAAAGGCAGTAAAATGAATGGACTTTGTACTCACGTTTTGGATCACCCTGAAGGACTGGTTAGGAGGAACTGTGACTAGTTTATGTCATTACTTCAAAAGAATTACTAAATCACTGAATGGATTCAGACATTAGACCACGAGGAAGGCCAATACTTAGATTAATAGGTGATATTGACATATGAGGCTGAACAATACAAGAGGTCAAAAGGTTAATGAACTCATTGCTATGTGCTTTTTTTCCACTTCATCTCTTAGTGGAGTTCCATAATGTTAGCACATTTCAGCAGTCTGAGCACATACCACAGAGAAATGCTTCTGTAGATGAGATTTCGATGAGAATGATAACAGGTTTACATCAGGAGGCAGATTATGTGCCATTCATAAACAGATTTCAAGTTTTGTAATCGTTTATAGATACTGACAAAAGAAACTGGCACAATCTGCAGACCTTTCTCATATCTGTGCAACCTAATTATCAAAACACTATGTTTAAGAGCGGAAGTCAGAGTAGTTTCTCAACTTTAGTGTAGTTCTTTGTGACAAACACTGTGGATAAACATTGGGTTGCTTTAATTTTAAATGTATTGGCCAAATACAGTCTGAATTTTTATTTGTGGTATGCTTTCCACACATTCTCTTAGTGTAAAATGAATCACTTTCATGCAATATGCTCCAAGGCAAAGTGTGAGACCTGACTGCTCAATGAAGACAAGATGTCATACTATAATCTACATAGAAAGGAGCACCTCACTAAAGAGTGAACATTTTCTCATCTACTTGAAGGCATTCTAGTGGAGTACAAGTCATATCTTTTATAGATTGATGAAAACAACAGGATCAATGGTCTTCACATTTTGTTTTGTGAGGAGAAGCAAAAATAATTGATGATAATGAATACAAAATCAGCAACACTATCAGACAGGGTTCTGTGTAGGATGGCAAAATTCAACATGGAAGATAAAGCATGAGCATTGGTGAGGAGCACTAGAGTTTGTCACTAACCAGATAAGTGATGTTTATTATTTCAGACCTGAAATATCACTAGCATCCTGTCATGGCAAAGAGACTGTGAGATGGGTGAGATGAGTGTTGTGTTGTTCTCACTTTCCAGAATGTATGATCTCAGATTAGTGTGTGGTAGTGGTGGCTTGCCCACACATTGGGGGGGGGGGGGGGCAGGGTTTATGTTTTATAACCTTGGGAGTGTCATTGTTTTGACTAGTGACCTCGTAAGATTTTAAATGTTCTGCCTTCAAATAATATCACATATATTACACGAGTCATGATTATTCACAGTGGACTCAGCTTGGTGTATTCAGCCAGTAATCCTAAGTAGAAGGATCTGCAGTGATATTCATTCATCTTAAAGGTAAAACAAAGAGGATTGCATATGCTTGGCTGTCAGCAGCTTTACCTAATCTCCCAAACTGCCATGGGATTACAGACAAAGAAAGTTTGCCTGTGGATCCTTATCAGAAAGAGCATATTTCAAATGTAGTACTAATGTATTAAGAGGTCATGCAATGAATGTCACATTTCTTGGGTGACTTGATAAAACAACCTGCTTTGGTGTTTTACTAGCAAAAAAACCCAAAACAAGCATCATCTCTTTATACATGGATGCCAGCTAAACATTCCAACACCAAAAAGAAAAAAAAAAAAGAGGAGTTTTTTTTTGGTTGGGCAAGCATTACTGAGCATTGATTTATGGTATTCCATGAGGAAAAAAAGGACCCAGAAGGACACTTGGAAAATGATATTTGAACTCATTCTGACATGATTGTAACTCATATTTCTGTATGCTGCATAGCTTGATATAGATGAGAACTGTATATAGTTTATTAATGTATATAGGTTTTATGTTTGTAGGTCTGTATATTGTATGTTATTGTTTTATTCTCTGTTATATCATTTTCTTGTCTTTATTTGGTTTTGATATAACCCTAATAAAAAGGAATTGAAAAAAAAAAAGAAAAACAACATAAAGAAAACGCTAGAACATGGTGCAAGCTATAAGTCCCACTACATCATACCGTGTGGGGAAATTCACTACTATTCCCTTATGTATTTCTCATTCCAAAGTTACTATAACTTGGAAAAAAGTGGATCTCCTACTCTGAAATGTTGTTACTTCAGAGTGTAGAAAAAGCAAGACAGTTTGAGCCCACGTATCTCTAGAATATCATGCAAAAAAGTCAATAATGTACGGAGTGATGATGCCTGAACAAAAAAAGCAAGTAAAGAGGTACTGAACAGCTGATCATTTGCTCACTGTGGCATGTATACTCTGGATACCCTGTCTATCATAATATGTGCCCCCATGCAAGGCAGAGCTCATGACCAAGTGCTAAGAATACCATACACCTTCTGGGCTCAGAATGCCATGCTATGTACCCCATGTAGTAACAAATACTCATAAATAGATGCTCATTTTTCAATTTACATTTTGGGCTCAGGTAGTCATACTGTATACATGCCATGCTAACAATTACTTATGACTTGGAGGTCATATGCCATTCACCTTCACTGCCCTTGCTATAACGGGAGAAGCCTAGATTATACAATAACACTGGCAAAGTAGTCAGGATGTTTTAATGAGGTCCTAGGTCTGGATGGTACACTGTTGATATTTTGACATACTAAACTGGAGATAATTGTGTTACACAAGCCCGCGTGATCATGGGAAGAGTGAAAACTGAAGTATGAATATCAGAAATATATAACATTTACAAGATTATGGTGTCATAAGGTATTGCAGCTGCTCTAAGGTACAACAGTTACAGCAATCTTGGACTGAGTGTATATATCTATATATATATATATCTATATATATATATATATATATATATATATATATATATATATATATATATATATATACACATAGGGTCTATGTCATAAAACCAAAAACGCAAACTCTCAAATGCTCACATAAGCGAATAATCAAAAACTCAAAATTCGTATACATTGATTTATAAGTAGTATGAAGGTGGATGGTGGTGCAATTGTGACTTTTGGAAGTAATTTTTTTTACTACAGATGCACCGTTTTTAAAGTGGTAGTATTCTACCATCAGGTCTCTCACATCCAAAGGATGCCTTTTACAAGACTTACAAACTATAAGCATGTGTCCGCCCATTACATTATTCAAACAGTAAGTATGTTGATAACAACACTCTTCTCATACTTTTCTTTTTTTCAAATCAGGCATCATCAAAGGCAAACTCCTGAATTCCATCTACTCTAGAGGTCAAATCTGATAACCTAGCAACTAATCAGTTGGTCATGGTGACAGGCTTCCCTTCCATGTGAAGCAGAGTTCCTCCCTAACCCAATTCAAATGCAACTTTGACAAATGGATGGGGAACAGGAAAATCATCCCTAGATTGGCACCTATGCCTCTAAAGGACACAGGCAACCTGTAAATCGTTCATCTCCCAGGCCCTTGCTTATAAGTGTTTCATCTCCCAAGCCCCTTCTTACACTTATCAAGGGTATCAGACCTTGTTGGAGATTTGGGATGCATGGCTAGGCTTAAAAAGTCCCTTGTACCTATAAACATATGAACCTATATGAATTCTTGATACCCTAGCAACCATACTATGTTACCCTTTACAAAGCAGTACTCCATGTTGCATCCAGTAAACAGGAAAGTATATTTATTCTAAAACACTGTGAGAAAACTAAGAAACAACAACAAAAATGTCCAGAACTTATACTAAATGGCAAAACCTACTTGGACCAAATGGATTTTGTGAATATGTTAACAAATACATTTAGTGCAAATTTCACTCTTGAAATTATTATTCAAAGCCATCTGATCCCAAAATCTTTCAACCTTCCTCCATCATCACTAAAGAACATTGAACGAAAGTGCTGCCCAAGATTAAGAACACTTCATCCATGGACCCTTATAACATACTGAACTGTTTGCTAACTGATGCATAGCATGCCCTGCACTCTCTATAAGCTTTTTAACCTGGCTGCAGGGTCAGTCCAGGAAGTATGGTGTACAGAACTGGTGATGTCAAGCCATAAATGTGGTTCTGTTACCAACCACAGAAAGTATAAATCCATTAGCCTGATAAGTCTTATTTGTAAGGTCATGGAACACATTATAACAGACTTGATTAATGTAGACATTAACAATCTCATCAGGTTAGATCTGCAGAAATTCAGTTTTGCACAAGGTAGGTACTGCCTAATGATCCTGGTAATCTTCTACAAAATGAAGGCACAAGGTATCGGCAGCAGTCACACGGTGGACTCAGCCTACCTTGATATGACTTCTTCAAAATGAAGGCACAAGGTCTAGTCAGCAGTCACATGGTGAACTCAGCCTACCTTGATATGACTTCTTCAAAATGAAGGCACAAGGTGTTGTAGCAGTTACACTGTACACTCAGCCTACCTTTATTTGGTCAAGGCATATACCCCTGTCCTAGCATAATTAATAAACTAAATGCATTACAAATAGACCTTTATTTGACTAATTGGATTGTTAACTAGCTAAATGACAGTATCCACATAATGTGGGTCAGAGAGGGAGTGTCAGACAACATAAAAGTGACTAATGGTGTCCCACAAGGCTCAGTACTGGGATCACTTTTGTTTGGTTTTGTTTCTCTGACCTATAGACAAAAAGCCAGGAACAATAGTTAACCAAGCTGATATATGACTGCAAAATGCAGGTTATTTTCAAATCCACTTTTGACACAGAAGACCTCCAGCAGGAATTTGCATTTATAAATGCCTGGTATTTTGAAAACAGGCTCAAATAAAAATGATACAAAATACATCATTACTACATTTGGTAGAGAAACCATCACCCCAGCATATACCATTAGCAACACCCCACTTCAGAATGAAGACCTGGGGACCTGAGTTGATAATTCCCTCTGTTTTGATCACAATGTAGCAACAGATGTTATCAAATCCTTCTGCCTATGCAGTTGCTCATAAAGGAAATGTTATTCTGATCTAAAGGTATTATTGTCCCTTTGTATTCAGCACTGACCAGATCATATATAGAATACAGTTCCTGCTTTTAACAGTACCTCATCAGACTTACAAAAGCACTGTCATGTTATCTATATTTTACATGTACCTCAGAGGAGACCTAAGCCTTGCGATATGAGCAATCAATTCCTAGTAGTCCAGGATCTCATACTCTCACAAACCAAACAGTCCCACTGAACAAAGGGCCTAAACCTGCATCAGAAAAAAATAAAACAATCCAGAGAGACAGATTCACTACTCAGCATCTCCCTCTTCTATGGAATAAGGTCCCCTTGCAGATAATGCAGTATTAAACACTATCCTCCTTCAAATGGGACTTGAGTAATTGCATGCATATTCATAATTTCATTTTGGGTTTAACTGCACTAGCTCTCCTTGAGACAGGAGACACAGTCTAGCTTGGGGACTGGCAAGCATATCTATCTAGCTATCTATCTTTCTATATAGATGTATATGAATCTGCATCACAAAGCTGGCACCACCAAACATTAAACAGCAAGACATTGAGCAGAAAACCGCAAGATCAAAAACAAAACTGATACTTAAAACATGTTTTTTGTCTGGAAGCACCCCTTGATCCCCCTCACCCCTGCTTACTAATTATATCAACTCCAAGACCACACTACAGAGGGAAAAGGGCAATTGCTCAATCTCCGCTGCAAAATTATCATAAGTAATTAACTTCCTATTCAATTATTGTAGTACCATTTCCTGGAATGAGTCTTAATGGCTCAATATTAAGCCGATCAATATTCTATGCATTCAACAGAGTGAACTAGGCCCATGCATATAGATACACACAAACACACACACGTGTGTGTGTGTGTGTGTGTGTTGTGTGTGTGTGTGTGTGTGTGTGTGTGTGTGTGTGTGTGTGTGTGTGTGTGTGTGTGCGTGTGTGTGTGTGTGTGTAGCTCATGTAGACTAATGAGAAAATCCTGAAATATTGGGGGGAACTACACCCCATGAATATATCTATATTAACTTAAAGATCACTAAAAAAGCTAATTGAACAACAGATTTGCAGCACAAAAGATGTATGCAGTGATGGAACACTAGACACCAGATATAAGAAATATTGCTCTAACCCACTTAAAAATTTAATAGAACAACAGGTTTTGTGCAAAAAATGAATCGGGGGTGGGGGGTTATCAGTAGACACCATGGCACTCCTGGCTCACTAAGAAATGAACAGAGAAGCACAAACTTTGAAACCTGCATGGTTGGCACAGAAAATGACTCCACAGCTAAGCAGAGGTTTAGTCCTCTCTTCTAGTACTAAATACCAGGGAAAGCCTTTAAGCCATCCCAATAATTAACATAGGTGATGGGGAAAAAGAGCTACAAATCCTGCTCCTTTGGCTCAGGAAGCACATAAATTTAGTCCTCTGCAGTACTAAGCAGCTACTTGAGGGAAAGGTATTTTCTACACCATAAGAAGTATGGAACTGTAATTTCTGGTTACCAGTTTGAGGGAAGGGCAGGAAGAAGAATAAAATAAGGGAAGTCCCATACAATCAGTGCAGTTAAGAGGCGTGGGCGTATCTGTTTCAGAGGGGCATGCCACACTTCTAGCAGGCTGTGTTCAAAAGTTCCGGCACCAATGAGATTTATTAAATGTTACTCTCAGTTGCTTAAAATCTTAATAGAGAAACAGATGTTTCTAAATAATAAAAGAACTGAAAGTATAATGTCTGGCATTACTCACTCACTGTAATCATCTTTATTCTTAGAAAGGGATACCAGATGCATTATAATAGTTACAAATTTCCATCCAATGTTACCAATTTTGTTTCCACTATTTTCAATATTCAGAAAACGTTTAAATATTATCATCTGAGTTTTACAACATTATTAAGTTTTACTGTGTATATGCATTAACATTGTCAGGAAACTATTTTAATAAAAGTAGTTCAACTTCCAGTCTCATATAGCCCATTATATCAATTGCCACTAAGCTTTGAGACACCCTCCTACATGCTGCATCTCTCAGTTTTGAGCAATACCTTAACCTTTGACACAAACTTCATGTGCGGTACTAGACTGACAATTTTGCCCTTCAATGGGGCTGTAAAGAGATGAGCCTCATGCCCAAACAGCCTCATAGAGGTCATCATTTGTTATGTTTACTTATAAGAAGGCCCCGTGCCCTGTGTTCCTTTTGTTCTTCCACAGCAATCTGTAGACTGCTTGTCACTTTTGTCATGCTTTGGCTAATGTCTCCTTTTATTTCTTAACTATGTATACTGATTTTTGTTTTAATGTTTTCAGTCCTTTTCTAGGACTATGTTTATCTTAGCATTAAAGATTGCCCTTCCTAGAGAGTTAAATGAACTTCAAAACAAAGAAATAACCTTAGCTTCTCATATATAAAGTAATAACTTTTGATTCCTTAGCCCTCCAATTTACTCTATTAATAGAATCGTAATTTCCATATTAATAGGCTTTCTTGTTTCTATTTCAATGTGGCATCTAAATATTAAAACAACATGTGGCATTCAGCTGATGGCTAAAAACATTACCCGAGATTCATTAAAAAGTGTGTACGCATCACACTAAGCCTACACACTTGGCAGTCATTGAGCAATGAGCATCAGTGCTTATTGAATATGCAAGATGCTAAGCAACCCTACAAGTCAAGGAGCACCAGTTCATGACCAGAGCCTTTGCTAGCCTCCATGCTGAGGTGCAGACTGACTGCGCACACAGCATAAACAACAGGTTGCAAATAAGCTTAACCTCACTAAGCCAGCATGGGCAAATGGCACAATACAAGGCAAGGCATACTGAAGGGCATGATTAAGAACCAGGGCAGCTTAGCAAGGAATGTGTAGTTATGTATAAATAAATTAATGTACAGGCACTGATAATTATAATTATTGGTAACTACAGGAGCAGTTCTGTCCACTCAGGGACACATTTACATAATAAGAAATGTTGAAAAAAGGAGGTCAGAAGGACTCAACTAAAGTGTAACAAACTGAATGAAATTCATAAACAGTCGGGAACATTAAGAGGTGAGATAGCAGTTTACAAGGAAAGCAGATACAGTTGGGGTCATTGCAAATACTACAGTGTGCACAGTTATTGTAGTTCGCTGGCACTGTCATATATATTGTCATCCATATTGTCAAACATATTGTCATAGATATTGCAAAAGTTGACAAAGGAAATAATTTACATAGAAATAAATTGATGTTTAAACACACATACAGGTTAAAGAACTTTAACACTTTAGATGCCTTGTATGTATTAAGAAAACACTAACGAAGCTGTAATGGCAACGTACACACACATGCAAAAATGAAGACAAACTAAGAAGAATCATTCAAACCTGTAAAATCATTCCACAATAATAACAAATAGCAGAAGTTGTGGAAATAATTTGTTGCAACAGCCTAAATATTGTGAATGGTAGAAAGTGAAACTTTTCATACTTTCCATGTATTTATGTGCCACAATCCAGAAGGACTGGCGCATATACAGAACCATCATTTTGATCACTACAACTGAAGCATGTGCTGCAATCCATACTTACAGATGTCTAACCATAACAGGTGTGAGATGTACATAGGTGCAGAATGAGGAGCATAGTCATGTGGTCTAAAGTGGCATGCACATTAATCACGGCAAAATTCATGTGTAGTCATTCCGTTGTCAACTGAGTCATGTGTGTAGAAATGTCAGTATACGTCTATGCATATGATGTACATAAGTCAGATAGAAGACTACACATGGATAGTTAGTCCGTAGAAGACATAGCCCAAAACAGTTTACATGCTAGCCATATTGTATAATGCCATCAGCTAAATGGGAAATGCTTTACCTGTCATTTCAAAAACATTGGAACATAAAACATTTTTGAGAATGTAATCATATTATGTGTGTCCTTCCTGCAGCAACTGCCACACAGTACATGTTGAAATACAGAAGTCTGGCAAACTACACCTCTGAATGCAGTCGAACATCATGTTTGTGCATCACATTTAATCTGATGTGAGCCTTGGTGAACATATGAGTAATAACTGTATGACAATAAACAACAATAACTCCCAAGGACATGCAACATTAACATCAGTTAGAAAGTGAACTGTTGAAAATTTACATTTCACATGCACCAGCTGTACACTGGCCTGTAACAATGCTTTTATCTTCCACATGTAGATCACTACCTCCATTGTTAATGTTTGACAAATAAAAACAGACTACAATAAGTACCTCATAACATCGATTACTTACTGTGGTTTGTGCTAGTTGGCACACATCTGTGACATCAGTATACCGGGCATGCTCAAAAGGAAGTAGAGCAGTGAATGCAACAGTATACTGGGCATGCTCGAAAGGAAGTAGAGCAGTGAATGCATCAGTATACTGGGCATGCTCAAAAGGAAGTAGAGTAGTGAATGCATCAGTATACTGTGCATGCTCAAAAGGAAGTAGAGCAGTGAATGCATTAGCATCACCTACCCACCGCAAAATGACAAGAAAGTATCATGACACAGTCCCATTCATACTTTGTGACCAGTTTGTAGCATGACATGCATCAATAACTGATCAATAAACAATTATTGTCACAAACCACTGTATTGTGAAACAAGATAACACAAGTCATGAGTAAATGTTTCCACTAAGTCATAGAATAAATAGCATTCCTTCTTGGGAAGCTGACCCTCCCCGTAGACATTCTCTGACATACTCAGTAGTTACACCTCGCCAGACTCAAAAACATGATTGAGGCCATACCTCATACAGATGTATATCAGCCGCTGTGACCACAGCAATAATCCTATCTGACATGTAAAATCTGACTTCAAATCAGTAACAAGTGGAATACCACAAGGTTCAGTCCTGGGACCTCTCCTGCTTCGTATCTACTTCTCTGAAGTACAGGCACACACAGAACGCCTCTGACTAACGAACTTCGCAGACGACTGCAAACTAGGAGCCATAGTCGAGTCTCCACAGAAGGGCCTCACTGAGACAGGTGCCTGGTGTCAGACTCATGGCCTCAAGGTCAATGCCAAAAGGTGCATTGCCATACCCTTTGGTAAAAACTCTGTACCCATGAACTATCATATAGGCAACAGTCTACTTAACACCGAATGTGTGATAAGAGACCTTGGGACCCAGGTGGACAGTAGTTTCTCCTTTGATAATTACATCGTCACAGTAGTCAGGAAGTCCTTCTTCATGGCACACCTCATCACAAAAGGGTTCTCATCCAGGAAAAAAGAGGTCATTGTTCCCCTATACTCAACACTCATTAGACCCATTATAGAGTACAATGCCCCTTTTGCAATGTACCTCATAAGACATCTGCAGCAGCTGGAAAGGCCACAGAAGTACCTCACAAAGAGGATTACTGGCCTCAAACAGATCCCCTACACTGACCATCTCAAAAAACTCCAGCTTTACTCTATAGCATATCTCCTGCTCCAAGGTGATCTCTGCCTAACATATAAAGCTATGTCAAACCCAGAGCTGTTGGACATGATACACCTAGAGAAATCCCAATCCCTCTGAGATACACACTCTAGAGACCTAAACCTTGTCACCACAATAAACAGGACATGCTGGAGGGATAGATTCCTGTCCCAGAGACTTCCCATACACTAGAACAAGCTACCCATCTATGTCAAGCAAAGTTCCGCATTAGTACTCTTCAAGAAAAATCTTGATGAGTGAATGGGAAATGAGAAAAACACATTGGGGATCGATTCTGTGGCTCTGCTCAACAGTGGCACAGGAAATAACTTTCTTGGGTGACGTAAGCCAGGGAACCTTGTTGTATAGGCTTACTTAGGCCCTTGGGCCAATAGCCTAGTACCTTCCTATCAACCTATGAACCTATGAATAATAAGCTAAAAATATTAGCACAGGAAGAAAAACTCAGAAAATACACAGATAAATATTAATGAAAAGTACAAAATAAGCAAGTTATTGAAGACCCAAAAAAGTTTTATAGAGAACTGGGAAACAAGGTAAAATGAAATGAAAGACCACCAAAAAAAGAAGAAATAGATACATTTTGGAGAAATTTTTATGAAGATCCTATGGAGCATAACAAAGATGCTAAATGGATAGAAGTAGTAAAAGAAAGAATAAGAAGTTCAAATGTACAGGATTTGAAATGGGATGAAGTAATGGCCAAAGAGATTGAAACAAAGTTAAGAATAGCCTTTAATTGGAAAATCCCGGGCCCAAATGCAGTACCTAACTTGGGGCTAAAAGTATTAACATGAGTAAGAACTATGTATATGCACACCCCAAACAGACACCAACCTGGCTAACAACAGGAAAAACAATTCTCCTACTAAAGAGTGAACCTGCGAGCTACCCTAAAAACTATACCAGTAACTTTCCTTCCAACGACTTATAAGCTACACTGGAATTGATGCCAACAGAGGTTATAGTCATCTAGAAAAAAACTCAATCATGGCAATAAAACAAAAGGGTAATAAAAAAAGCCATTTAATTTGTTGTTAAATAATGTCATAGTGAAGAACTGTAAAAGGGGAAGAAGCTACGTATGGCATGGATAGACTACAAAAAAACATTTGACAGTATCCCACATTTATGGATAAAACAGTGCTTAAAATGTATAAGATACACCCTACACTGAAAAACTACATCCCAGTGACCATGAAACAGTGGCAAACCACTTTGCAGTTAAACCATGATAAAGGACAAATTATTATTCCAGGGATAAAAATCCAAAGGGGGATATTCCAGGGAGACTCTCTGCCACTGTTTCTCTTTTGCCTTACTCTTAACCCATTAAGCTGTTGGCTTAAGAGATTAGATCATGGCTATAATTTGGCTCTCAGAAAGCAATAAAGTGTAAAGACTTATCTTCTCTTTGTAGAAGATTTAAAACTATATAGCTCATCAGATGAGGAACTGAATGCACAACTGCAAGTAGTCAAAACTTTTTCAGATTATATAAGAATGTCATTTGGTTGATAAATGTGCAAAAGCAACCTTTAAACTAGGAAAGATGCAACATCATGAAAACATCAGTTTGGGACAAGAATGTGATATAAAAGAACTTGGGCAAGAGGGAGTGTATAAATACTTTGGAAGTGATGAAGGAACAAATATGAATGAAACTTAAAAAGGAATATTTTAGAAGACTTAAATTGATCATGAAAACAGCGTTGACATCTAGGAACAAAGTTCAAGCTATAAACCAATTTGCTCTTCCAGTCCTAACTTACTGTTTTGGAGTGATTGAATGACTGGCCCCAAAAGGTATTGGATAAATTACACAGGAAAACAAGTAGGATGTTTCATGCTCATGAAAGGTTTTATAAAAATCAGTGTATACCAAGATGATATATTCCCAATTCCAAAGGAGGCATGGGCCTCCTTGGAACTGATTACATGTATAGATCTGCTGTAATCAGACTGCATACATATCTGCTGACCTCACAAGACCCAAGCATAGTGAAATTTTGAAACAGGAGGCGTATTAATGTATGATGACTTCCCTGCTTAGTCTAGCAGAAGCAAATCAGCTTCAAGCAGGAATGGAAATCAAACCAAAAGTAGATAAAAATTATGCAGCAACTGAATGTGCCAAAAAAACAAAAGAAAGTATATAAGGTGAAGGACCAGATGAGACTACACTAAGGCACTGTACGAGCACATCCACTCATGCATGAATCGTGCCACCCCAAATAGAACTAAGATGCTCTCATCCAAAAAAAGGAAGCCAATCTGGTGGTCCCCTGCCATAAACAAACTTTACAACAAAAGGAAGAAACTGTTGCAGAAAAGAGGAAAATCCCAAGATGCAAAAAACTCCCTTACCAGCCTCAGTAAGAAACTGAGATCCCTCATAAAATCCTCCAAAGCTAGTTACGAAAATAAAATTGCCAAAGATTCCAAAGACAATCACAAGGCATTCTATAACTATGTCAATAATCTAAATGGCAATGCTCAGATCTGCTCTGAGCTAAAACAGAATAGCATTAAATATACTGATCCAAGGATATTGCCAATATCCTGGCAGATTGATTCAGTGACAATTTCACCCCCCCCTCACCCCCTAAATGGCCCATCTCAATACCAGAAGATTGCCAAATTCCGGTAATAACGGCCACACAGGTAAAATACGCACTCTCCAAAGCTAAGAATACAGCATCCATGGGACCAGATGACATCCCAGGCTGTGTACTACATGAACTACAATATGAACTGGCATCTCACCTAAGTGTCATGTTTAATCATAGCCTCACGTCAGGTTTCGTGCCCACTGAGTAGCGCAGAGCTACAGTTATCCCACTCCACAAGGGGCGATCCACTTTGGATCCCAGAAACTACCATCCCATCAGTCTGACAAGCCTTATCTGCAAGGCCATGGAGTATATGATCATGGAACTTATAAACAAAGACATTGGCAACCTTCAAACTCTGGACCCCATCCAGTTTGCATTCGTGAAGGGCCAATCTTGTCTCCTGAACCTGATTGACTTCTTTGAATCAGTCTTCAGAGCCATGGACAAGGGTAAGGTGGTCCACACAGCCTATCTAGAACTTGCCAAGGCCTTTGACACCATCCCCCACTCTGGAATCATAGATAAACTTACTAAGCTGGTCATTAATCCCTACGTCACTCAATGGGTTGCTAACTGGCTTACTGATAGAACCCACACTGTAAAAGTAGCCGACTCCAAATCCAGCTCCAGACAAGTGACTTGTGGAGTACCTCATGGTTCAGTACTGGGACCGCTCTTGTTTGGCATTTACTTCTCTGAAGTACAGGCCAACACTAAGGGACTCTGGCTAACAAAGTTCACAGATGACTGCAAACTGGGAGTCATTATTGAATCCCCAAATGATGTGGATACTCTACAAAAGAGCCTTACAGAAACAGATGCTTGGTGCCAGAGCCATGGGCTCAAGCTCAATGCCAAGAAATGTATAGTTATCCCCTTTGGGAAAAAACATGTATCCGTGAATTACTATATAGGTGGCAGTACACTAAACACCAAAAATGTGATAAGAGACTTAGGGACACAGGTGGACAGTGGTCTCACCTTCGATAACCACATGGTCACAACAGTCAGGAAATCCTTCTATGTGGCACACCTCATGACTAAGGGCTTTTCATCCAGAAAAAAGGAGGTCATTGTCCCACTGTATTCATTCCTCATTAGACCCATTATAGAATACAACGTCCTGTTTGGTATGTACCTCTCAAGACATCTGCAACAACTGGAAAGGCCGCAGAAATACCACACTAAAAGAATCACAGGCCTAAAGCAGATGCCCTATGCTGACCGCCTTAAAAAACTCCAGTTATACTCTGTCGCATATCATCTACTCAAAGGCGATCTCTGCTTAACATACAAGGCCATGTCAAACCCAGAGCAGTTGGACATGCTACACTTAAAGAAATCCCAATCCCTCAGAGCCACACGCTCCAGGGATCTAAACCTTGTCATCACAATAAACAAAACATGCTGAAGGGATAGGTTCCTGACCCAGAGACTCCTCAGACTCTGGAACAGATTGCCCATACATGTTAAGTAGAGTGCCTCTTTGGCCCTCTTCAAAAGGAACCTTGACGATTTGATGGTAGAAAGGAAACTCACCCCAGGGATCACGTCAGACAGGGGTCCAGGGAAGTAAATAGTGTGGGAAGAAATAGCCAGGGAATTGTTATGCTAAGCTTGTATAGGCCCTAGGGCTGATAGCCTAGTACCAACCTATAAACCTATGAACCTATAAGAAGGCAAGAAATGTGGAAAATGCATAAATATATTTGCAAGTATAGAAAACTCCTAGAACAACCTCATGTTTATTAGGATCAAATGCAGGAGTGGTTAAGGACAGGTAAATTTAACCCAAAAGATGAAAGTTTAATATTGACGGCCCAACATAGTGGACTATGTACACGTTGGTTTACAAAGTCCATTGAACATGTGGGAAAAACAGACATGTAAGTTTTGTAAAACAGAATTGGAAACAGTTGCACACCTTATTGCTGGTTGTGACATACTAATGTCTGAAGGCTGTATACTGAAAGGCATAATAATATGGCAAAAAGGTTGCACTGGCGATTGTGCAAACATTATGGCATTGAAGTAGCTGAAAGACACTGGAAACATGAGACACAAAGCATCATAAAAAATTATAAAGGACATCACATGGGATCCCTCATTACCAACAGTTCAAAAGATAGATGAGAGGTAACCAGATATTGTGGTCCAAGAAAATAAGAAAAAAGTAGCACTGATCATTGAATTTGCTACTCCCATTGACTACAGTGTCTTGCATACAGAGACAGAAAGTCATAGAATATCAAGATTTGGAGGCAGAAATGAGAGCAATATGGAATAAAGATACCCAGACAGTTCCAATAGTAGTAGGAGCAATGGGTCTTATAAAAAAGCATCAACTATTGTATTTAGATAAGATACCAATACATGTAACTCTGTACAAATGCAGAAGGACTCATCACTGGGCACATTGCGGTTGTTGCGAACAGCTCTTCTGGCTAACATCAGTGATTAACAATACTAATTTCTTGAACTTTAATTGTACTTGACTTAGGAATGGGGTCCATTTCCATCATGGTATTAGAAACCCAAAAGACTTTGCGAAACGAAAACAAGGGTGAGATGAAGCACATTTCGACGGATGGCCTCTTAAGTATTTACCAAAGTAGATGACTGAGCTGAAAGGGTCTGAAGCTGGTGGAAGAAGCATCCCACAGTGCAAATCTACACATCAGATTTCTGGGTGAATCCATTGCTCCCTGCCACTAAAGACAGATACTAGTCAGACACTGTTGGATTTGAATAACTACCTATCTCAGTATACAGTCTAGGGTACATTGTATCACGACCAGTGCCACAAAAGAAGTCTGACTACAAGTTTGATATACAGCATATTTAAAAGGATGATATCATTATTGTTTTTTTCAAGGAGATGTGTCTGCTAAAAGTGACAGGAGAGCACTCTATCCCTGTAAACCAACACACCAGATCTGTGGGGGAAGCCATTTCTACATAGATCTAGATTCACGCACACACTGATGCAAGTGAGCAATTGTTGGATTCAAACATCTACCTAAGTCATATCTCTCAACTGTCCAGATTTTTGCAGAATGCCCAGATTTTTGCCTCATATTTTTGGACCATTGTGGTTTTCTGGCACTTATTGACATGTCATTAAAGACTGAAGACAGAAAATAATGATAGACTTCATACACTTCAGAGATTTCATGCTAAAGCAAAACCTATTATTCTATCAAGATTATAAGTTTTTAAGAGCAATATTTGAAAATTGTCCCTAATTTTGTGCCTCTGTCCCCCATTTATTTATGGCTTTGTCTATATTTCTTGTTCTAAAAGGTTGAGAGGTATGACCTAAGTACACAATCTAGAATACTTTGTATAAACCGCAAGCTTTTCATGAGAAGTCTGACTACAAGTGTGATATAGACTACATTTAAATAGATTGCATTATCATTGTGCTGCAGAGCAGATATTTCGGGTAAAAGGGAAAGACATTGATGGTGGAGCCCCTACCATCGCAAATGCGTCTTCTGAGTTGAAGTGTACTCATCAGACCTGGGGGTGAAGTCATTCCTAGATAGCAATAGACACACGCACACACACACACACACACACACACACACACACACACACACACACACACACACACACACACACACACACACACACACACACACACACACACACACACACACACACAAATTATTCAATTCTGGATTTGAACATCTACTTATCTAATTACACAAGCTAGAGTATATTGTATTAAATGCCAGATCCATGGGATAACTCTGACTTTGTGTGAGATACTGCACATTGAAAAGGTTGACATCATCAGTGTCTTGCAGAGTAGATAGTGTGAATCACGTGTTTAGGTGAAAAAGAATGTGTCTTGATAAAAAGAATAGCAATGAGTTTAACACAAGTAATTACACACTTCTCCTTTCATTCATGGTCATTGTTCTAGTGTTAATGATATCTGGTTGTTTCACTTTACAGTGTATTAACCATATGTATGTGGATGATAACAGTACAGTGACAACCACGCTTTCTTGACTTTTTAGCTCAGGATTATTGTATACAAATCCCCATTATTCTGTGTGTCAGTTTCAATATTTCTTAATGGTTGTACAATATGCAATGGTAATAGAAAACATACATTTTAAACATACCTAAGTACCTATGAGCAAGGCTGGATTAAGACCAAATTGGGCCTGATGCTGCAGCACAAAAAGGGCCTATTTTTTCTCTGCATTGGTGCATGTACATTCGACACTTACCATACATGCATACTCAGACCAACCAAGAAGCCTTAATTGCTTGCGACACAAACAGCCAACCTTTATTGACCATGAATAATAATAAACAACATGTCGGTGTATTATTGTAACAACTCGAGATTAACTCAAGCTATGTAACATCAACATTCAATAGCAATTGTCTGAAAAGTGCACTTATGCAGAAAAGGCTAAACCAGATCAACTTAACCTAGCCTACCTAAGCATATTGTCACTCTTAGTACTGCGCTAGTGCTGCTTACTTATATTGCTGTTTTTCGAGCCTTAGCAAGTGTGAATTCTTCGATCGTGTCAATGAAGTCAAGGCTGCTCAGCAGCTCATGCTCAATGCTCATAAGCACCAGCATGCTTAGCCTTTCCTGCCCCATTGAGGACCGCGGCTCTCCTTTGACTATTCTCAACATTGAGAAGCTCTGCTCGCCGGAGGCATTGGACACCATCATGCACTGATAGATGTGCAACCCAATCTCGACCTTTGGAAATGTCTGAGAAAGATTCAACGATGACAAAAGCTTGTACATGGTAAGCTCTGCTGATTCGTTCATAGTCACCAGTTTCTGAGTGCACATAAATGCAGCAAACTGTATCAGCTCAGCCACCAGTGTGTCTTCCAAGTCATCTGGATGTGAGAAAATGAGATTCTTAGCTTTGTCCTCGATCTGCTCAATGCTCAATGATGTTAGCTCTGAGAGAAATCCAAATGTTTTACAAATATCGTCATACGCCTTCATCCGCTTTTCCAGTTCAGCTAACAGACTTTTGATCATGACCAGATATGTCCGAGTTTTGAATGTTTCCCTTGGACTGATGTCTGCTTCGTTTGCAGCTCCTTCATCAGGAATTCGCTTTCGCTTATGGACTCGATGCTTCTCAGCCTTCTATTTACCGCGTTGACCCTTTTCAGTCGCCATCTCCTCATACACGTCAAATCTGTCCGGTGCAAACTGAACCGTGTCGACCAGTGATGCCATCAAGCCAGTTGCCGTATTCAGGCTGACTGTAGGATCTTGGAGGCTAATGCTCATACTGTTGAGACGGCCAAGGATATTGTTCCAGGCAGTCGCCATAACTGCTGTCTCAAGTTCGTCCATCCTGTATGAAAATCCCTCAGCCTGATTTCTCATATCTGCCTTTTGCTCCTTATCTGCCGCAAGCTCATCCAGGACTTCCTGAATGCTCTTCCACCCTTCTACCAGCACTTAGACAGCATCTGCACATTCAGACCAACGGGTTCCAGGCAAACCTTTGAGTGTCAGCGTGCAGCAATTCTTTAGTCACTGCCAGTGATATGTTGAGTCAGACAGGAATACATATAGTCCATTGACAAAATCGAAAAACCTGGTACAGCCACCGCAGCTTTCAACAGCCTGATCTTTTACCAGGTTTAGGCTGTGGTTGCAGCATAGAATAAAAGTGGTGTATTTACATTCTCACTTCACAATTGCCTGGACACCATTGTACCGAGCTGACATGTTTGACGCATTGTCATATGACTGGCCTCTGCAGTTAGCAATATCCAAACCTTTTTTCTTCAGAAGGTTCAGAAGTATGCTAGCCATCTGCTCTGCCGTGTGTCTTATCATCATAGGCATGAATGTCAGGAGCCGTTCAACTGAGCCTGATTGCAGAATGTACTGGATAACAATCATTAGCTGATCGAGGCGTGATATTTCAGGTGTCGGGTCAATTGAGACAGAGAAATACTTCACCTCCTTGGCTTCTTTCAGGATGGTGTCCTGCACCTTTTGTCCCATGAGCTTTACCAGTTCCTCGCAAATTGTGGATGACAAATAGGAAACATGACCTTTCCCGCGGTTCGCTTACTTTCTAATATGGCTAGCTAGCAGAGTATCATACTCCACCAACAACTCAATGATGCCAAGGTAGTTTCCATTATGAGCCGAACCTATGATCTCATCTGTGCCCTTTATAGCAAGACCAAGCTCAGCTAGGAATATCAGAACATCGATGAGCCGCTTCAGAATCTGATGCCAGTAACACCACACTTCCTCGACCTGTTTGGCGGCTAGGTAGTCAACATGACTGGCTTCCCTCTGTTGGCTCGCAAAGGACAACATAGCCTCGCGATGACCATCGCTGCTTTCATGCATTTTTATTCTGGATTCGCCTGCCCTCCAGTTATCAAAACCACCAGAAACAAACTTGGTTGCTTGAACAGCACGGTCACTGAACAACTTGCATGCAAAGCAGAACACCTTCCGTGTCAAAGGTGAGCAGCACAACCATTGTTTACTGGATTTTTTGCCATTGAGCGGATGTGTACACATGAAGAAGGTCTTTGTGCATCAACGTTGGAACGGCTCACCTGGGTATCATCCGGCACTCTCTTCAAACTTCAATTCAGTGTGTTGGCAGTCTTTTGGACCTTTCTTGGTCCAATATTCTCGAGTGTCAGCGTCAATTTCACCCCACTGTCCCAAATCATTGGTGAAAGCCTCCAGCATCAGGGCTAGTGTTTCAACGATAGTGTCTCCTTTCACCTCTTCTCTCTCCGCTGAACTTTCCCACTCTTTATTCTCTCTTGTCTCCACAGGTTTATCTTGCTTGGCCTGGTCTTCAGGAGCACTTGAACTCGCAATCACATCCAATGCAGACGATTGAAATGAAGATGCTCATACTCTGAAGTATGAACTCAATTTTGGAATTTTTGCCAAAAGCTTTTCTTGTTCTGCTGCTTCTTTCCTTTTCTTTTTCACTTTATTCCATCCACTGAGTTGAGACGCCATAGCAAGCGTGCATGAGACAGTACGAAAGATATCACAAAGTAAACTGTTTAATGTAAAATTGATAGGACTTGAAATCTTCAGTTAACAATAAACACAACAACATTATAGTTACGTCACAGCGCAAAGAATAATAGTAACTGTATAATAAGTAACGCTGTGTATAGGAGTCCAAAAGTCGGACTCCAAATTTCATTCTAAGAATTATTTTGAGGTTAATATAGCAAAAGAAAACTGTTCAGCTTCTGGAAAATTCTCATCTGTTTTCATCTGGGCCTATTTCAGGAATGGGCCTAATTCTGCAGCATCAATAGCACCCACCTTAATCCGGCCCTGCCTATGAGCAAACTAAGACTTACATTATCCTATCTATTATTTCAGCACTTGTTTCCTCATTGTTTTTGTCAGAACTGAATTAATGGAGTGTGCCAGTGTTGAATATCTGAACATTTTGACCTTTTTTAAAGTCTTTAGTTAGAACTGCTGCTCTCCTCTCATCAGCACCTAGCAGTGATTTGTATAGACAAAAATATCTTGCAGCATGACTCCCACTTGTAATCTGTTCAGATGCTGGTCTTTCACAGTGTAAGCTTCCCTTAACATGCCCTTACTCTCTAGACAGATTTTTAACTACTACTGCATCTAGTTGCTCATAGCTGACCATTGCTCAAGTTCCTTGTGTTACTGATCTCACCAATATTAAAATATCCCTTACTCCTCCCTAGCAGATCAGCAGCCATGGACATGTACTTCTTGACTCTTTCCTTCACCAGTTTGGTTGAGATAGGTATTCTGAGGCATTGTAACAATTGCCTCATGTACACTGACAATTCACTTATTCTTAATTAAACAGAAAAAGTATGTGAGAGGTGTAAATATCCTTTAATACTGGAGGCAAAACTGTCCCATACAACCAAAACTAATCCTACAGAGTTTGCTGGTGGCAATTGCACCACACCTACTGCACAGGGTAAAGACCCTACACATAAAACTACTTATGCTGAAGCACTTACTGCTAACCTTCCTAAAACACTAACACCTTCTACACAGTGCAATCAAAAAATGAGTACTCAGCTATCACGTAAACATCCTATTAAAACAAAACCCACAGCTACACATAGTAACACTGTACCCAACACCTCTACTTTTAAGTTCTTAAAGCAAACCAGCCCACAACCAACCTTTCTGGTGACTGCTGATTCTATAGTGAGGCACACCAATATTCCCCTCACCATACTGATTAAGGAGAGAGTCATGGCTAGCTGCTTTTCCTAGGCTAGGATCCATGAAGTCACACAGGCACTCAGGTCATTGACCACAATTGCCAGTATGACTCTGTCATAGTCCATATGGGTGTTAATGACCTGAGACAGACCTCACTTGATTATATGAAGCCAGATATGTTTTGTCACACTGATTATGTATCTCAGGCAGGTATGAATCTAGCACTGATCAGCATACTACCTACTCCAAGGATGATGCCACATTACCGACAGAAAATTATTGATTTTAGCAATTGACTTTGCTTCTGCAGTCAATCCCATTGGGTACAGTATTTTATGACTGGGAGGACATGTTTGACAGACCACAAATCTTTGTCATGGATGGGTTGTACTATCTCATTTATGATTTTGGACATTGGTAAAATTCTTTTCTACCCCCATAGTGCCTTTTAAAGCAATGCCAAACTGATAAACCTCCTGATTTAACTGAACCTACAAAGGAATATTTTAAGGTGGCACTAATCAATGCTAGAAGTCTTAACAAGAAATTCCTCTCTCTGAAAGCCTTCCACTCCCTAAAGAGTGTAGACATTTGTGTAGTAATGCAGACTATTAGAATCACTTTTTAGCTGGAGCCTACAGTCAGGTTTTGTGCCCAAGAAATGGAAGATGGCCAGAGTCATTCCCCCCTGCATGAAGGAGGTCCAACCACCGAGCTGGGTAAATACAGACCCATAAGTCTGACCAGCTTCGTATGTAAGCCCATGTAAAGAATCATCATGGACCTCATAAATGAGGATATAGGTAACCTGCAAATGCTGGACCCATCACAGTTCAACTTTGTTAAAGGAAGGTCAACACTGTTAAATCTTGTGGATTTCTTTGTGAGGGTCACCAAAGCAATGGATGAAGGTAAGACTGTGCGCACGGGTCACCTTGACCTGGCCAAGGTTTTTGGTATAATAGCCCACTCAGGCATTGTTGACAAGCTTACTAAATTAGATATACACCCTTTTATCACCTGCTGGATAGTCAGCTGGCTCACTGATATAACCCAGGAGGTGAAAATAGGTGAGATCACCTCCATTAAAAGGCCAGTCACTAATAGAAGAGTCCCTCAGGACTCAGTACCTGGCCCACTCTTTTGAGGCATTTTATTTCTCTAAAGTGGAAGCAAATCCTTCAGGTTTATGGCTGACTATGTTTGCAGATGATTGCTAGTTGGGTGTTATCATCAACTCCACTGCAGACACTAGCATTCTTCAAGAAGGCCTTTTCTGACAAATAAATGCTGCCAAAGCCATGGCCTTAAATGCAATGATAAGAAGTGCATAATTGTACACTTTGAGAAGTCAACCAGCCCAGATATTTGTCTTGTTGATAATATGCCCCTAAGAGTTGACCCAGTGTTCAGAGATCCAGATACAGACATACACAGTAGCCTCATCTTTGACCACCATGTTGCCAAAGTGATGAGTAAATACTTTTATGTTGTGCAACATATAAGTAAAGGCATGGACTCTATGTCCAAAGAGGTCATTATTCCACTGTAGTTTGCCCTCATTAGACTAGAGTACAATTTTCCCTTTGGTATGTACCTGACAAGGTGTATGGAGCAACTAGAGTGACCCAGATGTTCCTTACAAAAATAATACAAGGTGTAACAAACCTGTCTTATGCAGAGCACCTTAAATCCCATTCCCTCTACTTAGTCTACTTTAGATTGCTAGAGGATTCTCTATTCCGGGATTACAAAGCATCCACAAACCCCATAATTATGAGTCTCCTGCTCATTCATAAGTCAAACTGTACCAAAAATAAAAGGCCTAAAGACCTGAATTTGGTTGGTCACTTAAACAGAATGTGCTGGAGAAACGGATATGTGTCCCACACACTGCCCCTCTTATGGAACAGGCTTCTGATCCATGTAAAGTTGAGCGTGTCTTATTACCCAATTAAAGTGCAACCTAGACCAGTGGATGAGGAATAGGACATTTACATCAGGCCTGCACCCATGTCCTTTAAAGATAGAGGTAGCTTATAAATGCCTGGCCCTCAATGTCCTATTTGGATACAGGATGTCATTATTCTTTTGGGAAAACTTGGCTAGGCTTAGAAAGATCCCCAGGTTGTTTGCCTAATATCAATCTATGAATCTATGAATACCTCTCATTAAATATCTGTCCAAAGGTCCAGCAAGATTGTACATAATTTGTGATGATAATGTGTTAAGAGTCCAAATATAATTTACATCTTGCATGGTTTACACTGCATCACAGTGAATGTCAACAAGTAGTTAAAACATTTGTTAAAAATCACCTTCTGAAGTGCACCACTGAAAAAGTCATATGTGCATGCATAATTATTTTTGAGGTTTTGAATTAAAAATGGGAATTAGCAGTGGTGTTTGTGGTCCATATTTCTCCATGCCAAGCTTTTCACAAATAAGTAGTACAGACAGCCAGATAGTTCTGATTCTGAGTCATTTCAGAACAGATATTTATCATGTTAACATTTACACAGGATATTATCCAACAGTTTTGGTTGGTATTATCTCTGGATATTTTTTTATCAATACTATCCCAAATAAATGTATGTTTTCCCTAGAAAACTGGAGGAACATTTGCTTATATTTGTCATTATTTAAAAACTCATAAGGGGAAATGTTAGACAGACCATTTTCAGTCCAAAACCTATGTGCTGTTTACCATATGGCCACTGTAATTTTTGTAACATGTTGGTTATATCTAAATGTTTTATACCCAACAAAACTCATAAAGTATTTGATCACATGTAAAATTAAATGGTTCATTTACTTGGCCATATGTGGTTGAGGTACTTTTTATGCTAGCTAGACTGTGTGTCATTTTACATTTTAAACAGAGATTCTCAGTCAATATTAGCAATATTAGGAGCTGAAGAGAATGCAGCACTGTATATAAGCACAAGAAAATACATGAAACAAGCAGAAGTAGTTTCATTAGTATGGTTAGGATTCCCTCCTCCATTCCTAATAAACTTGACAAACAAGGACTGATAAAAGAGAGGGATTGTATACTAATAGGCAGCATATACAAAAAAAAAATGCCAAAAGAAGAAACTATTTAACAATATACTCAAAAACTTCTCGGTCACATGGAAGAAAGACCAGTTGAAAAATATTTTAGCATTTTTGTTGTTCTTATTTTAATAGAAAGAACTTCATCAGAAAACATTACAATCATTAAAACACAGATCACTTTTAAAAGATGAACATCCAATCAATTCAAAAGTCTAAAATGACATCATTTCCAAGTGAAACTATTTGAAGGAATATTTAATATTTAAATTATCATTTAGCCAAGAAAATTCATTAGAGTTAAACAGCAATTGCCATTTAACTCTTTGACTTCTAAAAGTGCATTAAATTGCCTATAAAGTCATTAAACTGTTCCAAAACTAGAAATGTAAACAATAAAATTATTACAAATACTACCATGCTTGGCTAAAGCATTTTATAATCCTGTTTCTTAATTGCCAAATTATGCTCTTTGATTCTATTAATTACCCTTCTAGTGTTTTTTCCAACATAATCACAGAAACAGATGACACAAAAGCCTACTTTGCATGAAGAACAATTAAAATGCCCATGAAAATCAACCAATTAATTACAACGTTCAACAATATACTGCATACATACGTGAATGTAATTACAAACTCTGCAAGTTCCACATTTAAACATTTCATTTTTTTTCTCTGACAGGACTGCTATATGATTTGTCTTGCTTCTGATATATTTTTAAAGAGTACTGTACTTCCACATAATTGCAGACAAATTTTACTCCAACATACAAACTGTGGTCATCAACAATTCATACAAATGTTAGGAATGTTGTTCTCTTAATCAGCCAGTTTACAGACTTTCTTGTAAGTCTGAGATCTGTATTCAGTTGTTTGCACTGATATGGAGCCTTACTTGTTCATTTATTTTGTGCATGATGTGTGAATACATTCATAGATAGTGTATTTGTTTTAACAATCATTTATTTTTTGATTACTTATGTATTTTTTCCTTTAATGTTTCTACTTATAAAGGGCTATAGCACCCAAGCCATCTGTGCCCCATAAACTCCCATGCAGTGGTGCTGAGAGTGAAGTGATCATTCATACACTACTTTGCCAGGTGTCATCCCTCTTAAGGAGAGGCAGATGTGGTAAGTCTTCCTGAGACCATATCTGGGAGCAGGAAGTCAGTGACAGCAACATGGTTAGAGGTCATGGATATACATATTCAAAAATAAGACACAGGGCCAGTGATATGATAACACAGTCTAGATGTTCTGAAGCTGCAATTGTACAGGAACAATGGGTTATGGGAGATGATCTTGCTACTGACCCAATACTGACAATAAAAGAGGAGTTTCTGTTCACTTTAAGAGCTCCAGACAGCTCAGGGTTCATACAGAATCATTTATGTTTGGGCTGTTGTGAAAATCAACCCAAGTGTATTGACTGCAAAACTTCTAGATATGCAATATTTATTTATTATTATTTATTTTACATTTAGTTACCGGGAAAGTCCAACTGGACTTGGGTCCTTTATCAGTGGATGCCCAGGGAGTAAATCTATACAAATAACATTTATACACATAATAATAGTCTTCAATTTGAAATCACACAGCACAGTACAAGAATGGCAAGTTGCATTACTTAACATATGACATACGTTTTTATAATAGCACCAATATTATAAAATGAGTGTCAACAGTATGTAGTTGTTACCTTTTAGCAACTTTCAATAAGTGAATAAAGGAAGGAACAGGGAGGTATAATAATAAGAGAAGTGGGTAGACTATAAGTATGGGATGAAGGTGTGTAACAGAAAATAGGAGATAGAGTGAGAGAAGGTGGGGGGTGCCCTAATATTATCCTGGACTGTGGCAGTTGCAGAGCCTTGAGTTCAACCAATATGTTTTTAAGGACTTTTTAAATACATGTGTGAAAGCTTTAGCTGTGATGAGAGGCAGAAGTTTATTCCATTGTTTGGCTATTGTGTTAGAGTAGAGGGATGAGCCAGCGTTATTATTTTCTTTAGTTACTTTGAGGAGAAGTTTGTTAGTGGATCAGAGATTTCTGGTACAGTAATATGGAATTATCAAATCTTGTAGTGGAGGGGCTTTTTCAGGATGATATAGAATTTTATGTGACAGGGCAAGTTGATTATATAGAAGTAGGTGAGGAAGTTCAAGTCAATTGAGCTGTTTTAGATCTAGGCAGTTGTGTGATCTGTAAGAACTGCTGGTAGAAAATTTAGCTATTTTGTTATAGCAGGCTTCCAGTTTGTTAAGTCTGAGTATTGGAGAGGCATCTCAATATAATTCAATATAATTAAATAATGATTACTGATAATTAATAATTAAATAATTATCATTGTATATACATACGTGTGTGTGTCTTATGTTATAGGTATACATATATATATATATATAGAGAGAGAGAGAGAGAGACAGAGAGAGAGAGAGAGAGAGACAGTGAGAAGGGTATGATAGAAAAGACACTGAGGGAAAGAGAGAGGGAGAGAGAGAGAAGCGGGGAGTCAATTGGGCAGTAAATGTTTGTATATGTGTCTTATTCTATAGCTGTAAGGAGAATTGTTTCCTGTTTCGTGTGTTATTTACTTTGTGAAGTTATCATCTATTTTTTTTCTCCCTATCTTACATATAGGCATATCTGTTTCTCATTTTGCATGACCACCTGCCCATGGTAAGCACACCTTTTATAATCTTATTAATGTACATCACTTATTAATGTACATCAGGTCAATTTATGTGTAACTGAAAGTCATTTGTTTTCATTGCATTAGCATCTCTTAATTTTTATTATCTGTTTCACATAATATGCATTTGATCAGTTTTTATTCTGTTTCTCACTTTACTCTGTTGATAACTTACGTTGACACAGCAAATAAAAACTTAATTGAATGGCTGTTCCACAAATAGTAATCCCCAAACTTTTCTTTCATTGAAGAGTGATATCATAAAAAGAAATCATCGAAAGGTAATAGTTGGCCAACAACATGGAAGTAATCCACAAAGGTGGGTTACTGCTCCCTCCACCCTCCAAATATATATACCCACTCTGAGAGTGCACTACAGTGGGGAAAAGGGCAAATTTTAAAAGCTTTTTGTTCAGTTCACTTTATGCAGTATGGACCTTCCTTCACAAAGGCACAGGCATGTTGCACCAGGGCCTCAGAGTAGATAGTGTGAGTATTAAACATTGTGTCTTCTGACTTATGGGACTGCCTGAACTATATGGTTGACTCCCTGGACAGGATGAATGACACAGTGGATTAGGCAGTGTCTGTAATGGAATGTCTGTTGGGGAGGTTCAGCATCCATGTGGTTGGAAAGCTAGTATATCATCCGGTGCTAGCCAAAGTGACTGTAAAAGATCCCCCTCCCTTAGTGACACTACTTCCACTGCTCCATCACTAATTGCAGTGTCCACACCCAGACATAGTAGGCCATGTGGTTGTGGTCCAGGGTGTAGTCATGATGACAGCTCATTGTGCAGACATCATTCATATTTAGGTAGAACCCCAAATTCTAGCTTGAGCCATGGAACTTGCAGTGTAGCTGCTGGCAGAGGTAGTTCTTGTGGCTGGAGACAACAATGCTGAACTGACTAGTCTACCATGCATGGCTGACAGCTGACAGAGATGCCAGAACATAGTGCTAGCACAGTGTTTCATTGTGTTCATGCAGACACACACACACACACACACACACACACACACACACACACACACACACACACACACACACACACACTAATTGAACAAATACCTGCCCATACCATCTCATGTTCCCTGCCCCTTTTTCAGACACAGTGAGTATGCCTACACATACCAATAACATGGAAGCCTCAGGCATAAGACAGGTTGAGAGGGATGCAGTTGATCAAGATAGTTTGGTTACTCCAGTTCCAGAACAGGATGATTCTCTGCTTATCACTCATGAGTGTGAAGTGACACACAGGTGTGTTGGTAGAGGTGCTAGGAGGATACCTGCTGTCAACCCTTCACCTAATATTGGTGTGTCCATAGATGCCATGCAGTTTATGTGTAGGGGCACAACCAAGGAACAGGCATGTTCCCCCAAGAGATAGTACAAATACTAAATGTTGTGGATTCTAACTTGTGAGACTGCTTGTACCATATGTGTGGCTCCTTCAACAGGATGAATGACATACTGGATTGGGTAATCTCTGTACTGGAACATCTGCTGGGTGAGGGTCAACATCCACATGGCCAGAGAGATGCTACATCATCCAGTATTAGTCAATGTGGCCATACAAGTTCTGCTCCCTTAGTGACACTACTTCCACTGCTCCATCAGTGATTGCAGTGTCCAAACTCAGACATAGTACGTGATTGTTGTCCAGGATGTATATGTGATGAAAGCACATCACGCAAACATCACTCACATTCAGGTAGAACCCCAAATTTAGCTAGAGCCGTAGAACTTGAAGTGGCAGAGGTAGTTTTTTTGGCTGGCAGCAACAGTGCTGAACTGACTAGTCTTGCTTGGCTCATGCCTAACTGAGACTGAACATAGTACTAGCACTGTACTTGATGTGTTCATGCAGACACACAAACATTCAACAAATACTTGTCCATACTACCTTACACACACACACACACACACACACACACACACACACACACACACACACACACACACTCACAAATTATCTACACAGTACTGTTGACTAGTTTACATATTTTGCTACTAACTCTGACAATTTGACACTTGAGGAATGTTTTATTTTTACTCTCACACACTCACGTCTTTGGTGTCAAGCTTGTTTTTCTATATCCCCAACCCAACCCTCTGCAGGTGATGATGACTGTTCCCCGCCCTTTGCACATTTTTTGTTACTTTGGGTTGCACATATATCTGATGGTTCTCTATTAAATCAGCGAATGCTTACAATAGCGAATATTGTTTAATTGAACCACTTTAATCAAAACAGTGAAATCCCGAGCACACAGAACAGCAATTTGTTTTTCCAGGGAAAAGAAATCACTGGGCCATTTTTGTGACTTTGCCATTTCCTACACTGCGGTGCAATCTCTGAGTTAGTATATTTAAGTAGGGGGTGGGGGGGCACAGACCCCCCCCCACCCACATCGGCGGGTATGGCGGGCATAGCCTCCCACTTTATTTTATTTATTTATTTTTTTACGGAGCATCGATTTTTTTTTCTCTGAGAAAAAATCGCTGTTCCGTGTATTCAGCATTTTGCCGTTTTGATATTTTAAGGTTGATTATACAGCATTTGCTATTTTAAGCATTCGCTGTTATAATATAGACCCTATCTGATGTATAGAGTGGATAACTAATGCTTTCTTACCTAGGAGCTTGCTTAGATGTAAATGTATTGCAGAAGAAATGTTTCTACTCATCGTTCATAATCAGTTGCGAATGCCTGTTTATGTAAATGATGGCCCTCATTTTATTTCTGATGGTATTGTCAGTAGTGCAATCAAAGTAGATATTCAAATCATGCTTATTGCTATACTTGTACAAGTTATGCCACCATTGATCCACTAACTGGTTTATACAGAGAGGTCAACTGAAATGCTTGATGCACAGTATTGGGCAAAACCCATAAGTGCACACTGCAAACATCTGTCATAAGATATTACTGACATTACTGTCCACCTGAGATATGTTCAGTTACAGACATATAAGAATTTGCATATTACAATAATCAATTATATACCTCCTTTTTCTATGCAAGTTCCATACTTACCTTGCTAATATTTCAGCTACATGATGTGTCCTTGGGAGATGTCTCTGTGTGAGCTAATAGAACATAACCATTTAATAGTTAAAGTAAAGTGTGTGCAGCTTTGCATTCATTAGTTTTAATATTTGTATATGCTTAGGCTATTACACTTTGTATTTGTGTGTGATAACTTTTTCCTGTTAGCCAGTGCCATGGCATATTTTGTATACTTACATCTGCCATCAGCATCTGTGGCAGGTGGTTCTCCCTCAGACTCCTTATCTGTATCTCCTTAACCTGATAGCCCTTCCTGTAGTCCTACTCCTAGTTGTCCTTGTTGAAGCTGTTTCCTGAAAATTATATTGTGTAACATGGTACAGACTGTGAGTATTTAGGCACAGGTTGCGGGGTCATACAGCAGGGCACCTCCTGATGCAACTAGACAGCAGGACCTTGATTAGAGCAAGATGAATACATAGTCTATGATATTCCTAGTTGGGGAAACTGGGCATCATTGTATCATTGTTCAGTGAGGTTGTCCGTGTTTCTCATGTGTATAATGAGCCAAGGTTCCAAAGCATAACCTGTATCCTTAACTAGATGCCCCTGTGGTAAGTCACCCCTAGCAAGCCTTATGTACAATTCACAGGTGTGCCATATGTGCGAGTCATGAAAACTGCCTTGTTTATCTGCACAGACATTGCAGATAATCCTTTGGGCATTACAGATAACCTGACAGTTTATAGAGTGGTATTTTTTCCTGTTATGCACTTCCTTCCAGGCCCACATGTTAGGGTTTCATTTCTTTGTGTCTGCTATCTGTGGGAAGGAGCTACATTAACAGGGAAGGATACCACTCAGTAAATGGTCATGCTGTCTGCTCCCTTGCATATTGTAGCACTGCATTTAAAAATTGCTGTAATATTCTGAGGCCTGTGACATCTGTAATATAGCCTCTGTGGGTCTTTCTGGAGAGCACCTCTAGCTAAGATATGTAAAGATACACATACCTTTGCATCCTCTAGGATGGGTTCTCCATGATTTCCCTAGGGCGTCAAGTGAGGGTGGGAAAGGTTGTATATTTCCTTTAATGTTTCCCTGTCCACCTGTTGTTGCTCTACAATTGTCTGTGTCATACAGTCCATGGTAAGTCAAATGGGGTCTAAACACCCTTCATCTTCTTAAACGATGTCTGTCAGCGGCACCTTGAATTAAAGGAGAACAACAGGATATTAAAGCAGATTGCTCAACCTGCAGTCTCTTTTAGTCCCTGTCCGTTGATACAACCTACAAAAATCACCCACGCAGCTTTAAAAACTAATCCACTCAGCTGTTTTCCCTGTTAGGCTTCCTACCTTTCCGTACTGTTTTACTTTCACTTTGAAAACCAAGTTGAAAAACCTCTAGCTGGCTCTGAAATGATGATGTCACATCTGACAGAGTTCTTGCTCTAGCTACTGGGATGTTTTCTCCCCCAAAGTGATGTAAACCTGCCTGATTTGCATGCTGTATAGAAGAACCAATGGGCATCCCACATTGTGATGTCAGAGCTGTCTTGCCCAGCCCAATCTTAACCTAGCAAAAATTTCAAACTATAATCTCACTTTTCTGAAGAGCCCTACCGATATGTGACAAAGCACAAGCAAAAGCAAAGTAACAGCTGCAAAAACTAAGAGCATAAATTTGCAATGACCATGCGTAGACATTAATTGCATGTTTTTACATAAGAAGCAGATGTCTGTCACAATTAATAGACAACACTACATCAGATTACAAGAAGTATGCAATACTGTAATTTTCTTAAATTACCAATTAAAAAAAGCATGTGGGTGCTGTCATGCAAGTCTTTGAAATATTTTGTGTTTATAGTGCGTCATTTGTTAGCTATTTAACCAAACAGGAAGGAAAAATGAGTGGGAGTTTAATGCTTTGCAAAACAGTGATTATTCCCAGTGCTATGGAGCTTGGTTCTAAATTTGACAGGAGGAGTGCAACAAAAAAAAAAAATCTCCCACTGTAAGGAAGGAAAGGCAGACAAGAAAACAGTACATTAGTCTGGTCACCTGCTGTGAGCTGTCAATCACATGCAGATAATGGGTCAAATTACCCTTAGCTCTTTGACAGCTAGGGAAGGTAGGGGTGAAGGAGAGGGGAGATTCCTTGAAGTATTCGATTTCAGCCTTCACAAAAGAAGTCAAGTTAGCATTTCTAATAATTTCTAATTTCTAATTGATATATCTACATGTAAAACCCTATGGGACTTGTTTCATCGCAAAAAAAAAAATGATCTCGAATGTATATAAAGTTATTATCTCTATTAAATACAACAAAGAATGTATACATTCTAGCTACTGGACGAAACAGGACTCAGTGATTACAACCAACAAAATTGCCCAAGCTATACAAAAATTCTCCAAATTTATATCCTTTCAAAAACTAAGATATACACAACTTATGATACTAAATAACGCCTATTATACACCTCAAGTGTTAAGCAAGATGTACCACGACACACCAACAAATTGCCAATTTTGACCTACACAGGTGGCAGATATCATACACATATTTTGGAGCTGTAAATGCTCATATAAGCTCTGGTGTGCTTTAAGGGTTAAGTTAGAAAAGATGTGATATGAGAAAACAACTTTATCATGGAAATTTACTCTCCTACATATTCCTCCTCCAGGAATTAGAAAAAATCAAATACATGTTCTAATTGCCTTATTTATGTTATTAAAATATTACATTACGTTAAATTGGAAAAATAGGATGGCACTGTCATGGGAGGGTTTTAGCCAAGTAGCCAGAAAGCAATTATATGCACACAAGTATCTGTGGTATTCTATGAAGCAGCAGACGCTACAGAAGGAGTTCTGGAAATTCTTACTGGATCATATTTTGATATGATGCTACTGACGATGTATGGGTTTTATTTCTTTAGGATATTGATGAGATCTGTATATAGTTTTTGTTAGTTTATAGCATGTTTCTATGTTAAATTTGTATTTGATGTGTTTGTATGTTATTAATGGAAACATCTAAACCTAATAAAAAGATTTAAAAAAAACTAAAAAAAAAACAAAAGAAGTCAAGTTAGCATTTCTAAGAAGAAAGAGCAGTAAAATGCACTTTTCAATTCTGTTCTGTAGAGCATTTGCACTGCTTGTGGTTTGAAGTAGTCACTGAAAAAGGATAAAATTCTAACCAAAAGTAGGTGACTATAACACAGCAGCGAATGCCTGTAAAATCAGTGGAATGACAGGAGTTTTAGGGAAAAGGTAGCAGATCTGATGCAATTTTTTGGAGATAAGCAATGCATTCTGGGATCTTAGAGGCAGAGTAAACAGTCAGAATGATTTCAAGATGCCAGATCCCATGTGGTCAGAGTCAGAAATTGCATATAAAAATATCTAAAAAGCTCTAAATAGCCCCAGAGTGGTGTTAAAATGTAGGAAACACCAAACTATGATGAAATAAATGTTTTTTGAGTCTGTGGGTGCGGTTGTCCTTTAAAGTCTGTTGTACATACATGTTAATGATAGCAGCAGCAGCAGCAGCTCCTAACAATTTTTTCTAAGTGTAATTGTGGTTGAAATCCAAAGAATTTGGGATTTCAGGGCAAATGGCTAGACAAAATGTAATCGCTCCACCATGTTGGATTGGTTAATTAACATGAAATTTGGCTACTGATGCTTTTATTAGCATATTTTGCATTTATCCTTGTTCTGATACTCTACTATAAGTGTAGAGCTGTGTAACAAACATGAAATAGTACACTATCATGTGTATCATGCATTGCATTGGTCTACAATATCTGCCCTTAGCATCGACTTTTACTAACCCGACCCACTATCTTATCTTATTATTATTTTATTTGCATTGTCTAAAATCTACCTGTAGTTGAAATGTTGCCTGGAATTCAGAAAGAATTACCATGAGTGGTAAGCCCCAACACAAGTGTCCAACCACTCATAAACATCTTTTCTGATTCAGAGACAAGCCACTGGAGTGATTTTACATAGCTGTTGGAATCACCAAGGTGGGCTATTTCTGAGGCTGTGCTACATGCTACAGTCTAAATAGGTATTCCACAGGAGTGGCAGATGCTAATTAGCTATGTGGTCTCCCCTGCAAATTATGGAGGAAGGGATTTATGCAGCAGACAATCACTCAGCTGAATAAATTAGCAATGCATGACAGCCGTGTTAATTAACATAGCCAAAATGCCCTTTGCTCCTATTATTTTGAATGGGAGAAACTGCCTTGCAGATAAATGCCAAGATGTCCAGCAAAGAGGTAGTGATGGTGATGTGTGTGCATGTGCGTGTGTGTGTGTGTGTGTCTGTGTGTGTGTGTGTGTGTGTGTGTGTGTGTGTGTGTGTGTGTGTGTGTGTGTGTGTGGGCGAGGGAGTGTATGTATATCTGCAAGCGTAAGAATGGTGTCCAATCAATTTGTGTGCGAGTGTGTGCCTGCTAATTATTTGCAGTAGGGTAGTTAGCAAGTAAATCTATAGTTTAAGTGTGTATGTATGTGTGTGTGAGAGAGAGTAAATGAGACGGGTGCTTGTGCCAATGTGATATATGGGTCAGCAGTGGTAATTACCATGGAAAAGTATTGTTTAGCACTGCCAGTAATTACACCGGATTCAGAGACATAGAAATTAGCTGATAATGAGGTTTTCCTCACAGAGGCTAAACCTTTCTCTGAAATAGGGTTGTATGCAATTCTCCAAACTGCACCTTGTGGCAATTACAGTTTATGTGAGCATAAGGGATTCTTTCCGAATCACAGGGATTGAAACTACTCCTGGACCACATTCACTAAAATGTCAAGTACCATCGATAAAAAAAGGTCTTAACATGTTTCACCTTAATGCCAGAAGTACCTGTAGTAAAAGTCTAACCCCATAATCCTGGTTAGTACCCAGCACAACACATGTGTTTTCTAGGACAGAAAGATGGCTTCTGGCTTTTTACATATAATGCTAAATGAACCATTTCTCACTGCACAATTTACAGGAAGACTTAAACTGGTGACGGAGAAGGCATTGTGCTATTAGTAGTAGAGGGTAGCACCCCCTATACACACACACGGATGCACACTCACACATGCACAAGCACACACACACACACATACACACACACACACACACACACACACACACACACACACACGCACACACACACACACACACACACCACACACACACACACACACACACACACACACACACACACACACACACACACACACACACACACACACACACACACACATACACACACACATACACACTTCAAGCAGGGCTTATGCTAATGTCACTTCAAAATGGCAACCATGGAATTGTTCAGCACTGATTTATTTATATTAATCCTGATATAGGTCTGGAAATAATACCTCTCCCTATAAGATGATATGTTTAACAGATGAATTTCTCTTGCTCAGTGGTTTTAATCTCCATTGCGATTCATATAACCATACACTAGCCATCAGTGACTGTATATCATTAGAATTCACAAAGCTAATAATTGTTTGCTGCAAATGCTTACAAGCACATGGATTTCAACATTATTCTTCAATAGCTATTAAACTGTGAGGAAAACTTTCACTACAAAGGATCTCTCCACCACTATATTATTTCGGGAATGTGTACTTCAACATGGGCACTGCTAGTTTTTTTTTTTTTCTTTTTTTTCTGCAAGCAATGAGTTTTTAGACCGGTGAGGTTTTTCACAGAGGTTTTTTTAAGTTGTTTCCCGAATCATGGGAAGGGGATTTACCTCCAGGAGATGTTTTGGAAGGCACTATTTGCTTGGTTTTCAATAAGTATTAACCGGAAATACTGTAAATGTATTAGACCATGGAACAATCTCCAGGAAGTTTAGTGACCCATTTGCCTACAGTCATTAAATGGGAATTCAGTTTTTCAATATCTCCTCCTACAATTTTCATCACTAAATGTTTTTATAAAGTTCCTGATAGTCTGGATAGAAAAATATTAATACATACTGAATGGACCTTCATAAAGGATCTCCCTCACTTTAATGATGTAGTGACATGGTGTATTAGCATCATTTTAAACAGTTTAGACAGTTATACTAATAGAAATTAAAGTAAAAAAATAAATAAATAAATAAATTTAAAAAAAACCCAGATATTTATATCTAAAAAAACTCCGTGACTTCTTGGCAGCATGATCCTGAGCATGAAAGAGACATATGTCATGAAAAGTCAAGAATAGTAAAAACACATTATAATCATGTTGAAAAACAACTATGACCAGCATGACATACTACACAAAAGTAATGTACAGTATTTCTGCCATATTTTATAGATTCCTAGGTTAACACCTCAAAAGTATTAAGACTTTATTAGTTTCTCCTAGTAAGCAGACTGCTCCCACATACTCAACAGTCAACTTACAGTTAGTTCCCCATCCACTCACCAAATCTAGGTTTAAAAGTCATCAAGGAATTATCATTTTTTGATTTTGAATGTGAGACGGTTCCATCACAGGTGGGATGATGGATTAAGTACTTAACATAACAGTGGATATTTTTAATGTAGAAAGAGGAGCTGAATTTGTAGAGAGGGTGCTTTTTGTACCACTGGTTTTATGTAGCATAAGTGTTAAATATGTGTGGATTTTTACAGAGTACAAAACTAAGTACAGATCATCTTGCAGGAGTGTATATGAAGCAGTCTAAAGGGAGAGGAGTTTTACTATTTTGAAATAACTTACATTGTGTAGTATTATGATTTGCTTGATGAGGAATCTCTGTCTTTCAGACTATAGCATTCACTTTATTTTTATTTATCCTCTTTTGATGATGTTAGTCCCACTTGACTAATAGCCTGTTTTCAGGGGAGACCCAAGATGGCATTTTTACTACAAGGGAAATTTGGCCAAGCCATCAAGGATCATCCCATACTCTTTCCATTAGGTGCCATGGGATCCTTTATATCTACCTATGCTACCACTAACTCACACAAATGGTACCTCAGTTTAACACCTTTTCCAAGGCACAGCACACTCAGGAGTGCAGCACCCTAATTGTGTACTGCAATGTCAGCAATCCAATCACCTAGAATGAGAATAGAACCCTTCAGCACCAAATGTGAAAGTGCTACCTGTTGTACTACTGACTCCACAGTAGTTAGAGTGGTAAATGCCATATGTGATGTAACATTCTTTGGTATGTCTAATAAGGAATGAATGAATGAAGTAGAACTATAACATTCTTGGTCCCAGAGGAAATACCTCGTTGGATATGTTGTGGATACAGAATAATTTTCTAACCATAACTGAGACTTGATATTCAAAGAAATCTCATTGTAGACATGAGTACCCACATCTTTAATGAATATGTTGATTTTAAGTCGGGTTTCATTTATGTGATATAAGGCATATGTGCTCTACTTTTTGTGCAGGTAACTATATCAAATTTCTTGGCATTAAGGGCGAGGTCATGAATATGCACTAAAATGATCTGTTTTAGCACTTGCTATAGAATATTAGTGTCAGAAGTAGATTTGACGACACTGGCCAGTCATTCTGCAAACTAATGTAGGTAGTCAGAGTCCTTTGACATCTGCCTTCATATCAGAGATGTAGATGCATAAGAAGAAGAGCACCAGGACAAAGCCCTGGTTGACACTGTTTGTGCCCCAGTCCTTTACCAGGACACAACCCTGGGTGACACTGTGTGTGCCCCAGTCCTTTTACAGGAAACAGCCCTGGGTGACACTGTGTGTGCCCCATTCCTTTTACAGGAAACAGCCCTGGGTGACACTGTCTGTGCCCCAGTCCTTTACCAGGACACAACCCTGGGTGACACTGTGTGTGCCCCAGTCCTTTTACAGGAAACAGCCCTGGGTGACACTGTCTGTGCCCCAGTCCATTACAGTACACATTCTATCAGTGAGGCAGTTAGCAATCCAGTGCTCTGCACAGGCTTTTATGTTAACTTAGTTAAGTTTATTAATAATAACTGTAGATGAATGGTGTCAAAAGCCTTAGTCAGGTTGAGGAAAACAATGTAGAGAGCATATGGATACATCCAGATGCCTGGCAACTCCTTTAAAGGCATCAGCTAGGTTTAGCAGCCACAATCTGCCTTTTATGAATTCTAGTTGGCTGAAGTCAAGGGACTGCGTATTACTTCTTTGGTTACATGTTCTATGACCTTACTGGCTAAACTACTAAAGCTAATTGGTTTATATATGCCAGTCACTCTTTTGAAGTGTTACAACAATAATCATTCAACTTGTATCCGTGGTACATACTGTGGAGGAATGTAGGTTGAAGAGATTTACCAGTAGTTTGAGGACGTGATACTCATATTTATTGATGGATATATGCAGATATCATCAGGGACCATGGAGCTAACTTTCTTGGTTCTGGAGTATGCTAAACAAGATCTAAAACATAAGTAGTATGAGAAATGGATTTGAATGAGATGGGGAACGCAGTGGGATAAGCAGGTGAAGTGAAAAAAATTTATCGACAAAGATATTTACAAAGCTTTCAGCATCAATCTAGAGGGAAATATTCAAACTAAATTCCAAACAGTAATGCATGTTACCCCCGAGTTTCTTAATATAACTAAAAAAGCTTTGGTGTTTGGTAGTGGTGGCGACCTTAAGTTCATAACTGGCTTTGCACTGCTTAATGACACACTTAAAAGTTTTGCTTCCCTGATTCATAGCCCTTTGTATTGCATGATCAGTGCAGTATTATAGCTTGCTAAAAGCTTGTTCCTTTCAGTGTAGAGTTGATGTGAGAATTCCACCATATAACTTTATTTGGAAATCACTGCTATGTTAATTGTGGATGGGAATTGAAACCTCAACACAGCTACCTAAGATGAAATAAAATTAGGTGGAGTATGGAAAGCAGTATTATAAGGTTTGGGATTACATTAAGAATTATCAGCAAGGTCAGTAAGCAGTTGGTTTAGGAGAAATGCCTAAATGCAGTAGATTTTTTGGATTGTAAAGTAGATTTTAAGGAAGAAAGTCACAGCTAAATGGTCAGGCATGAGGATTAGTAAAGGTTTGGGTTTTGTTTGTATGGACAAGCTAAAGAAGGTTTACAGCCCGGGTAAGGAACAGGACTCTTTGGTCTTTGGAAATGGAAATGTACTTTTTGAAACTAATACATTTAGTACTGGAAAAGCACACATTGATAACTCACTCAGTTTTAGCTTTCTCTCAGATAAAGCTGACACACAACTGCACAACATGCTCAAACTTACAATAAAATATTAGCGAATAACTATATACTTGGTATGCAATTTTCAGTCAAATAACAAGTATTTTAGCAGTTTGTAAATTTATCTTAAGACCAAATCCCAAAACTGTCCCTCAATAGATAACCTTCCTTCTTTTCTTTCCCGTTATTTACACTGGTTGCAGACTGCGCAGCTTTACCAGCTGACATGTAAATCAATGACGATATTCATGATGGCACTGTCTGCAGTACCTGGGAAGAAGGCATACTATCCTATTTTTCAAAATGGTGATATATAAAGTTGAAAAAATTTCCCTCAAGCCATGATACTCATTAAAATGGTTGGCCAAATTGCTTGAAAAAAATCATACTTCAAGTATGGGTTCTGTACAAACCACTGTGAATAAACAAATATTTTGAAACTAGATGACCAAGTTGTATCAAATATAGTTAAAGGCATGTATAATGTAGCTATTTCCTTGAACTTTTTGAAGATAATTAAATTTCTCAGCCTTCACCTTGCTAAAATTCCACGCAAAAAGTTTTGCAGTACAGCTGTTCTGATTTGGTTTGTAATATACCCATCAGAATAAAGGCAAACTGCTGTCTGAATCAACGTACTCTTGGTAAAGTTCCCATCTTCAGTCATAAGCTACTTGTTAGAGAGATGATATGCCATTGCCTAACTCAGTGCTCTCTGTCATAAGTTCTAATCTTCAGTCTGCGGTCCCCTGTACTCAGTACTTGCCTTCTTTCTATTTTCCAGTAACAGTAACCTGTAGCCTCATACAGACCCTTCATGAATCTGACTCACAAAATTTATACTGATGACTCTGTCTGTGCCCACCATGCTGAAACATAGAAGGATCAGACTGAAAACTTGCAGACACAATTCAATAATATTGGACAACAGATATCCAGCAGCAGACTTATTATTAATGAAAAGAAAACTAATATGATCATGTCTGGAATTAGGTGATTATGGGCAATTCTGATCATACTGAAATACCAAGGTCACATGTTAGAATTTAGGTTCTAAGGTTCTGTCACAGTAAGCCTCCCTAAAATCCAGAAAGTCATTCAACCTCCTTTAGTTATCAGACATGTACTTTGTACTTGTCTTCATGGAATTTGTATGCATGCTCATGACACACACACACTCACACACAAATGCACACATCTGATATGTCTGGCCTAGTATTTACCTTTCCTGTTAATTTATAGTAACATACAAACATCCGCTGAGTGGTATCCCTCTGTATTTAGCCTGATCCTGCATAGTACATTAAAAAATAGTTAAAGTTTTAAGTAATTTTCTGACTTGCATTAAAATGACCCAATCCGTCCCTGGGAGCTGGCATTGCTATTTGTGAAGATCTAAGTTTCAAAGACCACATGCAGCCTGTAGATAAAAAGTAAACTTGGTAATTATATTGAATGCCTATATCTTATATTAGACTCTAGACACACTTTTCTCTTGGAATTTTTCTTCCATAGCTGCCCTAAGGTAATCCGAATAAACATATCGTTGTAACCATGAAAGATATGCAGTGCTTGCAACTGTATTGCTAGATTTGCTACCCACTCTTCCTTCTTCACGTCATCACTATCGCTTCCTTACAATTTCAAAATGGATGTCCTGAAATAAAAAAAAAAATGCTGGCTTATCTGCAGGCTTGTGCCTGAGCAACAACAAATGTAGTCATCTAAGCTCCTTCCTAACGTTCCAGAAAATTCAGGTCATCTCAACAAATGCTGTAGAATAAACATTCTGCTATATATTTTTTTTGCCAATTTAAGATATGCCTCATCGATTTCTCACTTTTTAAAGGTAGTTATCTATATCTATATCATCCGCATCTCTGTCTATACTTAGAATTATCTGACTATATATACACATATATATTTTTATATTTAGAAAGAGACAAATGGACATGAATATATGCATTTCTGCTTTTAGATCAGGAAGATAAAAATCAAATCAGGAACTCAGCCATTGCAACATAAGCCTTTCTGCTGGAGACAAACATGTCACTTGAGGTCTAATTATTTTGATAAGCAAGAACATTGCCAGTTTTGTTTCATTTGTCAAATCTGTCATGCTCCTCATATCTTCTCTCAAAGACCATACAGCCCTCTTCGCAGGCTGTTAGGAGGAACATAAATGCAGTGAGCACTGCGTGACATTTTTGATTTCCTTACATAAAGTCAGCCAACTGTACATTACTACACTGAGATGCATTATTGCAAACTACAGTTAAATCACTACCATGAAGAACAACACATCATCTACATTTTCCAATAACAGCCTGATAAATAGATGAACTCTTGACTTGCATGCACATTTATCTATTTTGAAGGAGCTTTTAACAGATCTCTAAATGTGTTTCAATAGAATAGGATTGCATATCCTCAAGTTAATCTAATTAATGAGTACAGGGTATTCCAATGGGAGATAAAAACATACAAAAAGACAAGTTTCTGTTTGTTTGATACTCTGCAAGTATCTGCATTATGTTTTCCATATCTTTTTCCATGTCAAAAGATTGTACATATGATCTATTCAAGCATTTCATTCTGCATACTACTGGGTTAGTTTAGTGACTGATTTTCCCTATAAAAAAATCACCCAGTAGTGGAATTATGACTCATGATCACCTTAGCCATCTCCGAACCTGATGGTAGCCTTCTTAAATAGTATAGCATTAACTGTTTGACATTTATTAAAGGCGAACCTTTCCATAAGTACTGAAGATCTGTATGCAGTGGTACATTGTACATATTCTTTACATCACTGCCTCATCTATAATGCCCAGGGCTATATGTTTTTTGGAAAGAGTAAGCTGGTCAATGTTATAAGCATTGTATCAGCGCTCTCCTGGTCTCTTGACAGCCTTATCCTTTTATAATATAAATAGCACAGCTGGGCATTGTACTGTTAATACATCATTTTATCAAACAAGTTTTATTTTATTAGATATTAGGAGCAGTTAGGCACAGTCTGACAAACATCCTTGTCCCACACCATGAATAAACTCAGAATTATCTGATAGTGTGCTATATTGCTTAGGTATACAATAGAATCTTCAGAATGTTCTACAGTGTTGCTCATTAAAAATATCAGGACATGCTTTCTCAGATTAATAGTAAGAAGAGTCAGTTATTTACTACTACTTTAAATCATTAACCTTGAAATATCTTAATTGAGCCACTACACTATAAAAAAACAATGGTGGTGCAAATGAGGTAAATATGTTGTCTGCTATACCACAAGCTTGACTACCAACATAAATTTTGAGCATTATCTAGTACAATAACTTGCTTAATCAAAGTTATTTATCTGTGTGTGTGTGTGTGTGTGTGTGTGTGTGTGTGTGTGTGTGTGTGTGTGTGTGTGTGTGTGTGTTAATACATTCAAGTGTGAAAGGAAGACATGATTACAGACATTTTAATGAAGCACATTAATTTAGGAATCTTTCTGATATTTGGACATACGAGTATCCCTAAAGTAATATGTAGATTGCATAGTAGACATTGAGCTTTAAACAGTTCAGATTTATTGACACAATATATATGATCCAGAAAGTAAAAGTCTAAGCAAGAAAGTAACAGCATTTAAATGATAAACAACTGCTGACTAACAGCAAACATTGTTGGTTTATACCTTATAAAGAACAGACTATAATCTGTAAAAACAAAAATTATTTCACACACACACACATTTACATACATATACACACAAATAAATATATATATATATATATATATATATATATATATATATATATATATATATATATGCATGCGTGTGTTGTACAGTTGTATAAATGCACAGATGCATACTCCCACACAAGCACACATATATTGCACAAAGCTAAAGGACCAGATAATGACCCCTACAGGTACAGAGAGAAGAATATTTTATTTTGCTTTCCTGATCACACTGTGCTTTTTCTTTCAGTCTTTCAGGTTGCAGCCTTATAACCTTCTAAATCTGTTGCAAATGTGGTTGTGTTATTTACTCAGATTCTGCTAGCACTGTATCCTTGACCGTAACTCAGTCTGCAGCCTACAGCGATCTGCAAATCACATCCCCAGATATTTCATCCCTACTGCAGCATGCTTTTAGTATGCACTGCTGTACTAATGAGATCACTGATGCATAACGATATATTACTTTGCATTCTTTGCTTACCTTAGGCTTTAAATTAAATGGAACAAGTAGCTATTACTGTTTGAATAAAATGTGCCCAGCAGAAACCTAGACCATAGTAGAAAAGTAGTAATTTCACTTTCCTGCCTGCAGCCCTGTTTTGGGAGCCTAATAATCACAGCAAATAAATCATATGGTACCAATGTGTCTCTGTGTGGGAGGGACGGAAGGAGTCAGACAGAGAAAGATGGAGGTACCTTTACAAAGGGCTTATGTATCTGCAAGCATTGTTAAGTCATGAAAAGTACACTTTTGTCAAATATATGTGTTTTCATGTGCACACATTCCCAGGTTATTTGTGGAACACTGTGCTATGCTTTTAATAGAGTAAGCTGTATTGTGACAAAGTGTGTGTGTGCGTGTGTGTGTGTGTGTGTGTGTGTGTGTGTGTGTGTGTGTGTGTGTGTGTGTGTGTGTGTTTGTGCTATGTATATCTGTCTGTGCAATAGTTTTAAATCAGATAATTATTTATCATAAAACAAATGCCAATTTATGTGTATATATATATATATATATATATATATATATATATATATATATATATATATTTATACATATCATATATATGTAGATTGATTTGTCTAAACAGATTTATAGATACAAATATAATCAAAGAACAAATGCTGGTGTAAACATGCAAGGGGCAGTAATGGCCAAATCAAGTAGAAATGTATTCTGATTGAATCCACAATGTATATTACTAATCCTAATTTATTTCTGCTTCATGAAATCATATATTTTCAATAACAGCTGTCTTTTAAGAAAGGGAACTGAGTATTGTATAAAAATAGTATGGAACATACTAAAACGACAGCAGGAAGGAGCGCCATCTAAAAAACAGTAAAGAGTTCAGCTTCACAAAATGAGAGAGAATTTAGAGGTGGAAAGACTTTTTTGTCATTTGTCTGTGCTGTTCAAATGTCCCCAACACCTGACTGCCTATAAAGCTACAGTTTGAGTGACATTGCTGAACAGCACAGCCTGAATCTTTGCTATGTGCTTTCTCTCAATGTGAGATAGGAAAGTCTGAGTTTATGCATTTATCCCCACAAACAGGACATCTTTGTTTAAGTACTAGATCTTAATTATCCAAAGTGTATGGAATTACATAACATCCCCATTCACTCTTCATCAGCATCGCTTTGATGCGTATGCTCAGGGCATTTCTATTAGATCCTAACCCTCAACACACCCCACCCCCACACACTCATGGTGGATGATGTGGTAACTCCATTCTGATATTCTAGACTTTTGATATACATATTGATATTATTTTGAGTGAAGTTAGACAGCGATGACTTGGCGATAGTAAAAGGAAGCTTACTTCATAGCCATGAAGACATTGCTCAATGCATGTCATACTGTTTTTTAATTAGCGAGACTGATTTTATCATTACATTTCTCAGTATTGTGTTATCTCTCCCATGTGCTACGTTCCAGAACTTTCAGAAAGAAATGGAATAAATAAGCCTTATAGACCAGACTTGGGACATCTCTACATATCCTGTAAAAAACAAAATATATAGAGAAATCTTGAAAGTTTAGAAATCTGTTCAAGAATGTGTTATGATTGGTGAAGTATGAAACAGAAGAGCAACCTCACTGAAGGGACTGGACGTGCCCTTTTCATTAAATGGGGTATGCTATTCTTGCCTTTGAAAATGTACCCCGGTTTAAGTTTAAACTGCTATCTGCCAGTGTCCCCACATTTCCAGTACTTATATCACGTTTTGCACTTAGAGATTTACTTCACAGCCATCAGTTGTGTTCTTTTTACTTAGTCACAGTCACTGACGATGCTCATTGCCTCTACATCAGCTCTGTATATTGACAGACCGCTTTGGAGTACACTATCATCCTTCACTGAAGTAATTATGTTGCCCAGTCAGGAATAATCATCCTATCTGGTTACTCAGATGCCACAATATACAATTTCTTTCATCAGTCCTGTGGGCATCAGTGATGAGCACCATAGTGCAAATCTGTCATGTCCATGTAGCAAGATATTTCACCAACTGAAACATATATGAACTAAAATGTAGTGTATTTAATGTGTCAGTTATTCCCGTATGGTGTATAATGTTATATGCTTTAGCAAAGTCAAGATAACTAGGTCCATCATTAAGTTTGGTGTTCCCTCTTCAAATAGTGTCACAAGATCTAAAACACAAGCTCTCCTATGAACAATCCCACTCTGTTCCAAGTCTAACCAAAGTCTCAAGGTTCAGTTCACCTAAGTTACTTTGTGTCACTTTCCCTATCAGCAAAGGGATACAGAATGAAAGCATTTTGAATTTTCTTTCTTTTAAAACTAATAACTAGTGTTCAACCTAGTTTACCAGTCTAATAATTTCATATTGCAGACTCCATATTCTGCCATCTTCAACAGGAGTTACAAAAATGTTCTTTCTTTCTTTCCTACTTTTTCTGTTTATTTCATTCATTCTTTTTTTCCTTTACTCTTTTAATGTTCTTTTGTTTCCTTACTGATAAAAACATTCTCCTTTTGTGTATGCTAAACACATCCTAATAACTTCAGTCAGACAATCTTTTAAACATTGTCTAGCTGTTTTTGTTCTCTCACATGCACACGTGTGTTAGATTCTTATTGTACCAGTTTTTTGTAATGCATTTTATTATCCCATTTTTGTGTGTCAAAGACAGGTACTTGAGCCAATTATAATGCAGGCAATGTATTGTTATAATGCTTTATCCACAGTCTTTTTTTTTCCACTCCTCGTATGTTTTCATGTCTCAAATTATCCCATTATCTGCTGCTTGATAAAGACCCGGTAATGTCATTATTAGTGACAGCCAATAGATTTCACCTCCTGTCTTTCCTCAGGACAAAGAATACTGGCTGACAGCTGCTCAGGCAAAACCTGTGCTCATTCTGGACAGAGTTCCAGCACTCTGGCCTAAAAAACTCAAGCATCTGCAACTGGCTGATTTGCTGTTACAGAGGAAGAACACTGGAGGGCATCATTTTTGAATGACCATTGCAATGATAATGGCACATTTTCCAGAATCTGGCACATTTTGAAAAACAAATGCAAACTCAGGACAGCAATACACTATAATCAAAATATAACAATATGGCTGTGTGCAATATTTTGCAACGGAATTAATTAAGTACATTATCAATTGCTTGTAAAGGCAGGTTATATCCATTTATTTCAGCCACAATGCAAAGGCAGTTTTAATGGTCATTCAGATCAAAAGCAAAGTATTATGCTGAGTTTTGAAAGCAAATAAATGTGATTCAAAAGATTCAAAAGGAAATAATGCTACATTATCACAGAAAAACAAGAAAGTGGTAAACAGAAACTGAAACAGCATTTTTCATTCATGTTGTTATTGGCAAAGACTGCAATGTAGCATGCATAAAATGCAAATAGAAGCATATCACTTCCTCGTCCAAAGCTGCTAAAACAATCTGCTAAGTTTCATATTTGCTGCACTTCTTTTTGCATTTTAAGTGCAAAATACTCTACCAAAATCATACGTAATAAGGACGTAAATCAAGGATACTCTACCAAAACCATACGTAATAAGGACGTAAATCAAGGATACTCTACCAAAACCATACGTAATAAGGGCGTAAATCAAGGATACTCTACCAAAACCATACGTAATAAGGACGTAAATCAAGGATACTCTACCAAAACCATACGTAATAAGGACGTAAATCAAGGATACTCTACCAAAACCATACGTAATAAGGACGTAAATCAAGGATACTCTACCAAAACCATACGTAATAAGGATGTAAATCAAGGATACTCTACCAAAACCATACGTAATAAGGACGTAAATCAAGGATACTCTACCAAAACCATACGTAATAAGGACGTAAATCAAGGATACTCTACCAAAACCATACGTAATAAGGACGTAAATCAAGGATACTCTACCAAAACCATACGTAATAAGGACGTAAATCAAGGATACTCTACCAAAACCATACGTAATAAGGACGTAAATCAAGGATTAAATAGTTTGCATTAAAGAAAAGAATATTGTCAAGGTAGGTTAACATAACAGCAGTGGCTAGTAATAAGGGCATGGTTTGTTTTAGCATTGCAACTAGTCCAAGGATGATGATGAGAACTGATTTTAGGCACCAGGTTAACATATGGATGAGGAATGCGTTTATGTTCAATATTAGAGGTTGATGTGGGGCAGAAGTAATTTAGGGGTTTTGATAAGCAGTTATAGACGTCCAGTGAATCTTATATGATATAAATGTACATCTGCAATTGGGGAGAGGGGATTGCATTATTTGTGCAACATTGTGCAATAATCCCCTCACTATCTGTTGTACTTTGTGGGTTCTTTGGAACTTATACTTGAGACCAACTTTTTTTTTTTGCCAAAAGTGACAAGTTTGACTTGGTTAATGACATAAGCAAACATCAGTATACAATATGCCCTCTAGCAATGCAGGCTTTATGTTTTACTCTCGTTGTCATTTATTTCCTTTTTATTTATACATTTGTTCATCTGTCTGCTCAAAAATACAATCCTGTGGAAGAATATTATTTCCTGTCCCAAAAATGTCAAACTCCATGCCAGTCTGATCATATAAAACTAGCATTTTTGAACATTCCAGCTTGAAAGATCAAGCTTTCTGATCGTTACGTCTTCCACTCAATATTCTGGGAAACTAAGATTATTACCAAACATTTCAGGATACCAGCACTATTATCAGTCACAGCACTGATCCCTGATTGAATGTTAATTTTTATATTTCCTACATGATTCATTACAAAGTGAAAGAGGAAACATTCAATTTTGGTTACTTTCTTTATTTGCTGAAGGATGACTTGCTCACAAGGTGACATTTTCTTGAAAAATCTTTTCTGAAGCAGCCAGCAAACATGCCATCTGTCACTTGTGCAGCACAGATTGCATCTAATCAAACACTGTTGTGCCAGACACAAGCTGTAAGTAGTGCTTCTTATACCCAGCATCATGAATGCAATTGCAAAGTATGTCAATTAACTACTAACGTTAGACACCACAATAGCTCAGGTCAGTGCATACTAAGTTAAACATTTTCATTTCCACTATGATGGTTGCCTACTATATTTTAATTAATAGCATTTTTAATTCTGAACATCCCACAAAAGACCCATGCAGAATCTATAAGTATGCAAAGTCATACATGAAAGATATGGCATTAACTATATACAGTTTTCTAACTAAAACAAAGAGAAGAAACAGGCATAACAAAGATGTGTATAATCTGCCGTAATGCTGCCCCATGGTTTGCATAAAACACTAGTATGCATCTCAAACAGCAGAAATTGCATGCCCATGGATAAAGTGTAGTATAAAACACTTAGCTGTGACTGACAGACTTACAACTAGAAGACACAGAACATGACAAGCACAGCAGTGAATACAAGTGGTGCAGCTCATGACACATTCTCTGTAGTGAAAAGTTCAACTTTATGTGAAAGTGAAACTGTCCAGTTCATACCTACAGGATCGGCCATTATGGAACTACTTAATATGTAGCAGAAGGGATGATAGAGCAGGACTTGTAACTCCAATCCTACATCTCTGGACATCAGCGGTTACAGCATGTTTGTATAGAACAGTACAAGACATGTTGCAAATGCCAATACGTCCATCCATCCATCCATCCATCCATCCATCCATCCATCCATCCATCCATCCATCCATTACCCCTTTTCCCATTTGGCACATGGGTTTGGGGTGTCATTTCAATCATCTCAAACCAAGGTTTACACCACCGGGTGGCTAACCCTATCATTGTAGTTTATACATACCACTCACTATGGCCAATTTAGAGTGTCCAGTCCAAATACTGCATGTCTTTGGAATGCAGGAGGAAACTGCAGCACCTGAAGGAAACCCACATGACCCAGGGAGGACATGCAGACTCTGGACAGGAGGCACCCCAGCCATTGCAAATGCCAGCAAGTAACATTAGGAAAATCTCACAGAAAACCATATCTATAGCAAAACAACATGTAATAGTGGGTACAAAGTAGAGTACAGTATGCACCAAATCTTAATCTGAGCACAATGTGCAGTTAGGATGCTACATTTTAGTACAGTATGGTTGAGTTTCAGTAGGTTTTACTGGCAATGCTGTGTATGCATACTGTGATGCATTAAATAATCAGAACTGCGTGGAAATCCATTGTGTCAGCATGTTTATATCAACAAAGTTGTGGCATTGCACTCTAACTCCTGCAATGGGATGTATATCCTACAACAGCCATCAGGATTCGTGTCACAGAATAACATGCTATATGATTTTCTCTCTTAATCTCAGTAACCTGTGCTATAAAAGACCAATTTGCAAAAAAGCCAGTTGTTTAGATTTGAAGTGAGATGATGTGTAAGCAAATGTATTTTCAATGGTTCCATCTTCACACTAGTGAAGATGAAAATTGTCAGACTTTGCTCAGCTCAAAACATTGTGCTGTATTGTGTCTTATGCATCCAGTTACAAGAATACCAGTAAAGGAATTCTGTTACCAACAAAGTAGTGCCAAGAAGCAGCAACTGCCAAATCTAAGCTACACTAAAATGATGTTTGATATAATACTGCAATATCCATGTTTTTCAGCCATTAAGAAATGCAAAAATAGTCATTTTTAGAACTGCCATTTCAGGTAAGCCATGTAGATCCACAAAAACATATTACGTTTATTCAAATATTAGAAATAAACCTCACATCTGGGAACAGTGAGTCAAAAAAACTACAAGGCATTCTATAGTTATGTCAAGAATCTAAATGGCAATGCTCAGATCTGTTTTGAGCTACAACAGAATGGCATTAAATATACTGATCCCAAGGATATTGCCAGTATCCTGGCAGATCGATTCAGTGCCAACTTCACCCCCTCTCACCCCGTAAAGGGTCCAGTTCAATACCAAAAGATTGCCAAATTCCAGTAATCACGGCCACACAGGTAAAAAACGCACTCTCCAAAGCTAAGAATGCAGCATCCATTGGACCAGACAACATCCCGGGCTGTGTACTATATGAACTACAAAATGAACTGGCACCTCACCTATGTGTCATGTTTAATCATAGCTTCACCTCAGGCTTCATGCCCAATGAGTGATGCACAGCTACAGTTATCCCACTCCACAAGGGGGGATCCACCTTGGATCCAGAGAACTATCGTCCCGTCAGTCTGACAAGTCTGATCTGCAAAGCCTTGGAACGCATTATCATGGAGCTTATAAACAAAGACATTGGCAACCTTCAAACACTGGACCCCAGCCTGTTTGGTTTTGTAAAAGGCTGATATTGTCTCCTCAACCTGATTGACTTCTTCGAATCAGTATCCAGAGCCGTGGATGAGGGCAAGGCAGTCAACAGCCTACCTGGACCTCGCCAAGGCCTTCAACACCATCCACCACTCAGGAATCATAGATAAATTTACTAAGCTGGGCATTAATCCCTTCATCACTTGATGGGTTGCCAACTGGATTACTGACAAAACCCACACTGTAAAAGTAGCCGACTCAAAATCCAGCTCCAGACAAGTGACAAGCAGAGTACCTCAGGGTTCAGTCCTGGGACTGCTCTTGTTTGGCATCTACTTCTCTGAAGTACAGACCAGCACTAAGGGACTCTGGCTAACAAAATTAGCAGATGACTGCAAACTGGGAGCCATTATTGAATCCCCAAATGATGTGGATATTTTACAAAAGGGCCTTACAGAAACAGATGTTTAGTGCCAGAGCCATGGGCTCAAGCTCAATGCAAGGAAATGTATAATTATCCCCTTTGGAAAAAAACACGTACTCATGAATTACCACATAAGTGACAGTACACTAAACACTGAAAGTGTGATAAGGGACCTAGGGACACAAGTGGACAGTGGTCTCACCTTCAGTAACCACATCGCCCACAACAGTCAGGAAATCCTTGTATGTGGCACACCTCATAATTAAGGGCTTTACATCCAGAAAAAGAGGTCATTGTCCCACTGTACTCATCCCTCATTAGACCCATTATAGAGTACAACACCCCATTTGGTATGTACCTCACAAGACATCTACAACAATTGGAAAGGTCACAGAAATACCTCACTAAAAGAATCACAAGTCAAAGCAGATGCCCTATATTGACCATCTAAAAAATCTCCAGCTATACTCTGTCACATATCGCCTGCTCAGAGGCGATCTCTGCTTAACATACAAGGCCATGTCAAACCCAGAGATGTTGGACATGCTACACTTAAAGAAATCCCAATCCCTCAGAGCCACACGCTCCAGGGATCTAAACCTAGTCATCACAATGAACAAAACATGCTGGAGGGATAGGTTCCTGACCCAGAGACTCCCCATACTTAGGAATAGACTGCCCATACATATCAACCTGAGCGCCTCTTTGGCCCTCTTCAAAAAGAACCTTGATGATCAGATGGGAGATAGGAAATTCACCCAAGGGATCACGTCAATCATCCTGTTAAACAGGGGACCAGGGAAGTAATAGCCAGGGAATTTTTATGGCTAGGCTTGTATAGGCACTAGGGCCGATAGCCTAGTACCAACCTATGAACTTACCACAAGTAGACAATACCATAAAATAATGTTTTAACATAATTCTTTCATTAGCTTTGTTTCCTACAAAGGACAGTAGACATCTGAATGATATCATTTACTAATATAGCATGTGTTGTTTGTTCCTGTACTATACATTCTACACTTTTAACCTCTACCATAAAATAAAAGTCTGTGAGGACTATGCAGCTTCATCCACATAGATACACATACCCACCAAACAAGTATATGCTGAGGTTGTCAAAATTTCCCTCTAAAATTTTCTGGATCTAAAAGGATCACGAGTGTCTGCATAAATGTTCTACCACAACAACATCATTACCCCCTGATGTTGAAATGAGTAAGCAGCAAGTGAGTCATAAACCTTCTACTTCCACAAGATCAGAAAAAGTAAGCAAAAATGTTCAAGTAACCATTGACACCACTGTGCATCACAAAGATGCCATGCTTCCCAGACTGATCAAGGGCATCAGAGGCCAATATAACTACAAATATTTTTTCAGTTATATTAGAAACCAGATAACTAACACCTTGCAATGTGTGAAACTAATCCAAAACATAACTACCCACCCTGAACTGAAAAGATATAGCCACTATACTTGCAGAGAGATTTAGTATTAATTTTACACCAGAAAGTAACCTGAATTTCAAAAATCCCTCAGTCCCACTCACTCACTCACTCACTCACTCACTCACTCACTCACTCACTCACTCACTCACTCACTCACTCACTCACTCACTCACTAACCCAATCACTCACTCTCCCACTCACCCACTCACCCACTCACCCACCCACTCATTCACTCACTCACCCACTCACTCACCCACCCACTGATTCACTCACTCACTCACTCACTCACTCACTCACTCACTCACTCACTCACTCACTCACTCACTCACTCACTCACATCACTATGGATCACCTCCTGGCAATACTATCTACAACTAAAAACACCACATCCATGGGCACAGGCAATTTACTTGGGTACCTAATCAATCACACCACACATGTCCTTGCTGAATCCCTTCTGCACCTGTTTATCTATCTTAAGTCTAGCCACTGGGTATGTCCCTGAGATTTGGATAACAGTTGGAGTTGTGGTTCTGTACAGAGGAAGCCCTAACACGGTGCCAAAGGAATTACAGATTAATCATCATATCTACCTTAATTTGCAAAGCCATGGAAGTATCAAATCTGGCCTGTTAAACTATGGTGTTATAAATCTCATACAACTGGACCTGCAATAGACTGGTTTTGCCAAGGGCAGAATATGTCTACCCAAGCTGGTAAACTTCTTTGAGAAGCTTAAAGGGGCAGTGAATAGCAACCACTAATTGTCACCTGCATATCCATATCTGGCCAACGTCTTTGACATGGTATGCGATGCTGACATTAAACAATATAAAAGAAATAAAGGAAGACCTTTATATGTATGAATTGTAAACTGGCTTAAGGACAGAATTCACATAATTAAGTATATACCTTTCTGCCCTCTGTATTGAAAAACTTGATCTATAGTGACTACGATTCGCTGATAAGTTCAAGTCAGGTGTCATTGTCTGCTGCTCCATTGGTATCAAAGTATACAGAGGAAGTGCTCAAACAAAATGGAAAAAAGAAATGCAAAATTCTCAACCATGGGAAATACCCCTCATCTACAACTTACACCATACACAATACCCCACTTCACACATACATACCAGACTGGAATCTCTGGACATTGGGTTGATAATTCCCTCAACTTTGATTTCTGTGTTGGTACAGCAGTTAGTTAATCCTTCTCTCTAGAATGTGTTTCCAAATATATTTCATGTAGGTCAAAGGATGTCAGTGCCTCTCTATACCTCTCCAAATTAGAGCAGTTATTGAGCATGATACCCCTTTTGGCATGTACTTAGACATATCATGCAGCTACAAAAGCCCCAAAGATGGCTGATGAACATTGGCATAAAATCCTTAGCTACCAAGACAGACTAGAACCCTTACTCTGTCTCTTATAGAACTCTGCATATAAAGCTATCCCAGACATTCCATGTCAGTGAAGACCCAACTCTACTGCATCTCTTATACAAGGACAAGCTGGACAGCAGCATAAACATTCAAAACAAGGATTTGAACCTCTACAGACATATTAATTAAATATGGTTGAATGACGGATTTATTATCCAAGGGCTGCTTCTCACTAGAACAAACTGCCCCTGCATGTTAAGCACAGTAACACTCTTGCCTCCCTTATCACTAATATTGTTGTTTGGATTGGAATGTGCAAGCTCATCTTTGGCCTGACAAGTTTTTCCCTTCTGGAAGTGGTTACATCTTGAGCATGATATTTGGTATAGCACACAAGGTCTTTAGACTTACTTGCCATGTAGTTCTTGTCATCCTATGACCTTATAATGGCTAATAATGATATGTGGCTGTGCACAATAATTGACATATGCCCTCATATTCAAAAATAGTCTGTGCCTTGGGAAGTATTCTGCACTGAGGCCCAAGTTTGCAGTGCAGGCAAGTGAATTTGGTGCAACATTTTTCCCTGAGCACAAATTGATTTTGACTCTGGGGTTGCAATTACATTTAATTTTAACTGTTTTAATGGAATGTATCCAGTGGCATAGGTGTGTGTGTGTGTGTGTGTGTGTGTGTGTGTGTGTGTGTTGGGGGGCTGAGGAGCAAGTGGCACATTTTGGACTGTCAGATGTACATTTACTTTAAAAAAACTGCTATAAAGGGGATTCTTCTTTAAGGAACAATCTCATAATGGGTCCAGTTTAATCACATCTGTGTTTTGTGTGAATATACCCTGTACCGTTCAAGTAAGAGCAACTATTCAAGTAAGGGAATTGTGCTGCTTCTTATTAACATGTGCTTGTGTCTTTTGAAGTAAGGGAATTTTGCGGTTTCTTATTAACGTGTGTTTGTGTCTTTTGTTGGAACTGCTGCCATTTCAAGTAAGGGTGTGTGTGTAGGTATACCTAGTGGTTTGAATTACTCAGGCTCAAACCCTGTACCTGAGGTACAAGAAATGACAGCCTGAATCTTCTACCCATACCACTACTTGTGATAGAGAGCTGAGTAGCTCTCAACTGTCCAGATTTTCACAGAATGTCTGGAATGTTTGGTTCATACTGTTGATCTGTTCCTCTTTTGTGTTTTTTGTCAAATCAGTGAGAACTGAATTCACTAAATAATGATCGCCATTTAAGTTTCATCCTTCCTATCTTTTAGGAAACACGCAAAACATTTTATTCTACCAACTTTTTTAAGATTATACAAGCAGTGTTTAAAATGTGACCCCCCCCCCCAATAAACTTTGTCTTTTTACAGATTTATTGTGTTTCTAAGTTGGGCGATATAGTTGAGTGTCAAGTGGATTTTACAACAAAGCTGAGATTTTCAAGGGAAAAAAGTATAGTTCTGCTTATGCCAACTTGTTTGCATTGGTAGTAGCACAACAGTTAATTTACTTGCTTTTTGATGCGGAAGGCTGTGGGTTCTACTCCCACAGTATGTAAATAGATTGCTGATACTGTGATGTGTTGTATTTTAAAGGGGGTGGCTGCTGCAGTCCAGAGAATGCCCTCCTTTGGAGGAGATACCTAGTAACTATGAACCTGTTATCAGTTTGCCATTCATTCCCTACTGCAATATTACTAGCTTATCATTTTTTAATGTAACATAGGCAATTTATCCTTCAAGGGCAACAGGCATTTTATTTGTAGATGAAACAATGACATATAATATTGTTTTCTAGCAGCAACCTCTTCATTAGTTACAGTTCTCTTTAATGTGGAATTATTTAGATGACTTTTACTTCTTCAGAGATTGTACATATTTACTGTTATGGTGGATTGTAAGGACAAAATTTTGAGTAGACATTTATGATGGAAATATTCTGAATTGGGCAGCTTTGTCACTATTGATGCATACATTTTGCTTCGTTGCTTACTGGAAAAATGTTCAAAACAATAAATTTAAAACATGCTCTAACAAGTGTGCTGTATTATACAAGGAATATAATTTAACACAATCAGGAAGGTGAATCAAAGAACATATGTATGTTTGCATGGTCTTAAATATGTGTGCAAAGGGCCTATGATTTGAAAACAGCCCAAATGTAAACTTTATCTGCCAGTGGCCAGATGCATTTTGTTTGAATGTGGGTTTCAATGTTGTTTCAATGAGTGTGAGTTTCAAGGGCAGAGAAGCCTTAATGCTAAGTCTGTTTTCATTGTGAGACTGCATTGCTTTGTTTAGCAGATGTCTATCAGTGTTTGTGCTATAAAATTTAAAATAAAAGTGTTTTAAATTAAATCCAAATAATCATTGTAGAAGTAAAGCATAAAGCAGTATGCACGTTACAGTGTTTATAGTAAATGGGGAGAAATAGCCAAGTAATGGGACACTGGAATGGCTGCAGAGGGGGGCTGTGCATGGGGGGAGTGCCATATGACTATGATTTTTGTGAGGGGGAAGGGCAACAAACTCAAAAATAGCCCCGGGCAGTACAAATTGCAGCTAGGCCACTGACTGTATCTCAGCTTTCCTTCCCATAATAATGAGAATTGTTAATCTCTTAACAAGGGAAGCCAAGTTATCTGTGGATTAAACACTGCGTTGAGAACATTTTTTGTTGAGATAATTTCATTTTCCTGTAATTTTGTTTGTATTTCAGCTTTGATTTTAAAATAAATAAATAAAATACTACATTTAGAACAATGTAAGTAAAACTGCTTTGTTAGTGCAATTAATCTGCTTAAAGTTCAAATTAATAATGAATAAAAAGTTAATAATACCCAATATTGCTACAGATTTCATTTATTTCCCATTTCATCTAATGGTGAGAATGAAACCATAAAAATCATGAAAAACATCAATAAGAAATCACCTCATTTCTATCTCTTCTGCACAGTAAGAGGTCATGGCTAGCCAGTATGAAACGTGTTACTAGGTGTATGACCTGTTACTATATGTGTCATCTGCTACTATGAGTACGATATGTTACTAGATGTATTATCTGCTACTAGGTGTATGACCAATTACTAAGTGTAGCAAGAAAAATGTGGACAAACTTGAAAAAGCTCAGTGATGGTATTGTGTGTGAAAGGTTTGTATAACCTGCTCTAGGGCTCACAGCAGCAATATTAGTGAATGGAAATCTTTCTCCATTGTATGCTTCCAGAGTACTTTTTAAAGCTGAAAGGACAAGTGGCACACTTATTTTTATATTTTGATTTTTTTTCACATTGTGCCAATACACCATCCTTTAACAGGCACAATTCAGAAATGTTCAGTAATATTAGATTTTTTACACGATAAATGTATAAGGAGTTGCAGTTATGTTTAACAGTTTATATCTCTGTCACTCTGCACTTTTCCTCTTTGAAACAAAGACATTTAATGATATAAAGCCCTATAATGTCTTGGGATCATTAATGTGAACTGTTATGTGAGGGAATGTCAGGTGGTGCTTTAAAACACACTCTGTATCTAGTATGGATCATCTCAGAAATGACAGGATTTGGTGTAGGTTTCAGTAAACAGATAACTTTATTACAAATGACATTGCAACAGAACACAGGCAATGTTAATACTTCATCATCTCACAATCAACTGCTCACAGATCAGAGCTTGCAGTGCATTATGGTACAGGCTTACTCTTAAAAGGACAATGTCATAGATTTGTATTAAATCATTGTCTAAACACACATACACACACACACACGCACACACACACACACACACACACACACACACACACACACACACACACACACACACACACGCACACACACACACACACCTTACATATACATAATGCATCCATCCATGCATACAAACATTTTATCTTTTAATTCACTTTCCAATGTACCTTCTTCTTTACAAGAGAAAAATGATATTTTCCTAAAAGTAGAAAGAATAAGAATACGCAAGCACAAATTTGTGTTCTACACTTAACACTTTGGATAGAACCTGAAAAAGATAAAATATTGAACAGGAGCAATGCAGTAATATACAAAGTTTTGCAAAAGTGCGGTTGCATTTACTTGAATGTCTCAGTGATTGGATCGCTTTCATGACCGATAATGCTGGGAAACATGTATTGGTCTCCTGCTATGAGACACATGTAGACCATTTGAGCTACCTATGCCTTGAGCTACTCAGGGATCCTGCAAAAAGAAGTACTTTGAGGCACGCTGTTATTGCACGCATTAAACATTTCACAGTCACTGAGTAATCAGAGTCTAATGGATCAGAAACATTCAGTTGTTGAGACCATTGTTAAGACAGGATGACATATGGTCTGTCATCATAGAAAACTGAACTCAAACTTCCCACCTAGTGTTGAATATTTGGTTGCGTTAGGTCAGTTACCTTCCCATGGAAAAGATTTACCAGACATCAGTCTGGATATTCTTGGTTCAATTTGATTTGATTGTTTTTCTGGAACACCACACTCAGGTTGGTGGTCTTCAGAAATTGACTGGATCTGACAGTTGGTGCCACCAGTTATAGTACCATATTTATTTTGCATCTTGTACGCATGTGTTCCAATGGTTTTCTGCACTGTTATGCCTGTAATATTGGACTTTTTCACCCTCTCTAACTTCAAGTGGACAGCTTGGGCAGGCTGTAGGCCAGGTAGTGGGCATGCAGAATAACAATGGTCATAAAACCTTTTTTATGTAAAACTATAGCTTTGCTCTTAAGAGTAATATATTAATTTATTTCTGATTTAAGTATCGCATTGTCAGGAAAGCATTAACTGAGAAGGACTTATTTTAATGACACTAAGTGGAGTAGCTTTATACACCATTAGAGTTTTATACAGATCATTCTGTCATAGGATGTTTTTCAATTTTTGTACTAGTCTTTCAGATTTATTATTAGATTTCAGACAGTGAGGTGCTTTGTACATAAGCTGCCACACTGGTTTGTGTTTTCAATAATGACAGGTCATGAGTAAGACTGCTGGACAGCATATCAGCAACAGTGAGTTGCATGTTGGATACATACATTGATTTGGCTGTTTAAAGAAACTGACTGCAAGCCATGTATTAACTGGCAATACAGCAAAGCCTGCAGGTACTTGTTATTTGCTGCAGCCAGTAATGAACAGTTGATCATTTTCACTTACAAAGAGAACCCCCCCAAAATAAAAAATCAGACAGTAGATTCCTAAGCTACTCAAGTATGCTGCAACAGCTAGAAACCATTGTTAAAACATTATTAGTAGTATTAGTAATAATTTGCACAAAATGAAACATTGATATGTATGTGTACAGGTGCAAGTGATGGGTGTGTTAATAACAGTATAGCTCAGATGAAGATCAGCTTAGGGGTCACCTTTAAACTTTGTCATAGGTCCCAGTAAGTTTACATTATGGCCCTGCTAACAGGTCTAGCACAGTAATAAAATGACAACTGCATTGTGACACAAAGATAGGAAAGAAGCTACTGTATCCTAATGCAGGGGGAAAAATGTTATGTGTGCCGAAGGAAAGTGATTTTTTTTTTCTTCTTGTTTATTGTTCTTATCTTAGTGATCATGCCAGCTATACATGTACACAGACATAGAAAGAGGTGATGTTATGCCTTTCAACGCATTTCTTAATTACTGTGTGTATGTATGTATGTTGATCACTTGCCAGAGAGGCACTCCTAATGTTCTCCCATACTGCCCCCAGTACATGTAGCTGATCAGCAGGATGCAGCCATATGACATCTTCTGTGTCACAACGAGGATGGTCAATTTGTTTCCCATATGACTGCTAATCGATGACGATGTGGTCAATGACTGCCACTGGTATTGTAAACTATGCATCTGCTACACTTTAGTATAGGAAGTTGTGCTGTTTGTTCTTAATCTGGTCAGTAGGTGGACTGTCTGTAGACATAAAATGAAACAAAATGAAACATTTTACAGCATTCAGTGCACAGAATGATAAATTCAACTGGGGGTAGAGATTGAATAGCTAATTTGCTTGAGGTTTTGTGTCAAAGCTATACCACTAAAAGAAGGGGATTAGCCTTTGCCCCTACAACGGTTGTGGCAGTATTTCTGTTTAATGGCTTTAGGAAGTTTTGCACAAATACTGAATAATGTGTTTCCCTCCTCAGATCAGGTGGCCTGGGTCTAATTTGGTGAGGCAGCATTACTAAAGCTTTTTTCAACAATTGCTTGGCTGTAAGAGGACCTCTTAAGAGAAGGTCTACTATAATTTTTAAAATGAAGGATGTAGGGGGCAGATTTAATTTTGATTAGTGTCTGAGGGAGACTCACCATCTTTCTTACGTAAATTTAACTGTAGAAGTATTGTAAAAAATGGTGTCTTGGGAAGGAGCTAGGAGACAGTTTCCCTGGGATTCAGCAAGCACATGGCAGGGACCATTCTTGTTCAGCACGGCAGTGTGCCATACATATGTATGAAGGCGCACTGCCATGCTGTAAAATGGACATGGTTGTATGTACGTGCACAGGTGGTGTGTCTGAGAGCAGAGCTCTCACACTATCCATGCCCCCCTGCACTCCAGAATTGCCTTTTGGCAATTTAAAATGAGGGAGAACGCTTGTAACACCCCCAACCTATCAGGAAAACAAATCTCGTCAAAGCCATAAGGGACAACTGTCCATACCCAAACAAATGTTGTTAGAATAACACATGTAGCATAAGCACATAGTGTACACCTCTCAACCCGTCAGAGTAAGGAAAGTAGACAAAGCCAAAAAGGACAATCGCCCTGCAAAACAGAAAGCTGATAGAATAACAGGGTCAGCATTAGCATGGATATACTAAAGAATACAAATAAAATAACACAGCAAATATATATATTTTTAAACATGCAATGAAGTTTAAGCATAGCTGCACAGGTGTGCCCATTGCTTAGCTATGCTTAGTCCATCTTAAACAGCACAAGAAGTTAAATAGCAAGAGACATCCAGCATAAGCAGTATTGTAATAGTGTAGTGATTAGAGCGTATGCTTTGCAAGCAGCCATTCGCAGTTCAAACCCCCCTGTAACCGGTTTACATTTTACATGTAAAAGCAGTACATAAACATTTTTTTTTTTATAATTAGCTACTAAATAACATGTATTTGTTAACCAGAGTACTGTAGTAGGTCCAGATGTGAGGTGTCAGTTTAATAAAGTTGTGAAACCCTCATATAAACACAAGTGCCCCATACAGTATAGTCACACATAAATAAATGTAATGAAAGCACAGTGGGGGATGTCAGTGACAGTAAACAAATTTATAATATGTAATGAATGATTAATCGATCCCATACAGCAGATAGTCTATAAAATACAAAATTAGCAATGCTAAGTATTGCACAGCTCTGCTTACCAGGTGTAAGCATTGTGTAAATATGACTGCTAAGCAATGAGTAGCCCAGCTAAGTGGATTTGCCCATTGTTAAGCAGTGCTGAACCTACCTCTTTAAGCACTGCCAACATCAGCTAAGCAGGTTTGCCTATAGCTTAGCTTAGCTCAGCATATTCAAAATCGTCCTATCACTGCAAAGGCTAGGAAATCAGCTGTATTTAAACCCCACAAGTGGGAATACAGCTCATAGCTGGTTGCAGCTTTCCACTGCAGCCAGTATGGCAGGAGTTGGTCAGGACATGCACTTCTGTGCACAGCGCTGGGGCATACAGGAGTCCAAGGTCATAGTAGGACTCCTGGTACAAAACCATGATGAGAGATTGTTGCAGGGCTAGTACCAAGGCTCCCAATATAAAGCGGAAGCCTGGGACCATCTCACCCATGATCTCACCAGTGCTACTGGTATCATTCGGACTGGTGAGCAGGTCCGGCACCACCATGCTGACTTGCAGCAGAGAAAGAGGGAGCTCTTGGATGAGTGGGTCTAAGAAACAAGGCAGACGGGTGATGTCCCAGCAGTGTGTAAGTCACCATACCAATAACTGTTTACTAATGTCCAGCCTGTGTATATGATGCATAGGTATGCCTAAATATTTCTCTATTTCCCTTACAGCTGCAGCTAAGTGTGCTATCAGTCAGGAAGCCCATGCTAGTAGGTTGCAAAGGCTGTGTCGCGAGGTGGGTGAGTAACAATCTTGCTTGTAGTAGTCATACCAAATAAATATAAAGTAATAGAAAGTCACCTGGCAGTATAAAAACTGTGTATGGGTTGTACTGAATAAACCAGACCATATGACAGTAATAGTCCCATATAAGTCATATTTAAATAAAACTGTAACTGCCTGGCAATAAAGTTCTAAATCCTGGACTGGTTGTGTTTACTCTGGCATTGTATGGCATTTATTGTTGCATTCTCTGAATACCAATGCTGTGTTAACCACTGTTACTCACACTGTGTTACATAAAAAAATGTCTAGGAATGTCTGCATAAGACTGTTGTAAGTACAAGATCAGATTGTATAACCAAGAGAGACTTATACAGAAAACACTGAAGAGATAGACAACAATATCCAAATAACACACTCTGACGAAGCTTAAGTTGTTGCATTTTTAGCAGACACAGCCATGGTTCGAATCCTAGAAATGGTAGCAAGCTGTAAGCATAATCATACCTCTCAACTGTACAAATTTTTGCAGAATGTTCAGATAATTGGCTCATATTTTCTGCCTATTCCTCTGTCCCCCTGGTAAATCAGTGGGATGATCTCAAAATTGTAGTCACTAAATAATGACACATATTTGATTTTCAGACCACAAAACCTTAAGAAAATATATATTAAAACAAATCCTGTCACTCTAGAAACTCTCCAAGTTTATGACAGCAATATTCTAAATATGTCCCTATTTGTATCCCCATTTTGTCAAGCTTTGTCCATAGTGTGTGCATTAAGAGATTGAGAGGTATGTGCATAATATTAACTCAGAATCTGGGAATATGCAAACAAACATTCCATCCATAGTTCTACCAGGTAAGAGATGTACAATTTAGCTATAAGACAGTTGAAGTATACACTGTGTACAAGCATACCACTGCCCAAACCAAGCCCATAGAGTATTGTAATAATACCTGTTGAGTAATGATTAGAGCGATGATCATTAAAGTTGTGAGTACTGCATGGATTTATAAGTTGTTAATTGACATCTCTCTCTCTCCCCCGACCATATCTGCAACAATAATCTAAACACACAAATCAATGGGTATGTTTTCACCAAACCTACTGTTAGGACATATGTCCTATTGTTCAACAAATATTGAAATGTATTTCTGTTAATAAAAATAAACAAAAACAGTAGGTAATGGAGCGATACAAGGCTGTAAGATACAAAACACATTCAATTCACGTTGATAAAAACAGTTTATTCCAATGATAGAGGTAAACGCTTTCACCCAGGAGGGCTTCATCAGACTGATGATCTTGGGTGAAAGTGCTTACCTCTGTCATTGGAATAAACTGGTTCTATCATTGTGAATTTGGAGGTGTTTTTTATCTTACAGCTTTGTATCGCTCCATTACCTACTGTTTTTGTTTATTTTTATTACTGGTTTGGATTTGGTTACTGGAGTGTTTACTCCTTGGAAGCATTTCTTTTGTCTTTCTATTAATGTTCCTTGTTGAAATACTATCATTGGTGGATTGTTGCAATCAATGTGACCTGGATGTCATTGTAATGGCCACTGTGGTTCCATATATGCATGTGTTCTGTTTGCTATGCAACTGTTCCAAATATGGTGTTTTGGGTTAATGTTAATATCTATGCATGCTGTTACAACTAATCCTGGATTGTGTTGACTATTACTAACCCACATATGTTCTAAATCTGCAACACCATAGCACATTTTGGAAAGCCAGTCCCAGCGGACCCACCTCTCCCACCTCATCTGGCCGTGGCACTGGCCCCAGAATGTCTGGGACCCTCCCTGGGACCTCCTCATCCACTGGTTCTGCACCACCTTTTGGTGGAACTGCCTCTGGGGATGGGGCTTGCCCCTCCCTAGGAGTGGGGGTGGACAGGATCCTGTCACCCGAAGTCAGGTCCGGGGATTGATGCGTAGTGAGCTCCACAGGGAGATCTGCTATGCCAGCTGGAGGGCTGCATGGTGCATTTAGAGGGTCAGCCTACCCCTCCTGCTCATCCCCCGGCACAGCCACCTTTGGGGCCGTGAAGGTGCAGTGGTGACTGCTCATGTGTGGGGACTTCAGTCCCATTGTTTCCATTTGGGGGCTCATGGGCTTCCGATTTCCAAACACCCCTCCCAGTCCAAGATGTTTACACCCCACATGTGTCATATACCACCCCTGTATGCTGTCTTGTCTGTATTTCTACCCAACCTACCTCCCCAAATATACCTACTATCCTTTCCCAACATCCCACTCTCACCTTAAAAAAAAAAAAAAGGGCAATCTCTTCTCAAAAAACAATTTTACCCCATGCATAGCTGTCCATTTCACACGTGTCCACTGAACACAAGTAATCTGGTCTAATTGGCTTCACAACACATTATCATTGTCCTCACCCCTTTCTCAGGGGTTTGAGTGTACAAATCTACCTCCAAATTCAGTATATATGCACAGCTGTTGCTGTAGAAGAAATGGACAGTTATGGACCTTCCCTACACCTGTCTTGCACATCCCTAGCTACTATCCCTATTGTCTTTCCCACTTTGTGGCCCCTTTTTGCCACTTTCCTATCACCCCTTTTTCTTTTCTTTTAAAACAATTAGCACAGGAATAAGCAGGAGTAAGCAGTTTTAAGCAGTATTAAATGGGTTTAAGCCTGTTTGCATGTCACTAAGCATTGCGTAAACAGATTAAGCACTTTCAGGCTGTCTGTAAGCATATTTAACCGAAAGTTAGCATTGCTCACCACCACACAAACCTGTGCAAACCCGCTTACAACTGCTTAAAAGTGCCTTAATCACTCTGTATCCAACAGCCCTTGTTCTGCTAGCAACAAAATAATGAGCCCTTGCAAGACTTGAACACAGGACCCTGCACACAATAGGCACAGCAAGTTACTTCTAAGCCATTTCAGCTGCAGATAAGTGTGATGTTTTCTTAAACATATAATGCAGCACAGTCAATCAACAGTAGGGAAAATGTATTTATATATGTAGCTGTATGTATTTATGTATATATATATATATATATATATATATATATATATATATATATATATATATATATATGTGTGTGTGTGTGTGTGTGTGTGTGTGTGTGTATTGCATTTGGACATTGGATCCACATTCTGAAACTCTCACTGCAAGACATCTGACCAAAGGCACTGTTAATTGTGGTGAAGGGGCCCAAAATAGGGATCTCTTTTAATTATTGCCATTATCCCTTCCTCTACAGGTGAACTGATCTGCCTTGCAACAAAACAACCAGCACTTGAAAGTCTTGAGCCCAGGACACTGCACAACATAGTCACAACAAGTTACCAGTAAGCCATCTCAGCTGTAAGATGTTAGGGTGATTTCTCTAACATATCATGCAGAACAGTCCGTCTACCATAGGGAATGTAGAATGTGGAAGCACTAAACATTCTAATGATACATACACACACACACACACACACACACACATATATATATATATATATATATATATATACACATACACACACACACAAATACACATATAAATATATAAATGCTTATATATATATATATATATATATATATATAAAGAATATATATACAGGGTGAACAGCATATAAAACAGCCATTATTCCTACACTTGCCATCTTTTCAAATAGCCAGCATCCGATTCTTTCCTACAAATGAGAATTATTGCATGAAACATATACCCACACACAACGCAAAAGACAGGACACCAGACACAGTTTGCAAACATAGAAATGCTTATTTATGTACTATTTCAGTTGTTTATGCCATTTCTTATAGCATTTAGGTGTTTGAAATGCACAATAACTGATTAATGCAACCCTCAAACAAAACATATTATACAGTAATCTGCAAAACATAACATACTTTGCTGTCTAGGCTAAAGCCTTCAAGTAGTACAGCAGTGAAAAAACACACTTGCCTTGAAGATAAGAAGCAATAAACACTTAATTACAGATATAGTTCAACAGCCTCCAATTGCACTCTGTACTTAACACCTAGGGGGAAAAGTATTAGTTGTCACAATGTAAATGTATCTGTTACATAACAATGCCTAACTTAAAACATCACTATCACACTGACAGAACTTTGTGTAAGACAATAAGTTCTAGCCCACCATGGTTCCCATGTTGAAACATATGAAATTGTACAGCCATATACCTTAATGTTTCTTATTACTGATATCCCTCATATCTTGTAACAGCTTCAGTTAAAAACATTTAATACCCCTCCCCCATAAGGGCATATAACAGTGTTCACCATACACTGACCTCCAGACTGTACAAGGTCACACATATTTTGTCCAGCTGTAGCCCTCATATATATGGACCCTACCCCACAATTTGTATGGGAGTCCACAACATCACTGGAATGATAGCAGGAATGCCAGCACTAAATAATGATAGGCCACTACTTAACAACCTTTTACTGCATGACATCTGGACAAAGCCAGGTATATAGGTGGTGGACATAGGCTGAAATACAGGGCCATATTTAAAATATTGCTGTTATACACTGTATATATATATATATATATATATATATATATATATATATATATATATATATTTATACACTGTATAGTTGCTGGTATTACAAGATTGGCTGCAGCATACCCGTACTCAGGAATATGAAGTCAGAAACACAAATGGGTGTTGCCATGTGCTGATAGCAATCAATGGAGAGAATGCCACTGATATGTCAAGGGCAAGATCTGTGTGGGGAACAGTCAAAACAAAACAGCCAATCCTCTAGCCATCATGTGGATAGGCCCACAGTTGAAAGTTATGCAGACAGACCTTATTCCATGCAAAACTAGCATTTACACACAAACCCTGTAAAACTAGCAATTCAATGCATATAACAGCAATACTCACACACTGTCCCTAGGTCTGGAACCTTTTACAAACATGTAGCTGCCTGTGTCCACAAGTCCTGTTGTAAGAGGTATTGATACCTGGCCCACACACAGGAAGGATATCTTCCATACAGGAATGGTGTAGTCATTTATAGTAGTGGGTTGCTATGACATTGGCTATTGGAAGACCTACACAGCTGCCTGCATGCAATTAGCAAGTGGGGAACACAAATTGGTGCAGAGGCCATCACCTGATCGTGAGCATCACTTACAAAAGCCATGCTACAACCTATTCAAACCAGGTCAATCCCTGTAGTGGAGAGAGAGAGAGAGAGAAATTAAAAAAAAAGGAAAAACAAAAATAATACTAAAAAAAAAAACAAACAAACAAGGAAGACATCAACTGGAACACAGAAGAGAGCATAATAATAAAACAGGTATGTGAAACATGTCAGCATGTAATTGAATGTAGTACCTGGTCTGTAATAATGGGATAGATGCCTTTGAAAGATTTATATGTGCCATCAAGACTTGCTGTAATGATTTCCTGCTGATCAACTGCTATGGACATAGCATCTGGCCCTGTGGGAGGTGGGCCATACCTATCAAATATGCAGATCTGCACAGAATGTCAAGATTTAAGCCATCATAGTGTTTGTTCTTTTCATCCAAACAGCTGTATTAGTTTGGCAAATAGCTGAAGGTGGAAGTAATGAAGTCATGACAAACACATGAGTTTCAGACCCCACCACCTTCAGAACAGTCATGGTAATGTGAAATGTATCATTCACAAACATCATAAGTTTGTAATAGGCATATCTGCGATCTGTCCCTATATCCCCCCAATGTTAGGCTTTGCCCACATGTGATGCTCTATTTTTTAGCAAGGCAGAACAGTTCAGCTGTGGAGGAATGAGGTTCTGAGTGTGGATCTGATGTCCGAATGCACTCCATATATAAATAAATATATATATATATATATATATATATATATATATATATATATATATGTGTGTGTGTGTGTGTATGTGTGTGTGTGCCTGTGTGTGTGTGTGTGTGTGTGTGTGTGTGTGTGTGTGTGTGTGTGTGTGTGTATGTATATATATATATATATATATATATATATATATATATATATATATATATATATACATTTTTCCTACTGTTGAATGACTGAATGAATTGCTGTGGATATGGTGTGCAGGGTCTTGGTTTTGAGACTTGCAAGGGCAGATTATTTTGTTGCTAGGCAGAACAAGGGCTGTTGGATACAGAGTCATTAAGGCACTTTTAAGCAGTTGTAAGTGGGTGCTAAATGAACAGTTATATATGGTGCAAAATTATTTTTTGCAACAGAATGCCTCTTTTTTTAAGGTGAGAGTGGGATGATGGGGAAGGATGGTATGTATATTTGGGGAGTTAGGTTGGGTTGGAAGACAGACAAGATAGCATACAGGGGTGGTATATGACACATGTGGGGGGTAATCAACTTGGACGGGGAGGGGTGTTTGGAAATCGGGACACCATGATCCCCCAAATGGAAAGAGTGGGACTGAGGTCCCAACCCATGAGCAGTCACCACTGTACCTTCACAGCCCTGAAGGTGGCTCTGCTGGGGGATGAGCAGGAGGGCAGGCTTAGCCTCTAACTGCACAATGCGGCTCTCAAGATGGTGTGTCAGATCTCCCAATTCTCTGTGGAGTTCCCTATGCACCAGATGCTGGACCTGATTTCAGGTGATAGGATCCTGTCCATGCCTGCTCCTGGGGGGGACAAGCCCCATCCCCTGAGGAGGTTCCACTCGAAGGTGGTGCAGGACCAATGGATGAGGAGGTCCATGGCTGGGTCCCAGATGTGCTGGGGCCCAGTGCTATGGCCAGATGAGGTGGAAGAGGTGGGTCTGCTGGGACCAGCCTTCAAAAATGTGCTATGGTGTTGCAGGCCATTTCACCCATTTAGAACCCACCATTGCATTAATATAAAGCAGCTAGGATGGCTTGAACTACAAAACCTGATTAAATTCCACCAACTAACCATTGCTCAGAACACTCTTTATAAACCTTCCAATAATCATATTCTATCTACCCTCATCACCCCCTATAAAAATCTGAAGTCCTTACGGTCATCACACAAACTTCTTGTACACACCTCTAAACCTAACAACAAGGCCGGGGATTCTCTCTTCTCCAATGCTGTTGGAAAATCTTGGAATCTTCTCCCCAGTGACCTCCCCTCACTTCCCTCTTTATCACTCTTTAAAAATAGACTGAAACTTTTCCTCAGAACACACTGGTTATGCCCCTGTACTAAACCCGGCTAGTCATCTATCTCTTCAAACTTGGCTCTGTCAACCCCATACTACACATGAACTGTCATACCATCCTTATTGACTATAAATACCATCTCCCTCTAAAATTACACTAGGTCCAACCTCTGTGGCTACTTATTATTGAGGGAATTCTTTATTAAGTACAATTAACCTGCCTTTTTTTTATCTTTTCTTTATTATGTATTGTACCTGTATGTTGTATTGTACCTGCATTTTGCATTGTAATGATTTTTGTCCTCACTGAATATTCTGTGTTAACACGTGCCACAGAGCTTATAGGAAGGATGTTGTCCCAAGATACTTATAAGGTGAGGAACATCACCAGCCCCTGTAAATACTGGCATTGGGTGAAGTAGTGGGTGAGAGATCTCAAAAATAATTTTTCCCTACACACACATTTACATTTGCCAGGGTTGAGGTTCAGACCTCTATCTAAGAATCTTTACGGACCAT